>NC_069509.1:116414890-117014890 GCF_027579735.1 Bombina bombina
TTTCTGATACTGTTACCATAACAGATGTAGAAGAGCGGTTAAGGTTTGGTAAGTACAGGAGATGAGTGTGAAAAACTTTATCCAGTCTGAAACCTCGGAAGCAGAGCCGACTGCAGCTTGTCCCTGCTGGCTTAGAAACCTGCTGTCTATAGGTCTGAGTTTTGGCAATTAGACACAAGAGGAGTCCTTTTATGAGAGATTAAATATTGTCACTGGAAATAGTGAAAGAGGAATCTGTAGAAATTATCCAGATACTCAGGACAGAGTAATCCTTTGGTATTGATTTGAACAGCAAAAAATTACTGATGGTGAGGCTCAGTGCAGAGCTAGTGAAACAGATTAACTAACAAAATACTAAGCACCTGTTTACAGGTGCACAGTAGATTTAAAGGTTATGGAGGATGGGTTAAGGTAGGAGTCCTGAAAGCCACATAACCGAACACCTAAGGAACCTTCACTAGCTCCCCATCAACAAGAAAATGACCTTCAAACTCCTTACCCACGCATTCAAGGCCCTACACAACATCGGACCCGAATACATCAACCACCTTGTAAATATCTACACCCACGCCAGACAACTCCGATCGGCAGACCAAGCACTTGCAGTCATCCCCCACAACAGCAAATCCACAGTGGGCGGAAGATCCTTCTCCCACATGGCAGCAAAGACATGGAACACCCTCCCGCTGCACCTCAGACAATCCACCTCCCTTACAAAGTTCAGAAAGGACCTCAAAACCTGGCTCTTCAACTGAACGCCCATCCCCCCCTCCTCCTATCTGCTCTCCTTAGCGCCTTGAGACCCTCATGGGTGACTAGTTTGATAGATAGTGCTATACAAGCAGCCCTGGCTTTAGGATAGAGTGGCCAACCTGTTGCCAAACATTTTATGGAAAACAACCACCCTTCCAAGGATATGATGTTTATATTAATAAACCATGTCCCACCTCTGAAGAGGATAGGTGAAGAAATTGCTCCAAATTGAAGCGCATTGGATATATAAATTGGGGACTGCATCCTAAAGGTCTGAATTCACAAATTGATTGGCAATCTTACATATGATTCTACTATAGGTAACATATGGTCACCATCTTTGTATGTAGAGAACTTATTGCCTAGATTTGGAGTTTTGTCGGTAAAGACTTGCGGTGCTAACGAGCCTTTTTTTCCAGCACACCCTTAAGCCAATGCTGGTATTACGAGTTTTCTGAATGGCTGCGTTAGCCTCAGAAAAGTGAGCGTCGAGCCAAATTTAGCTCCACTTCAACCCTCAATACCAGCGTTGCTTACAGTAGTGGTAAGCTGGAAAAACGTGCTTGTGCATGATTTCCCCATAGGATACAATGGGGCTGAGTTGGCTGAAAAAAACCTAACACCTTCAAAAAAGCAGCGTTCAGCTCCTAACTCAGCCCCATTGTTTCCTATGGGGAAAGAAAATTTACGTCTGCACCTAACACCCTAACATGAACCCCGAGTCTAAACACCCCTAACCTTACACTTATTAACCCCTAATCTGCCGCCCCCGCTATTGCTGACACCTACATTATATTATTAACCCCTAATCTGCCGCTCCGGACACCGCCGCCACCTACATTATAGCTATGAACCCCTAATCTGCTGTCCCTAACATCGCCGACACCTATATTATATTTATTAACCCCTAATCTGTCCCCCCCCAAGTTGCCGCCACCTACCTACACTTATTAACTTCTAATCTGCCGACTGGACAACGCCGCCACTATAATAAATGTATTAACCCCTAAACCACCACACTCCCGCCTCGCAAACACTATAAGAAATTTTTATTAACCCCTAATCTGCCCTCCCTAACATCGCCACCACCTACCTATAATTATTAACCCCTAATCTGCCGTCCCCAACGTCACCGCTACTATAATAAAGTTATTAACCCCTAAACCTAAGTCTAACCCTAACACCCCCCTAACTTAAATATAATTTAAAGAAAACAAAATGTATGCTTACCTGATAAATTCATTTCTCCTGTAGTGTGGTCAGTCCACGGGTCATCATTACCTCTGGGATATTATCTCCTCCCCTACAGGAAGTGCAAGAGGATTCACCCAGCAGAGCTGCTATATAGCTCCTCCCCTCTACGTCACCTCCAGTCATTCGACCAAAGGACCAACGAGAAAGGAGAAGCCCAAGGGTGTAGTGGTGACTGGAGTATAATCCAAAAAAATTTTAGCCTGCCATAAAAAACAGGGCGGGCCGTGGACTGACCACACTACAGGAGAAATGAATTTATCAGGTAAGCATAAATTTTGTTTTCTCCTGTTAAGTGTGGTCAGTCCACGGGTCATCATTACTTCTGGGATACCAATACCAAAGCAAAAGTACACGGATGACGGGAGGGACAGGCAGGCTCTTTATACGGAGGGAACCACTGCCTGAAGAACCTTTCTCCCAAAAACAGCCTCCGAAGAAGCAAAAGTGTAAAATTTGTAAAATTTGGAAAAAGTATGAAGAGAAGACCAAGTTGCAGCCTTGCAAATCTGTTCAACAGAAGCCTCAATCTTAAAGGCCCAAGTGGAAGCCACAGCTCTAGTAGAATGAGCTGTAATTCTTTCAGGAGGCTGCTGTCCAGCAGTCTCATAGGCTAATCGTATTATGCTACGAAGCCAAAAAGAGAGAGAGGTAGCTGAAGCTTTTTGACCTCTCCTCTGGCCAGAATAAACGACAAACAGGGAAGACGTTTGACGAAAATCCTTAGTTGGCTGTAGATAAAATTTCAGGGCACGGACTACATCTAGATTGTGTAGCAGATGTTCCTTCTTCGAGGAAGGATTAGGACACAAAGATGGAACAACAATCTCCTGATTGATATTCCTGTTAGTGACCACCTTAGGTAGGAACCCAGGTTTAGTACGCAGAACTACCTTGTCTGAATGAAAAATCAGATAAGGAGAATCACAATGTAAGGCAGATAACTCAGAGACTCTTCGAGCCGAGGAAATAGCCATTAAAAACAGAACTTTCCAAGATAACAACTTGATATCAATGGAATGAAGGGGTTCAAACGGAACACCCTGTAAAACATTAAGAACTAAGTTCAAACTCCATGGCGGAGCAACAGTTTTAAACACAGGCTTGATCCTAGCTAAAGCCTGACAAAAAGCTTGAACATCCGGAACTTCTGACAGACGTTTGTGTAAAAGAATGGACAGAGCAGAAATCTGTCCCTTTAAGGAACTAGCGGATAAACCCTTTTCTAAACCTTCTTGTAGAAAAGACAATATCCTTGGAATCCTAACCTTACTCCATGAGTAACTCTTGGATTCGCACCAATATAAGTATTTACGCCATATTTTATGGTAAATCCTTCTGGTAACAGGCTTCCTAGCCTGTATTAAGGTATCAATAACTGGCTCAGAAAACCCACGTTTTGATAAAATCAAGCGTTCAATCTCCAAGCAGTCAGCTTCAGAGAAGTTAGATTTTGATGTTTGAATGGACCCTGGATCAGAAGGTCCTGTTTCAGAGGTAGAGACCAAGGCGGACAGGATGACATGTCCACTAGATCTGCATCCCAAGTCCTGCGTGGCCATGCAGGTGCTATTAGAATCATTGATGCTCTCTCCTGTGTGATTCTGGCAATCAATCGAGGAAGCATCGGGAAGGGTGGAAACACATAAGCCATCTTGAAGGTCCAAGGTGCTGTCAGAGCATCTATCAGAACCGCTCCCGGATCCCTGGATCTGGACCCGTAGCGAGGAAGCTTGGCGTTCTGACGAGACGCCATGAGATCTATCTCTGGTTTGCCCCAAAGTCGAAGTATTTGGGCAAAGACCTCCGGATGAAGTTCCCACTCCCCCGGATGAAAAGTCTGATGACTTAAGAAATCCGCTTCCCAGTTCTCCACTCCCGGGATGTGGATTGCAGACAGGTGGCAAGAGTGAGACTCTGCCCAGCGAATTATCTTTGATACTTCCATCATTGCTAGGGAGCTTCTTGTCCCTCCCTGATGGTTGATGTAAGCTACAGTCGTGATGTTGTCCGACTGAAACCTGATGAACCCCCGAGTTGTTAACTGGGGCCAAGCCAGAAGGGCATTGAGAACTGCTCTCAATTCCAGAATGTTTATTGGAAGGAGACTCTCCTCCTGATTCCATAGTCCCTGAGCCTTCAGAGAATTCCAGACAGCGCCCCAACCTAGTAGGCTGGCGTCTGTTGTTACAATTGTCCAGTTTGGCCTGCTGAATGGCATCCCCCTGGACAGATGTGGCCGATAAAGCCACCATAGAAGAGAATTTCTGGTCTCTTGATTCAGATTCAGAGTGGGGGACAAATCTGAGTAATCCCCATTCCACTGACTTAGCATGCACAATTGCAGCGGTCTGAGATGTAGGCGTGCAAAGGGGACTATGTCCATTGCCGCTACCATTAATCTGATCACCTCCATGCATTGAGCTACTGACGGGTGTTGAATGGAATGAAGGACACGGCATGCATTTTGAAGCTTTGTTAACCTGTCTTCTGTCAGGTAAATCTTCATTTCTACAGAATCTATCAGAGTCCCCAAGAAGGGAACTCTTGTGAGTGGAAAGAGAGAACTCTTCGTTCACCTTCCATCCATGCGACCTTAGAAATGCCAGTACTAACTCTGTATGAGACTTGGCAGTTTGAAAGCTTGAAGCTTGTATCAGAATGTCGTCTAGGTATGGAGCTACCGAAATTCCTCGTGGTCTTAGTACCGCCAGAAGAGTACCCAGAACCTTTGTGAAGATTCTTGGAGCCGTAGCCAATCCGAATGGAAGAGCTACAAACTGGTAATGCCTGTCTAGAAAGGCAAACCTTAGATACCGGTAATGATTTCTGTGAATCGGTATGTGAAGGTAAGCATCCTTTAAATCCACTGTGGTCATGTACTGACCCTCTTGGATCATGGGCAAAATTGTTCGAATAGTTTCCATCTTGAACGATGGAACTCTTAGGAATTTGTTTAGGATCTTTAAATCCAAGATTGGCCTGAAAGTTCCCTCTTTCTTGGGAACTACAAACAGATTTGAGTAAAACCCTTGTCCTTGTTCCGACCGCGGAACTGGATGGATCACTCCCATTAATAAAAGATCTTGTACGCAGTGTAGAAACGCTTCCTTCTTTGTTTGGTTTGTTGACAACCTTGACAGATGAAATCTCCCTCTTGGGGGAGAGGATTTGAAATCCAGAAGGTATCCCTGAGATATGATCTCTAACGCCCAGGGATCCTGAACATCTCTTGCCCAAGCCTGGGCGAAGAGAGAAAGTCTGCCCCCCACTAGATCCGGTCCCGGATCGGGGGCCCTCGATTCATGCTGTCTTAGGGGCAGCAGCAGGTTTCCTGGCCTGCTTGCCCTTGTTCCAGGACTGGTTAGGTTTCCAGCCTTGTCTGTAGCGAGCAACAGCTCCTTCCTGTTTTGGTGCAGAGGAAGTTGATGCTGCTCCTGCTTTGAAATTACGAAAGGAACGAAAATTAGACTGTCTAGCCTTAGCTTTGGCTTTGTCCTGAGGCAGGGCATGGCCTTTACCTCCTGTAATGTCAGCGATAATCTCTTTCAACCCGGGCCCGAATAAGGTCTGCCCTTTGAAAGGTATATTAAGCAATTTAGATTTAGAAGTAACATCAGCTGACCAGGATTTTAGCCACAGTGCTCTGCGTGCCTGAATGGCGAATCCGGAATTCTTAGCCGTAAGTTTAGTTAAATGTACTACGGCATCTGAAATAAATGAGTTAGCTAACTTAAGGGCTTTAAGTTTGTGTGTAATCTCAACTAGTGTAGATGATTCAAGTGTCTCTTCCAGAGACTCAAACCAAAATGCTGCTGCAGCCGTGACAGGCGCAATACATGCAAGAGGTTGCAATATAAAACCTTGTTGAACAAACATTTTCTTAAGGTAACCTTCTAATTTTTTATCCATTGGATCTGAAAAAGCACAGCTATCCTCCACCGGGATAGTGGTACGCTTAGCTAAAGTAGAAACTGCTCCCTCCACCTTAGGGACCGTCTGCCATAAGTCCCGTGTGGTGGCGTCTATTGGAAACATTTTTCTAAATATCGGAGGGGGTGAGAACGGCACACCGGGTCTATCCCACTCCTTAGTAACAATTTCAGTAAGTCTCTTAGGTATAGGAAAAACATCAGTACTCGCCGGTACCGCAAAATATCTATCCAACCTACACATTTTCTCTGGTATTGCAACTGTGTTACAATCATTCAGAGCCGCTAATACCTCCCCTAGTAATACACGGAGGTTTTCCAGCTTAAATTTAAAATTTGAAATATCTGAATCCAGTCTGTTTGGATCAGAACCGTCACCCACAGAATGAAGTTCTCCGTCCTCATGTTCTGCCACCTGTGACGCAGTGTCTGACATGGCCCTAATATTAGCGCACTCTGTTCTCACCCCAGAGTGATCACGCTTACCTCTCAGTTCTGGTAATTTAGCCAAAACTTCAGTCATAACAGTAGCCATATCCTGTAATGTGATTTGTAATGGCCGCCCAGATGTACTCGGCGCTACAATATCACGCACCTCCCGAGCGGGAGATGCAGGTACTGACACGTGAGGCGAGTTAGTCGGCATAACTCTCCCCTCGTTGTCTGGTGAAATATGTTCAATTTGTACAGATTGACTTTTATTTAAAGTAGCATCAATACAGTTAGTACATAAATTTCTATTGGGCTCCACTTTGGCATTAGCACATATAGCACATGTATCTTCCTCTGAATCAGACATGTTTAACACACTAGCAATTAACTAGCAACTTGGAAATGCTTTTTCAAGTAATTTACAATAATATGAAAACGAACTGTGCCTATAAGAAGCACAGAAAAAATTATGACAGTTGAAATAAATAAATTATAGCATCAAATCTTTGTAAGAAATATACAATTTTAGCAAAGGATTGTTCCCATTAGCAAAGGATAACTAACCCTGACAGCAGAAAAAATACACAAATAAACGTTTTTTATCACAGTCAACTACAATCTTCACAGCTCTGCTGTGAATGATTACCTCCCTCAAAACAAGCTTTGAAGATCCCTGAGTTCTGTAGAGATGAACCGGATCATGCAGGAAGAAAAAGAACCTCTGACTGAGTTTTTTGATGCGTAGTAAAAGCGCCAAAAATGGCCCCTCCCCCTCACACATAACAGTGAGAGAGATCAGTAAACTGTTTAAATTTAAACAAAACTATTGCCAAGTGGAAAAAACAGTGCCCAAAACATTTTTTCACCCAGTACCTCAGAGAAATAAACGATTTTACATGCCAGCAAAAAACGTTTAACCTCAATAAATTAATTGTTATTTAAAAACCTATTGCAAGTCCCTGCAAATTAGGTTAAGTCTATGCATACAGTATAAATCCAGTGAAGTACCATTCCCCAGAATACTGAAGTGTAAAATATACATACATGACAGCCTGATACCAGATACATCTACTGTATTTAAGGCTGAGTTTACATTATAACGGTATGGCAGGATTTTCTCATCAATTCCATGTCAGAAAATATATAAACTGCTACATACCTCTTTGCAGATTAATCTGCCCGCTGTCCCCTGATCTGAAGTTTACCTCTCCTCAGATGGCCGAGAAACAGCAATATGATCTTAACTACTCCGGCTAAAATCATAGAAAAAACTCAGGTAGATTCTTCTTCAAATTCTACCAGAGAATGAATAACACACTCCGGTGCTATTATAAAATAACAAACTTTTGATTGAAGGTAATAAACTAATTAAAATCACCACAGTCCTCTCACACATCCTATCTATTCGTTGGGTGCAAGAGAATGACTGGAGGTGACGTAGAGGGGAGGAGCTATATAGCAGCTCTGCTGGGTGAATCCTCTTGCACTTCCTGTAGGGGAGGAGATAATATCCCAGAAGTAATGATGACCCGTGGACTGACCACACTTAACAGGAGAAATCTAAATAAATTTACTATAATTAAATAAATTAATCCTATTTAAAAATACTTACCTATAAAATAAACCCTAATATAGCTACAATATAACTAATAGTTACATTGTAGCTATTTTAGGATTTATATTTATTTTACAGGCAACTTTCTATTTATTTTAACTAGGTACAATAGCTATTAAATAGTTAATAACTATTTAATAGCTACCTAGTTAAAATAATTACAAAATTACCTGTAAAATAAATCCTAACCTACACTATCAATAAATTAATTAAATAAATTACCTACAATTATCTAAACTAAAATACAATTAAATAAACTAAACTATAGTACAAAAAAACCAAACACTAAATTACAAAAAATAAAAAAAATATTACAAGAATTTTAAACTAATTACACCTAATCTAAGCCCCCAAATACAATAAAAAAGCCCCCCAAAATAATAAAATTCCCTACCCTATACTAAATTACAAAAGTAATTAGCTCTTTTACCAGCCCTTAAAATGGCTTTTTGCTGGGCATTGCCCCAAAGTAATCAGCTCTTTTACCTGTAAAAAAAAAGACAAGACCCCCCCCAACATTACAACCCACCACCCACACACCACTACTCTAAAACCCACCCGATGCCCCCTTAAAAAAGCCGTGATCACCCAGCCGGGCACCACTGGTCATCCCATCAGTCCAGAAGTCTTCATCTGATGGGGCAGAAGAGGACATCCGGACTGGGAGAAGGCTTCATGCAAGCGGCATCTTCTATCTTCATCCATCCGGCGCTGAGCGGGTCCATCTTCAAGACATCCGACGCAGAGCATCCTCTTCTTTCCACGGCCGACGACTGAATGAAGGTTCCTTTAAATGACGTCATCCAAGATGGCGTCCCTCGAATTCCGATTGGCTGATAGGATTCTATCAGCCAATCAGAATTAAGGTAGGAAAAATCCGATTGGTTGATGCTATCAGCCAATAGAATTGACCTCGCATTCCTTTTTCTTTTTTTTCTTTATTTTTGGAGTGTAGATATACACATATTTTTCTGTATACACATGTTTAATGGTCTAATATAATAGCTATTATTATTCCTATTAGTTATGTGTCCATATTGCTTTTTGGGTATATATTTAAATATAATGTTATTTATTTTCCTATTATTGTTTTTTCTCATATGTACTAGTATATTGTACATATACAGTAGTCTTATATACAACATGAAGTTTCCTAGATTAAGATGTTACATCTGTACTTATGGGCTTATAATGTGATGTTTGTACTTGTATGGTTAAATATCATCTTAGTATAGAAATTATACTAATTTCTCATTTGAGCATTATTTGGAGATATATTTGCCTAGCTTGCCATAAAGTTAGTATGGCCCTTTATGGATGAGAGTGAACTCTAACATATAGTATTCCTTTTCAATATAATATAAGTAATCCTGGCTAATATAACATGGTGGTTGTGATGTTGACACCACCCCCTGAGTCTTGGTGATAAATAATTTATGTTATTTGAAAAGTCATAACTACTAATATATGCTCTTATAATCAATTATTTTTTACTTTAATAGTCAATGCTATACATGCTGTAACAATTTGTACTTTTTAGCTATCTTGTTTGTATTTTGCTTATACGGTTCCTTTTAGATAATGTTTGATTCACCTATGTATAATAAGAGAGCTTTTTTCAACATTTGATTAATATTGAGAAATGATACTTATGCATATAACAACAAATTATGGGAGAGCAGAGGGAAATGAGAAAAAGGGTGATACTTTGTGAAATGTTATATAGAATGACTTTTGGAATAACTATTTTATGGGTTTTTTTTGTTTAGTTTTTTAAATGTTTTGTTCTATGCTGAGTGATTTTGGGCAAGGATAGGAAAATGCATACAATTTCAAAATGGTTAAAATGACCCATTTGGTAATTCAGAAGTTTGTGTAATTTTATATTTTTGTAATATTTGTATGGTTAGATACTTTATACCTACACGTCTGCATATAGTCCCACATCAGATGGCACACGCATGTAATTGTATTTGCATTTATTATGGTGGCATTTTCTCATATTATTTTTCTGCAAACTAAATTTATTTTCTAAAATTGCTGGGTCTGCTGAAAAAATAGGTATAATTTGAGTGGGTACAATGAGGCCCATTTATCAAGCTCCGTACGGAGCTTCAGGGCCCGTGTTTCTGGCGAGTCTTTGGACTCTCCAGAAACACAAGTTATGGAGCAGCGGTCTAAAGACCACTGCTCCATAACCCTGTCCGGCTGATCTGATGAGGCGGACAGGAATCGCCACAATTCAACCCGATAGAGTACGATTGGGTTGATTGACACCTCCCTGCTGGCAAATCTGCAGGGGGCGGCGTTGCACCAGCAGCTCTTGTGAGCTGTTGGTTCAATGCTGAATACGGAGAGCGTATTGCTCTCCGCATTCAGCAATGTCTGTCAGACCTGATCCGCACTGCCGGATCAGGTCCGACAGACACTTGATAATTTGGCCTCTATAAGTGAAAGGCTTATTTATATATATATCTATATATATATATATATATATATATATATATATATATATATATATCCTTCCCAAGAACGTAGGCACTCACTGGTCTTTAAACATGATCCATTTATTGATCCATAGAAAAAAGTTACATTAACATGACGTTTCGGTACATCGTTGTACCTTTATCAAATGTAGCAAAAGATAGATATTAAAAACTTCCTATATATATATATATATATATATATATATATATATATATATATATATATATATATATATATATATATATTAACATCCTTATAAGACTTCATAAATTTGGCTGACGTATAGATAATTCTATTTAAACTATGCTCATGCACAGTTTCATAGTAATTAATAACTTTCCTGTAAGCTAGCACTAAATAGTGTTTTGATTGACAAGTGCAACTAAATGTAAATGTAACAGTTCTAAATGTAATGCCCTTGTAAAGGATTAAACCATTGCTAACTAAATTCTGACAAATCCTATCTGTATTAATTACATTTATAGCTCCACACCTCACAGAAAGAAAGTTAAAATGTAAGTGTAAATACAATGAGGGAAAAACAACTAAAAGCACTTCTAGCACAGGGATTTGAGAATGGCCCTGCAGCAAAAGGGTTAATAATAATATGTTTTCAGTGACTGGCTATATTTCACATAGTGCATGTCTGTTACCTATACTGTTACTATTATACTATCAGTATTAGATATTTTGTAGTATGGTGTACCTCTCATCTAATTGAAAACATATTTGCTATTGCAGTGGGGGGCACCGTGGGTTCCTTGCAGATTGATATAGGCTCTCTATAGCACCATAGTAGTTAGGAAGCATACCTTCTCATTTGGGTGTAAAATATATTACCTCAATAATTAATAATAATAATAATAATAATAATAATAAGTGGCTGGATTTATTGCACACAGTGCATGCCTATTGCCTATATTATTACTAGTATACTATCTGCATTACATATACCATAGTATTGAGGGATGTATTGAGTAGGTTTATTCCTGGGCAATGAGGATTTTACTACCAGCATGTCTGTGTGAAAAAGCCCCCTTAAAGGGCCACTAAACCCAAAATCTTTCTTTCATGATTCAGATAGAGAATACAAATTTAAACAACATTACAATTTACTTCTATTATTTATTTTGCTTCATTTTTTAGATATCCTTAGTTGAAGAAAAAGCAATGCAGATGGTGAGCCAATCACACGAGGCTTCTATGTGCAGCAACCAATCAGCAGCTACTGAGCATATCTAGATATGCTTTTCAGCAAAGAATATCAAGAGAATAAAACAAATTAGCTAATATAAGTAAATTAGAAAGATGTTTAAAATTGCATTCTCTTTCTAAATCATGAAAGAAAAAATGTGTGTTTCATGGCCCTTGAAATACCAGAATTGTAACTACAACTTGTCATGATTTTCCATGAACAATAAACTTATTTTATATGCTTAAGAAATTTCACTTACACATGATATTTAAATGTGGTAAATGCAATAAACAATAGACAATTGCAATAAGGGCTATAGAAGTGTCTAACATACAAGGTTTATTCTTCTAATCTATCTACACTATAAACGAATGTATGTGGGTGTGTGCATGCAAAGGAAGATGAAGTCTCTCCTACTGTTAGTTCTTTACACAGCATATTTATAGCCATATAGCCACGCCTTGAAGATTGCCTTAACCAATCAAATTCTAAATTTATGTCCAGTTGATAAATCCCAGAAAAGTAACCAGCTGCCTGTAGGTGTCACCTTTATTCTAGAAATTACATTTGACTAGTGTGATCTTTCCAAGGTCTTCAGGGCTTAAGCTTTTAGCTTTCTTTGATCCTGGACAATGCTATTTTATGACCCTTTTGATAAGGACATAGATTGTATCCATCCTTTGAAGTTTCAGGGAAGATATGATGTTGTTATGGTACTGACTTATTTGTGTTGTACGGCCCTTGACTTTTACTGTACAATTCCTTTAAAGCAGGACCAGCTCAACCCTGGGACCAAGTGGGTCCAATGGACCAAGCAGCACATTAGTGACTCAGTCACTGTCAGACTCAGACCACTTCTGTCCTCTGTCTCCATGAGGGAAGTCACAGGCTCCCATCAGCATAACCTTATCATGCACAAAGACACAGCACTGGTCAAGGGCGGCATTCAAAGTGGGATAAGTGCATCTGTTACCTATCTTCCTGATCACTTATTGTGTAATTGTGCATAAGTATCGGTTGCATGCAGGTAAACAGACAGGCTTAGTAAGGTCTGGGGACAGACCTAGTAGTTTGATATGCTAATAAGAAATGTTACTACTAGGGAGGGGGCATCATTGCATTCTCAGATCCAGGCAACACAAAATCCTGAGCCACTCATTCTTTAAAGCTCTCTTCAGAGATACTTAGTTGTACTCCAGTCTCACCTGCTCTGGTATTGTTAGTACAAACCTCCAAGGAGAAACCATCCAGTCTCACTTTTTCTAAGAAACTGTCTTAATCCAAAAAAAATCATAATCTAACAAGAAATTGTAAATGATGAAATTAACTTATTAAAGTCTGCTATAGCCTGTACTCTAATCCATGAGGAACTTGATTACTCTGAGGAGATAGTGGAGGAGGAAGGTATTTCACCACATAATCTGTGCACAACAGGGAGCAGCACAACTTCCTCCCAGCTTTTAAGCCAGCAGTATCCTCCTGTGTTTTCTCCCTCTCCTTCACCACCATCACCCCCTGTTTAGAGCAGCCAATTCCTACAAAAGCCTCACCCACTACTCATGTTGCCAGTTCCACTAGTAGTACAATCTCTTTTAGTACCACCACTAGGAGAGGAAAAGGTGTTCCATGGAGGGCAGAGAGAATTAGCATTGCCAAATCCCAAAGCTCTTTCAAGGAGACCTCTACAGTGGTAAAAGAGCAGGTGAAGAAGGTGGGACCAGCAGCAGCAAAAGTGCAACAATATCCTTATCACAGCATGCAACGCCACCTTCTTGGATCATCAGGGGACACGGTATTGATGGCAGTCACTATAGTAATATACCACCTTCAACAGCACAAGAACATGTTCAGCCCACCCTATGGGGAGTTATAATATAGGGGAATGTCCAAGCAGCTGTCGAGAAAATTAACCCATCTGGTAGCTGTAGGTGGTGTGTCCTTCCCCATACTTGAAGAGGAGCCTTTCAAGCAGGTGATGGGAGCTGTTGCTCTCCACTACTATCTCCCTTGAAACAGCAATTTCATCATAAAGGTAGTCCCCTCACTCTACTGTTCCTGCATTGTAGTGTTGATTGTGGAGTTCGCAAAGGCTGCTGGACAGTCAGTACACTTTATCACTGACTTATGGAGTTCTCCTAGCAGCCATCATGCCTTCCTCTCCCTGATTGCACACTGGTGGAAGCCCAGGGCATATGAGGAAGTTGAGGGTAGTGCTATTGCTAGTGCTGGGGCAGTGGCAAGCAGGAGAGTGGGCAGACACCAACATGAAAATGGGCATTGTAGTCAACAACAGAGCAACCAATATGCATAGACTTTCCACATTGATGACTATATTGGTGTGCATTGTTTGGCTCACATCCTCCAACTGGTGGTAAAGGCTGCTATCCCTGAAGGTAACTCTAGATGAGCAACATTACTTAAATGGTGCAGAAGGATTGCAGGACACTTGCATCACAGAATTAAAGCGAGTCAGCTCCTTAGGCAGGAAGACAGCAGGTGGAGCTTCTACTACTACTAGGTGGAATTTAGGGATGAAGGAAGTGCCAAGAAACATAAAACGCGTATGATTAGGTTTCGTTATGTGTTGCTGAGCCTTGAAGCTCAAAGTTTTTACCAATATTGATAAATTGGAGCACAAATCATACCATTGTTCAGTTACCTATTGAGCAAGATAGATGCCTTCCTGTAAAATCGTGAAGTACTAAGCAGTGAGGTAGCAGCACTTGTCAGGCATCTGAAGGAGAACTTGAAAGGCTGCATGTAGGAATGTCTTGAGAAATGCCCTGATCCACCTTCTGTGATCCCAGAGTTGAGGGAAAATGACTCTCCAAACTGATAACCAGCCAACTTGGAGAGACAAAATGATTCATAGGGGCCGATTTATCAAAGCTTCAACTGAAAATACGCTGGAAGTCTGTGTCAAATTTGATGCAAATTTGGTCTGCCATAGTTAACAAAGCATCAAGATCGTCAAATGTTGAAATGTGTGATAATATACGCTCCCGCTATATCAGTCTAACGCAGATCGATGTTTGTGTTATTCGAGCGGAATACTGATCATCCGTCATCACATTCGACTCCATTTGACCCCTTTTACCTCATAATTATACCTCAAAGGGAGGAGGAGAAAGATGTTCCTTAGACACAGCTGCCAACAGTGAACCATGAATTTTGATTTTAACTAATGATGACTACCCTAGAGCAGGGGGGGGTATTAGCAGCAGTGGCAGCAGGCAGCACACTTACTCAACTAGGTAGGCCTCACAGTACATAAACAACATAAAAATACCTCCAAGGGAGGACGAGGACCAACATGTGCCAAATGTCCCTTGGTCACATTGCTTGAAGACCTCCAGCGCGGAACATCCTTCTAGGCCGACGACTAACGACGAATGAATATTCCTTTAAATGACGTCATCCAATATGGCATCCCTCGAATTCCGATTGGCTGATAGGATTCTATCAGCCAATCGGAATTAAGGTAGTAAAAATCCGATTGGTTGATGCTATCAGCCAATCAGATTGAAGTTCAATCTGATTGGCTGATTGGATCAGCCAATAGAATGCGAGGTCAATTCTATTGGCTGATCCAATCAGCCAATCGGATTGAACTTCAATCCGATTGGCTGATAGCATCAACCAATCGGATTTTTCCTACCTTAATTCCGATTGGCTGATAGAATCCTATCAGCCAATCAGAATTTGTGGGACGCCATCTTGGATGATGTCATTTAAAGGAATATTTATTCGTCATTAGTCATCGGCCTAGAAGGATGTTCCGTGCCGGAGGTCTTCAAGATGGAGCTGTTCCTCTTCGGATGGATGACGATAGAAGATGCCGCTTAGATGAAGTCTTCTCCCGGTCCGGATGTCCTCTTCTGCCCGGATAGGATGAAGACTTCTGCCGGTCTGGATGACCTCTTCTGGCCCATCGGATTAAGACTTCTGGACGGATCGGATGACCACTGGTGCCCAGCTGGGTGAAGACGGCTCAAGGTAGGGTGATCTTCAACGGGGTAGTGTAAGGTTTTTTTAAGGGGGTATTGGGTGGGTTTTAGAGTAGGGGTGTGTGGGTGGTGGGTTGTAATGTTGGGGGGTATTGTATTTTTTTTTTACAGGTAAAAGAGCTGATTACTTTGGGGCAATGCCCCGCAAAAGGCCCTTTTAAGGGCTATTTGTAATTTAGTATAGGGTAGGGCATTTTATTATTTTGGGGGCTTTTTTATTTTATTAGGGGAATTAGATTAGGTGTAATTAGTTTAAACTTCTTGTACATTTTTTTATTTTCTGTAATTTAGTGTTTATTTTTTTTCGTAATTTAGTGTTTTTTTTTTCTTCATAATTTAGTTTATTGAATTTAATTGTAATTAATTGTAGGTAGTTTAGGTAATTAGTTTAATGATAGTGTAGTGTTAGGTGTAATTGTAACTTAGTTTAGGATTTATTTTACAGGTAATTTTGTACTTATTTTAGCTAGGTAGTTATTAAATAGTTAATAACTATTTAATAACTATTGTACCTAGTTAAAATAAATACAAAGTTGCCTGTAAAATAAAAATAAACCCTAAGATAGCTACAATGTAATTATTAATTATATTGTAACTAGCTTAGGGTTTATTTTACAGGTAAGTATTTAGTTTTAAATAGGAATAATTTAGTTAATTGTAGTAATTTTATTTAGATGTATTTAAATTATATTTAAGTTAGGGGGGTGTTAGGTTTAGGGTTAGACTTAGGTTTAGGGGTTAATAACTTTATTATAGTGGCGGCAACGTTGGGCTGGCAGATTAGGGGTTAATAAATGTAAGTAGGTGTCAGCGATGTTAGGGCAGACAGATTAGGGGTTAATAAAATGTAACTAGTGTTTGCAAGGCGGGAGTGCGGCGGTTTAGGGGTTAATATATTTATTAAAGTGGCGGCGATGTCCGGTCAGCAGATTAGGGGTTAATAAGTGTAGGTAAGTGGTGGCGACACTGGGGGCGGCAGATTAGGGGTTAATAAATATAATGTAGGTGTCAGCGATGTTAGGGGCAGCAGATTAAGGGTTCATAGGTATAATGTAGGTGGCGGGGATGTCCGGTCGGCAGATTAGGGGTTAAAAAATGTTATTATAGTGTTTGCAATGTGGGGGTGCCTCGGTTTAGGGGTTAATAGGTAGTTTATGGGTGTTAGTGTACTTTGTAGCACTTTAGTTAAGAGCTTTATGTTCCGGCGTTAGCCCTTAAAACTCTTAACTACTGACTTTTAAATGCGGTAGGAGTCTTGACAGGAGAGGGTCTACTGCTCACTTCTTACAAGACTCGTAATACCGGCGTTAGCCAAGTCCCATTAAAAAGATAGGATACGCAATTGACGTAAGGGGATTTGCAGTAGCCTTGAGTCGCGGAAGAAAAGTGAGCGGTAGACCCTTTCCTGCCTGACTCGTTATACCAGCGGGCGTTAAAAAGCAGCGTTGGGACCTCTCAACGCTGCTTTTTAAGGCTAATACCAAACTCGTAATCTAGGCGTTAGTATCTCTGTGCTGCCACATCTCCTGTTCCTGCCCTGAATCTATAAGGGTAACTATTAAATTCACACTTATATGGAGCAGGAGTGTGATAAAGTTAGGAATGTGGGTACTGTAGCATGAGGGAGTTGGAAAAAAATAAAATAGTATGGAAAGGTTGGAGTGGTGGGAATTGAAAGATTAGAAATGGGGGAGACAATAGGGTGGTGGGAAAAGGTACTAGTACTAGTTGATAATTGATATGACAGTAATTATTAGAAACTTTTAATTTCAATTTATTGTTTGAATTCTCGTTGTAAAACTTGTTCTAGTTCCTGTATGTTCAATTGAACAAATTTAGTTTTGAACAAAATTCGTATTCGAAGATTAAGAAAAACTGAGCGCAACCACAAATAAGATTCTGACTACCCTAATTGGACAAAATTTTCAAACCAAATCTTTAGGATGAACTGAATTTTATACCTGTGTACGTCTAGTAATTAAGTCTGAACAGCATGTTACTTCTTTACAGAGGGTTCTGGATAAATCTGGGGACTGGGCAGGCAAGTGGAAGATGAGATTCAGTCTAGATAAATCACAGTTGCATTTTTCCAGCAAAAACAAAACATGCATTTTATACTCTTAATTCAATTGAGTAAGAGATATCATTAAATGAAAGGCTCTTGGAGTTATTACGGATAAGATGCAAATTCAGCCAGAATTTGCAAAGTCCAAAAGTTATTGTCATATATAAATAAAGAGTATATATAATTTTGCCTCTTTAAAAATTAATGGTAAAACTGCAATTCTAGACACTAGTTTTTAAGAAGCATATAGAACTGGAAAAAGTGGGGGGGGGGAATGACGAGCGGAATAGATTTGCATTATGAAGAAAGGCTGGAATAGATGCTGTTAATTACACTGAAAAATAGTGGTCTCCAAGGGGATATGGTTATATTATACAAATATATACAGGGTGCATATAAGTAGACATGTGCATGGCGAAAAAATTCGGTTCAGATCGATTCGGAATTTTTCGAAGTTCGGTTCGGATCAATTCAAATTCTGAAAATTTTGAATCGATTCATTTCGGATTAGTTTCAGATTCGAAGAAATTCGGCTGGATTCGGTTCGGAAATTCGGAATTTCGGTAAGTGTTAGGTGGGATTAGACTAGTATTATGTACTGTATATTAGGTGTAACCCATAGCAGAGTGATATAACCTAATATACTGTACAATACTAGTGTAATCCATGGTCATCCGAATTTACCGAATAATTCCGAAGTAATTCGGATTTATTCATGAAATTCGGCAGTATTTTAATTCGGAAATTCGGTTCAATCCGAATCGCCGAATTTTCCGAATTTCCGAACCGAACCGAATTGCACATATCTACATATAAGCTCTTTTATAAACCCAGGCTGTTACTGACAGTAAAGATCTCAATGCCATTTGGCTTCCTCCATTGTTCTTTGACCCATCTGCTGAATAATTTAGGATTTGTGGCAGAGTTTTATACCAGAACAGCAGAAGTACATGGTTACTTATAGAAAAAGGAAAGTCTATAGAGCCTTTTAGAAAAAATAACAACCTTTATTGCACAAAGTTAAAAGCACACAGGAGGTGGCAAAATCTCTAAAAGAGGCAAAACAAAAAAACGTCTGACCGGTTTCAGTGCTACAGCACCGTAATCATAGACAGGTAAGACCAGAATCATTATAATTATATTTTTATGTACTTGTAAAATTTGTTTCAGCCACTAGATTGGCTGTTATCCCATTTTTAAGTTGTCTAATTAATTTATCTGTTTCACTCTACATAAACTGTAATCCACAGCTGATAAAGCAGACAAAAAAACTATCCTTACTGGTTTAGAGCTTTATAAGCATCATCAAAAATATTATCAAACTCAAAATTATTTTTAAAGTTTTCTTGTATCAAAGTCAATAATTCTCATTTCTATACATCTTTGTACCCTATTTAATTGCCATATATTTTTGGTATTAAACCTTTGAGTGCTAAGCACTTTCCCACCTGGGTGCTAAGTTGTTTTAAAGTTTATTTTTAAATATTTTTTTTAAACTTTCCCCCCCCCCCCCCAGATTCCCAAGACTTAAACTGGTAGACGATTACCTTTCCAATGGTGGGTCTTGGGGGTCTGTAGCATCTTAGATGCCTGAGATACAGGCTTCTAAGCAGCATGCCCCCTTTTCCTATACTTAACATTGTCATTTTGATAATAAAGTTGCGCAGTGACGTCACTATGCAAAACGTGAAGCCCCAGCGATGCCTGTCACTATACAGGCACGATTGCCAGGGTAGGAGCCCCCAGATCTCCCTCAAGGTGGGAGAGTGCTAGTGACGGCTCTCAGCCGTCGTTAACACCAGAGTGGGAAACTCTGCGACGGCTCAGAGCCGTCGTTAGCACTCAAAGGGTTAAACAAATAACAGAAGTAAAACACTATCCCTAGCTTATTTTTGCAGTTACCACACAACATTTTATATATGTACAACGTATTCAGTTGCTTTTTTACCTCAAGACTATTGACGTCAAAAGACTGAATCAATAGCTACAAAATAAAACGTAATTTCTAATTTCTGAAGAACCTTTCAGTAGGTTTTGAATGGAAGAAAAAATACGTAACATCTCTAAATTTCTGCTCTTCTCATACGCACCTGATCATCATTCTATACAGCAGCGATTCTGAAGACATTATACATCAGAGTTGTATTAAACATTAGCAATTATGCAGATTCTCCTAAATTTATTTTAAAAAGAAAAGGAAGATTGATTGCAAACACAAACTATTTACATAGACAGTGATTCTTTAGATCTTTAAATCGCTAAAATAAATTGTGCAAGATGGGAGTCTTGTTTATAGACTTCATACCTGTAAAATAAAACACTTCATCAATAAGGAAAATGATTGTGTCCAAGCAAAACTAACATGGAATAATACAAATACTGCGGACTTCATTCAACAAAAACGTTTAATGGCAACATCATTTGTAAATGGAAAAAAAGTGATTTACAACATCAATATCAAATGAAGCAAGAAAGAGAGAAAAAGCAGACCTCGTTATTTATGTTTTTTATATGCTAATTCACACTTATTTATCAAGGTATACTGTGTACTGTATATTGCATGTTTTATCTCCTACTTAAAGAAAAACTTGAATAAACTACACATTTTAATATACTGAACACAATGTTTCAAAAAGACATTTTTACATTTTGAATAGTGGAAATTGATGAGGTAGAAAATGTAATTTAAAAAATAAGTAAATGTGGTCTTCTAGCTAAAATTACAAAAGTAATTTTTTATACAAAGTAAACAGAGGGCATTGTACTACACAGAGGGCCAGTTTACAAGTGGAGCACTAAATATCGCTTGCATGCAAGCAATATTAGCAATCCACTTTGTAATAACAGCGCAGGATTATGTGCGCTGGTATTACAAGTTAATCACAATGCGAACGCAAGCTCGTGTTCACATTGCTGGGAAACATTGTGCTCACAAGAGCGTGCTTCTATGGGAGCCTTGTTCTGATGCTGTCAGAGACACAGCGAAGGGGGTAAGTAGTGCAGCAATTGGCAGCGTTTTAAAATGTATATGTATATGATTATATACCTATATAGTTATGTGTTAATATGTGTATATACACATATTAACACATAAATATTTATGTATATAATCATATACATATATATTTACATTGTGGGAAATACACAGTATATATATATTTACATTGTGGGAAATACACAGTATAAATATTTACATTGTGGGAACACACAGTACTTATAGACCACAGAGTAAAGGTACTTTTCAGTGCCGTTTTTTTTCTAACACCCCACTCCCACCAACTTTAAAGTCCCGAAACTGCCTAGTGCAGTTTTTTTTTAGTAAAAAATTTAACTTTTTTAAAAAAAATAAAAATAAAAAACTACAATGCCCTATATTTTGAAGGCAATTGGGGCACTTTTAAAAAATTAACCAGATATCTAATCTCTGGATAATTTTCAAAGTGCTAATTGCTTCGGCAAGGTCGCGGTAGCAATAACCAGCCACTTTTAATGCCTGGTTAATTATCGCACTCCCACAAACAGGCAAATTTGCCCATTTGCGGGAGCGCAATAATTTAATGTAATCTAGCCCACAATACTTCAAATAAAAGAAAAATCCCCGTATCTGATCCAGAAGAATAATCAAAGTGACCAGGGCAAACCATACACTGTGAATTAATGTGTCACAATCTCATAGCTGTTTAGAAAAATATTCTGTTCTTTTAAAAAAAATAAAAAATATTATTATTAGTTAGCTAACAACTATCAGTTTGTGGTACATTTGCAGCTTACTGTTTGTGGGAAGTGGTTGCTGGATTTCTCCTGATTACCTGTTGCCGAATATTGGAGAATCTTGTGTCAAAGGAGGAAATCCCCTGGAGGTTGTTGCCGGAAGCATCAGTCAGCTGGTGGCTGCGACATCCAGCCTGTTTATTTGTACTATTTTTCTGTCCTTCAAATTTTGGGTCATCATTGCAGAGTACCTACTGCCATTTTTTTTGCAACCCGGCTTCTGATTTTTTGTGCATAGTTGCATCGCTTTTCTTTGTTTCCACATTAGGGGCAAGATTACATATGCGGCGTCGCCCAGCAAAAGCCGGCGACGCTGGTTTTTATGCAGTTTTGGTATCACATATACGGCGCCACACATAAATGTGGCGCGTATATTTCACCCGTCAACCCGCAATTTTTACTCCCTTAAGCTAACAGAGAACCGCCATGCAAATCGGTATCACATATTCAGCGCAAGGACTTACCTGGCCAAAATGGAGTCCTTTTTCACCTCGCCGCACATAGGCAGGCGCAGCAAGCCTTACGCTGAAAATGTGAGCACCGTAACTGCCTGAAAATATTAACTAACACATAATGCATGCACAATATCTATCTAACCCCTAATCCGCCATTAACCCACATCGCAATAAACGTACAAAATGTATTAACCCCTAATCCGCCATTAACCCACATCACAATAATCCTAATAAATCTATTAACCTCGGATCCGCCAAACCCCCACTATAACTAATTTAATTACTAAACCCCCTAACCTAACACCCCCTAAATTAACCCCAATTACCTAAATTAAAAAATACTAAATTATAATTAAAATAAAAAAGCTAACATTACTTAAAAATAAAAAACCTAAGAATAAATTAATCTAAGATTACAAAAAATAAAAAAGCCTAACATTACATAAATAAAAAAAAAACAAATTATCAAAAATAAAAAAGTTAAACCTAATCCCTATGAAAATAAAAAAGCCACCCCCCCCAAAAAAAAACACCCCCTAATCTAATACTAAACTACCAACAGCCCTTAAAAGGGCCTTTTGTAGGGCATTGCCCTAAGTTAAACAGCTCTTTTACCTTAAAAAATACTAAGTCCCCCTCTAACAGTTAAACCACCCACCCACCAAACCCCCCAAAATAAAAAAAACCTGAGACTAACAAATCCTAAATTACCCATTGCCCCTAAGGGGGAATTTGTATGGGCATTACCCTTAAAGGGGCATTCAGCTCTTTTACTGCCCTTAAAAAGGGCATTTAACTCTTTTAAGAGTGCCCAATTCATCCCTAATCTAAAAAAATTATAAAAAAAATTATAAAACAAAAGCCGAAGTCTAACCCTGTTATGAATATTACCTTTATCTATAAAAGTATATTATGTGAAATGGTGCAATTTTTAATGAAACATTTTTTCTTATAACTTGTTAAAGATAATAAGCAAAATCTGAATCCTTTTGGTTGCTATCAGTCTATTAATTATACCGACACCAGATGAATAACAAAAATTAGCTTTATTAAAGGATTTTGATTGGAAAAATAATTAGCATTTAATAGTAACTTAAGCAATCAAAATATTACAGAGATATAAAATACAGTTCTATAATAATTAACTAAAGAGATAACATAATAACTAGCAATGAAAACAGAATAATGCAGAGATAAAACTGTAAAGATATTTTCAAAATTACACAAACATTGGCATGATAATAGGAACTAAATATTTGGTTATAAACCCTCTAAGGTAATTGCAGAGAATCAGGTAAATGAATAATTATGACAAACCGTCAAATAATAATTTTATCATAATTCCTGATTCACCCAGTGTTATTGTCGACAAATAAGACCAGGTGGTAGGAATTTTATAAAGGAAAACACAAATCTATAAAACAATTAATTAATTTGCCTGATCAAATAGACAAAAGTATTTTACATAAAGTGTAAATCTTAATGATATTAACATTTAAGGTGACTTAATTTCATACATCACCAAAGTAAATAAATTCCCCCTCTGAAGACAGGAATCAAACTGTCAGATCGCAGGTCTGTCCGAGTAGGCTAAACTAGCCTCAGCAGTTATAATCCAATAATCTCGGACCTCTGTAGTTGATTAGCAAATTACCAACTCCAATTATTATGTGACCAGTTCCAAAACACAGGAAAACGACCACCTCCCATTAGGCTAGACCCTATATATTCCCCTTTTCTCATCTAGGAGGAGTCATTAATTATAATATAATATATATACTACAATCAAGGTTATAAACTGTACTTATTTACAGAAATAAGCGACTAGCTGGGGCCTAAGCAAGTAAACTACCTTGAATAATGGAAAATAATGGAAAACATATTTATATGAAACTTCTCAGTCAGCAAGACTGAGGAAAACAAAATTCAATGTTATAATAGATGAGCCCTGGTTAGGCTTAAATAAAAAAAACAACATGGAGTCTGTTGTGAATATTCATGACATATTCCCCCTCATCTAGACTATCTTACCCTGACTAGGATGGATGAGATTAGTCTAGATCACTGTCTTATATGGGTGATCGTTATGGTCAACCATCTGAAGACTAAGAGGAGGAGGATATTTTCTCCTCTTGAAATTCTTATACAATAGAATCATTAACCCACAATTCCAAATTACAATAAATATATAAAATTGGACATTATTGCACCTATCTTCTGGTTCCAAATGTTAAAAGGAGACATCCAGCCACTAAATGTAGGATACATGAAATCAGAAATAGTTAAGTCATCTTTGCGGATGTTCATCTTTACAGTATGATTAGGTTTATTATTAAGGAGATACATTAACTCAGCATCTATAGGAATCTCACAACCTTGGAAGGCATCCACCACTTCTACTTCACCATCTAATACTGAAGACTCAATATAAAAAAAGAGTAATATCACCAATGGTAACAAGATGATCTTTAGGTACCTGTATGAGCATCACATTATAGGGTATTGGTATTGTATAAACTCCACCATGCATTATGTAAGTAACAGTCATATTCTTCAGTTTTGTACTCACTAACCACTTATCTTTTACCAACATAGCTCTAGCTTGAGCAAAGTCATCAGTCTTAGTCATAGTCACTTCACATTGTTCCTGAACCTGTGACATAAACCTGACACCACATAGTGCTTTTGAAGCATCATTTAAGAAAGGTTTACCAGGGCATAAATAATTATGATCCTTAAACTTAAAACAAGTTTCAAGTTTGGGAACCAAATACGGGCTAGATGTATGGGTTTGATATGCCACCACACTTGGGGTTTGGATTTGTACATGTATATTATTTTTCCAAGTACCTACATTATGTACAACTTTCAATTGATAAATATCATTAAATGACATATGTGGCACCTTTATTAGAAAACAAAGTTCCATGTTTTGGGGATCAATATAGAGTGGCAAAGCAGAACCAGCATCAAAAGCAATATTTATTTGCATTTCATCAACATCCTTTCCATAAGCTCTTAAGAGCATTGTTTTTATAATGTCCTTGTTGACAAAATATAATGGAATACGTCCCTCAACAAGACTCTCAATTCCACTTTGGATCTCTCGTAACCAGTTTCCTGTAAAATACACCACTGGGTCCAAAAAACTTAACAGTTCATTCTGAATTAGTTTGTGCTTATATTGGACCTTTATAGCTCGGATGGAAAGACATGAATGCAAATTAGTGGTCACAACAGTATCATTAACGATCTCCATCATATCTGACAAACTCTCCTTTTGTTTCTTTAAAACCTCCATCATGGTTGCCATCTGTTCACGAAAAATTTACATTTCATGATTCAAATTACTGATGGAAATTGAATTAGACACAGCCGCGGCAGTAACAGCTTAAAACCCGATGACAGATGTTGCAACTAGTCCAGCAATAACTCCAGGTGAAAGTTTGGTATGTGATTGCACATTGCAAGATCCACCAGGACTTCTGCAACTGCCCCAACATTTCCTTAGTAGTAGACTGGATCCTTTTAACATGTTCTTGATACCAAGATTTAATTTCTGGTGATTCAACTTTGGAACATCAAAATATTTTTCAATAGTAACCTTAGGATCCAGACTGATAAATATCTTTTGGGAGAAAACTTTCCGGTTGGTAATCAGGAAACCAGGTGATTCCTCAAACATGATCCCAGAAGATGGACCAGGTTCTATTACAGGCTGTACATGAATCTCAACCAAGACACCCTGGAACAGGAACAGGATGATCCAGATAACTGCCAACATCCTGGATCCCATCAATCCAAACCCAACTGGTAGGTGTTATTTATCTCTAATAGGGGAAAAACATATTAAGTACAAAATATACACCTTTATCCTAAAGAAACCATTTTAGTAATCATAGTAGTTATTCTTCTGTATATGGATTATTCTCCCCCTCTAGTTTTAACTTTGACCTAGGGTGACAGGCACGCAATTGGTTAATGTGTACCCACTTTTCTATTGACTTCCCACTGGTAGGAATCAAAATCTTGTATGCCACAGGTGAACGTTTATCAATAATGACATACAGCCCTTTCCATGATGGGAGAAACTTCTTCTCTCTAACTTGATTTCTAAGAAAATTGTAAAGATAAACTTGATCATTTACCTCATATTCTTTCTTTGTGGTTTTCATGTCATAATATGTTTTAGCACATATTGCGTCTTTCTCAAGATTTTTCTGAGCAAAAGCAAATGCTTGTTGCAAATGCTTTCTTAAATTGTCAATATATTGATAGGTTATTGTTGCATTGATCAGACTCTGATCCTGAGTACAATACAATAAATGCTGTGGCAGTACCATCCTTCTACCTGTCATTAGTTCAAATTGAGACATTTTTGTTGCAGTACTAGGAGTAGATCTAATAGCCATTAATACCAAAGGCAACTTAATATCCCAATCTTTCCCTGATTCTTTCACAAACTTTTTCAGAATATTTACAACTGACTGATTATACTGTTCAACTCCACCACTCGAGGCAGCATTGTAGGAAATATGTTTTCCACCAGCCCTTTTCAATTGATTAAGTACATGCCTGACTTCTTCCAAGTGTTCATCAAAAGTAGAGCTTTTGATTAATACATCATCCACATAACATAATGTCCCTCTCTCAGCAGCATCAGGCATAGCCTTGTGCATAAAAATACCAAACTTCTGTCCTCAATTAATATATCCAAAAGGCATCCTGACCCAAGTAAACTGTTCTCCACCAAATGAAAATGCAAGTTTAGGTTGGTCCTCCTCACACACCTTGACAGTCCAATAACCTTGTGCACAGTCTAAGGTTGTAAAGATTTTAGAACCTTGTATCTGTGCAAGACATTGATCTATGTATGGGACTGGCCATCCTGACATAGGCTCATGCTTACTAAGCTGTCTCAAGTCAGCACACAACCGCCATTGCCCATTTGGTTTCAATACTCCCAGAATAGGAGTATTAAAGGGACTATGTATTGGTTTAATAATACCCCTTGATTCCAAGTTCTTAATAATATCTGCTAAAGATTCATAGGAGGCCAATGGCAGACAATATTGTCTCACATATACTGGAGGTGCTTTAGGATCAGTTGGAATCCTAAGAATATGTAGATCTGTTGAACCACAGTCATAAGAATCTTTGGCAAATATCTTCTGAAATTCCATCAAGATTTCTCTTAATTGTTGGCATTCCCTTTCATTAGAACACCCATCTGCCAAAGAAATCTGTTCCTCCACCATTTCATTAAATCCAGGAAAATTTTCAGGTTTACCTATCTCATATGTCTCTTCGAGCTGTACAGATAGGTCCTTTGTAATCATATTTACCCTCTTCCTCTCTTCCTTTGCATACCCTTCTGATTCATCATCAGAGAGTTTTTGATCAAAGATAATCTCAGATTCCGTAATCTTACATATGCCTTCCTTTTCCTTGAAAGGGTATACAGATTGCACTGTGAACAATCCATCAGGTTAGGAATGGAAACATTGCTCCACTATCTGCTCTTCTGTTAAATATCCCTCAGGGATAAGACCTATAACAGAATTAGTGGGATCAGAGGTGAAATACTCAGAATGTATTGCAAACCCCACTATAGTACTCCTCTCCAAGCCTATACTATGGGGCATCACATTATTTACCAAAATGGTAAATGGCATCTGGTGAATATTGACCAATGGCATATGAGTAACAGTTATGCCCAATTGTTGGATCTTCTGACATATATTTATCAGAGCATCAGAGCCTTGAATTTCTTTCCCCCTTTTAACCTCTAGAGAAAGGGGAAATTGATTTCCACCCCCTGGAATAGTTACATTATTTTGAACTTGTACAATCATTGCATACGGCAATTGTTGAGCAGATCTCAAAACCTTTATGTCATCCATATAGTTTAGAGGGTTACTCTTTAATCTTGACCATAAAATATGATTGGTAAAATCAATTTGAACAGCAAAGCTATGTAACAAATCATTTCCAATATACATTTGATATTTTGGCTCATCCAAAACCAAAAATAAATGTCTGGCAGTCTCATTTCCAAGAGACACAGACAACAAGCATTTAGCTACAACAGCTACGTCTGTAGCATCACCATCAATATCATGCACCCACTGATCATAAGGTGGAAGATTCCTAATTATCATTTTATTCTCTAATTGTCTTAATAGGCAACTACTAATGTAACTATGCTCTCTATTAAGGGCAAGTTTTGCATGTTTTATCCTTCCAATATCATTAATTTGAAGAGGAATAAACAATTCATGGTCTATTTCTTTTAAATCAGTTAAACACTGAGTATGATTCTTTAAATCAGATGACTTACCATTTTTCTGAAGAAAAGAAATAGTTAGTACATCACCTTCCACCAAAGTACTTGCAATCTCTTTTGGATTAACTTGAATTATATTGTCACACATATATAACTGCATGCCAACATCCTTATTTTGTAGGATTGTCATCTCAGGTACTTACTTGACTGTTCTGAAAATGAATTTCAACAGAATCCTGTCTATGCTCAATTATATGACAACACTTTGGGTTAGTATAATATTTAACCCATTGATAATTGATTGGTGTATTCACCTGTGACCATACAACACCATTTATGCAATCAATTATAGGATTAAGACGTCTAAGCAAATCATTCCCAGTAAGAAATTGTTCTTCAGCTGCTTTAACCACAACAACTGGATGTTGCAGGGACATTTTCCCAATTTTGATTTTAAGCCATACATAACCTATAACTTCAATATGTTTACCATCAAAATTTTGCAAAATACCAGTGTAGTTTTTTAACTTTAACTCCTCTGGAGCTATGTCCATGATTTGCCTAAAAATATTTTCTGATATGACAGTAATTTGAGAACCAGTATCAACCAGGCTCATGACCTGTCCCATAATGTTCTGGATGTTGAGGGGTATATAATACCTCTGATTTCTTTCTTGCATTTCACAGAGAAAAAGAGAATGCTCCAACATGTTAGCATTCTTCCATTGTTTACATTTTGTAATATTGTCCCCCTCTAAGTCTGAATCACCTAACCATTGTATTGTGAAAATTCTAGGTGAATTATCAGTATTAATGGAATGGGTATCCAATATCAACCCATTACCACCACCTTCAGGTAAAGCTTGAAGGACTGCCGTAGTCTCATGGGATTTAATAACATCCTGCATATGACTACAGTTTTCAAGTAACATGTTATCTCTTAACCCCATATGAACAGGATCAGGAGTGATACATGATACTCTCAGTCTGTCCTGTTAAAGGGAGAGAAGCATTTTTGCATTCATTAGAGCTTACATGATCACTTAAAATAATATTTTGATTAGATTGAAGTTTTACCACATTTTCACCTGAGGAAACAGTACCATGAGCTATAACAATCTCTAAATTACTATTTTCATCAGATAACACATGTATATTAGATTCATTAATCACATCAAATCCTGGAGTCTGCTTTGGGGTATCAATTAGTCAATTTACTTGACTAGTACTAGGCTGGCAGGCAGAAAAATGGTTCTTTCCTGATTTTACATTTGGCTGGGACAACATTGACATCAACTGGCTCACCTGCAAGCTTAACTCCTTAACCTATTTTTCCAGCCTACCATAGTCTTCAGACTTTTGAGGAGCTTTCATAAAAGTTCCCCCCTTTGGACTGGAAGGGGCAGGTTGTGTTACAGCTGTTGCTGTAGAATTAGTATTTGCAGATCCTCTGCTAGGAAACCTATTATTATAATAGCTCCTGTTAAACCAGTTTCTTTTCCCTCTACCAAAATAATCAGTATTAGCATTTGCAGGACCCCATGTGTTCTGTCTCGGCCCCCCCTCTAATGAACATTTTTCTGTCTGAGAATTCTGACTGGACAGTAATGGATGCTCAGAAGTAACACTAATTTCTGCTACTTGGCCTTAATAACTCTTTGTTTTAGAAACACCCTTTAAAGGGACAGTCAACACCAGAATTTTTGTTGTTTTAAAAGATAGATAATCCCTTTATTACCCATTACCCAGTTTTGTATAACTAACACTGTTATATTAATATACTTTTTACCTCTGTGATTACCTTGTATCTAAATATCTTCTGACAGCCCCCTGATCACATGACATTTTATTTATTATCTATTGACTTTTATTTTAGCCAATTAGTGCAGTGTCTGCCACAATTCACGGGCGTGCTCACAATGTTATCTATAGGGTTTACCTGAACTAGCTCTCCCCTGCTGTGAAAAGCAAATACAAAAGCATGTGATTAGAGGCGGCCTTCAATGGCTTAGCAATTATCATATGAGCCTTCCTAGGTCTAGCTTTCAACTAAGAATACCAAAAGAACAAAGCAAAATTGGTGATAAAAGTAAATTGGAAAGTTGTTTAAAATTACATGCCCTATTTGAAACATGAAAGTTTTTTTTGGACTTTACTGTCCCTTTAACTCAAGTTGGTGAATTTCATAAACTTTGGTACATTCTTTAACAAGCCAATTTAATGACACTGTCGGGTTAAAATCTCTAACCAGATTTTGGCGTATGTATGCAGGTAATGCATAAAAATACAATTGTTTAAATTCCGGGCAATTACAATCTGCTGCTGCTTCACTCTCACAATAAGAGCATTTAAGACAAGCCAGAAAATCACGAGGGCTCTGATCATCTGCACATTGCATACTATACAAACTTTTTTTCTTTGCGAGGACCGATTTAAGAGGGGAAAAAGCTGTATACAATTCATCCTTTATATCATCCCACTGTTAAACCCCCTCTTCTTCAAGACATTTGAAAAATCCAAAATGCTTAACAACAAAAGTCCAAGGTAAATAACGTATCTTAGAACTGTTATCTGTCACCTCCAGCAACTCCAGAGTACGTTCAAATAAATCTATATGATCAACAATCGATGTTTTACTACATTCATCAAATGGTTGAATAGTTTCCTTAAGAAACTTTATGATTTTCACATCATTATGTCTAATATTCAATTGTTTTGCTTGTTTCCTTTTATTTGGCAATGTGTTATGATTAATACTTTCAGCACCATCAGAAAATTCCTCTTCCTCTCCCGACTCTGACACCACATCACAATCAGAACGTATTAAAGTTTTAATTCTGTGATCCAAATCTTTCTTTTCCTTTGAGGAAAAATCAACATGAGCGGGAGTTGAAAATTTAATCTCAGGTTGAACACAGAGCTCAGATTGACCTTCCTTGAGTTTCTCTAACTCCTTTTCAGCATACGTTACTCGTTTATCAAGAATGCTATTAACATGTGTTAAAGCATCGTTTTCACGATTAGAGGATGTCAATCTGTCTTTAAGAGCACTAACTCTGTATTCTAAGTCATTTATTTTAATCTGCAACTGCCATTTTGTCTTTTCCTGGCAGTGAACCTTATTTTCGCTTTCAGACAATTTTTTACTCAACATATCCACCTCAGCTGACACAATAGTAAATTCAGCATTCTGCTGGACATATTTGTCAGGCCAAAATTCTTGCAAAAGAAACAATATTGGCCATGTACTATATATAAATTTATTTATCTCATTAGAGATCTTAGCATTTGCCAATTCTAACAATTCTGCCATATAACCATCAGGGTTATCACACAAAATATATTTTGGGTCACGGATCATTGACTTTAAACCCAGATACCAATTATCAAAAGAATCTTTTGATTTAACTTTACGAAAGAGTTGATGTAAAACTCTATTTCGCACAACTTCCGCTGTATCAGCATCAGATATAGAATGAGAATTACGCAAAAGGGACCTACTATCATGTCCAGAAACATCCCCAAACAAAGACATTTTAATCAAATACTCAAATAAACCGCTGTAGCTTTAACTGCAAAATACAACTTTTCCTATCCGGGACAACAGCCAAAATGTTATCTCTTCTCAAAACAACACAAGGACAGCAAAACAAACAAGTCTGCTTTTCACTTAAAGGAGAAATACAATTGCAAGAAAATACGTAACAAATACTAATTATTTCCACAAGAAAACAAAAAAATCGGCAATCAATAAACTATTTCAAATCTCAGCAGTGCCTCCAAGATGTTATGAATATTACCTTTATCTATGAAATGTGAAATGGTGCAATTTTTAATGACACATTCTTTCTTATAACTTGCTAAAGATAATAAACAAAATCTGAATCCTTTTAGTTGCTATCAGTCTATTAATTATACCGACACCAGATGAATAACAAAAATTAGCTTTATTAAAGGATTTTGATTGGAAAAATAATTAGCATTTAATAGTAACTTAAGCAATCAAAATATTACAGAGATATAAACTACAGTTCTATAATAATTAACTAAAGAGATAACATAATAACTAGCAATGAAAACAGAATAATGCAGAGATAAAACTGTAAAGATAATTAAATCATATTTTTAAAATAACACAAACATTGGCATGATAATAGGAACTAAATATTTGGTTATAAACCCTCTAAGGTAATTGCAGAGAATAAGGTAAATTAATAATTATGACAAACCGTCAAATAATAATTTTATCATAATTCCTGATTCACCTGGTGTTATTGTCGACAAATAAGACCAGGTGGTAGGAATTTTATAAAGGAAAACACAAAGCTATAAAACAATTCATTTACCTGATCAAATAGACAAAAGTATTTTACATAAAGGTAAAGTGTAAATCTTAATGATATTAACATTTAAGGTGACTTAATTTCATACATCACCAAAGTAAATAAATTCCCCTTCTGCAGACAGGAATCAAACTATCAGGTCGCAGGTCTATCCGAGTAGGCTAAACTAGCCTCAGCAGTTATAATCCAATAATCTCGGACCTCTGTAGTTGATTAGCAAATTACCAACTCCAATTATTATGTGACCAGTTCCAAAACACAGGAAAACGACCACCTCCCATTAGGCTAGACACTATATATTCCCCTTCTCTCATCTAGGAGGAGTCATTAATTATAATATTTTAATCAATAATTAACATAAAATAAATTAGATGAAATATCATTGTTCTAACAGTAGACGGCTCTCGCATATAGGGTAAAAATATTAGAAAAATACTTATTATATTTATGTTTACCCCAACATTCATAGACTACAATTAAGGTTATAAACTGCACTTATTTAGCAAGTAAACTACCTTGAATAATGGAAAACTTATTGATATGAAACTTCTCAGTCAGCAAGACTGAGGAAAACAAAATTCAATGTTATAATAGATGAGCCCTGGTTAGGCTTAAATAAAAAACAACAACATGGAGTCTGTTGTGTCATGAAAAATTCATGACAAACCCCCAAATAGATACTCACCATTCCTGAAGTCCGGCGGAAAAGGTCCTGTTCCAGGCAGTAAAGTCTTATTCCAAGCGGTCGGCATCTTCTTCCAAGCAGGGACCTCTTCCTTCTTTATCCTGGACCAAGCCGACATGGAGCGGAGATGAGCGTGGAGCGTGGAGGATCCTCTTCGTATGATCGCTGCCGTACACTGAATAGTTAATTCAAGGTACGCGTTTAAATAAACCATCCCTTGCATTCCTATTGGATGATTTGATTCTTCAAATTCAAATCAGCCAATAGGATGAGAGCTACTGAAATACTATTGGCTGTTCAAATCAGCCAGTAGTATTTCAGTAGCTCTGATCCTATTGGCTGATTTGAATTTGAAGAATGAAATCAGACAATAGGAATGCAAGGAACACCATATTTAAAAAGTGGATCCTCCATGCTCCATGCCTCCGTGGTCACCAATCCTGCTCCGCGCTCATCTCTGCTCCATGCCGGCTTGGTCCTGGATGAAGAAGGAATAGGTGCCCGCTTGGAAGAAGATGTCGGCCGCTTGGAAGAAGACTTTACCGCCTGGAACAGGACCTTTTCCGCCGGACTTCAGGAACGGTGAGTATCTATTTGGGGGTTAGACTTAGGCTTTTTATATATATATATATATATATATATATATATATATATATATATATATATATATATATTTAGATTAGGGATGAATTGGGCACTCTTAAAAGAGCTGAATGCCCTTTTTAGGGCAGTAAAAATGCTGAATGCCTACCTACAGTATAAATCTATAGGAATAGATATGCAGGTATAGGTATATACAAACATATAAAGGATCTCTATTTTTTAATTCATTTTTAAATGCAATATTTTTTATCAGACAATTGTTATTTTTAGTGTAACTACACTTTTCAATGTATTTTTTAAGTTTTTTTGTGACACTTTGTAATCGAGCGTAACAGCTAACTGATGCGTGTTAAATTCAGTTGTGCTCAAATGGGTTTACTTTCAAATTATAATATGCACGCTACTTCCGACCTCGTGATAAACCCCATATCGCTTGTGCCCAACAGTTAGTGCACCACTCGTACTCTAGCCCTCTACGCCTACAAAATCCTTGACTTTGTGCAAATCTATCTAGATGAATTGATGCTGTTTTGAAAGCGTAGGGTGGTCACACCCATTATTGATTTAGTTTAATTTAGATTTTTCTTCTGTTCACTCACTTTGCATCTTGTTAATTGATAAAAAAAAAACTATTCCATTCTTACTTTGCAGCATTTTTTCCCACCTACCTAAAATTTTTGCATAGTACTATATATTACAATAAACATTAGAAAAAAAAATGTGTCTATGTTGCACTATAGCTATAGTCCCTTCAGGTCTAAATGCAATTGCAATGGTGTAACCGTAATGACATGTTCACACATTCTGAGGATACTCTTCTAACAAATAATATTGCAGTCTCTATATTGGTGGTGCCCTTGATGAGTTGTAGGCAGAACTACCTGTTAGTGTTAGTGAATGTAGAGAAGGTGCCCCACTACTTAAATCCTTCTGGCAAGGCAATCTGACTTGTTTCTTTCAACTTGTATTCTCAACTCTCAAAATGCAGAATAAGGCTATGAAATCTATTCAAGGTACTGTCTCTCACCATGTGATCTCTAAAAGGTGCAGTACAGAATATTCCCCATGCTATAATTAACTGTATACAGGAATGATCCAATTTAACATCTTGAATGCTGTACACACCAGATTCTTGCTACAATGTTTAATGTAACTAAACAAAGTCTTCAGGGAGCAGGTACCTCTCACTTTGGCACCACATGTTTGGGAATTCACCACTCTCCTGCAACAGCTTCTCTAGACACTGCTCCCTGGATCTTCTCATCAGCTGTGGACTTCTGTGCTGATAGACATTCTTCACTATGGGGAAAAAAATGGGCATTTCCTCTACACAGTCATGTGCCCATAGAAAAATATGAAAGCCTGTGATTGGCTCTTACAGTAAAATACCCTTAAACACCAAAATAGGAAAGGGGTCACTCCCCAGGACTCCTCCTAGCCCAGCCAATCACTGTTATAAATTGTGGAGACATGTGTTGCTCTCCCGAATGGGACGCACTTTTGACCTAACACCCCTGCTAGACAACAGGCATGTTCTGCCTTGTAGGAAAGGGTAATTACCTTTGGGGGAGGAACAATTATTTTATTATTGAGTGGGAGAGGGTAATATTTTACATGAAAAACATGCTTTAAAAGTTATATAAACAAAAAGATTTATTAAACAAAGTGCAGAGGTGGCCCCATCCGTCTACCTTCCACCTTTCAACTGAGCTGATCACCACTTCCAGAATTCAGGGTACTCTGATGGTTAAATATCTTTCACTTCACATTTTTCAGGCAAACATAATATGCTGTCTATGCTTTCATACTCTCTTATTCCGTATTATTAATCAATATGCTTAGGCATACCATTTAATAGTGGTAACAACTGAAGGCTAGATTACAAGTGAATCGCTATTGATTGCTCCCTTTTAACTTGGCTAGAAGTAGGACTCCTCCCATTTACTTCCTGTGCAGCTGTTGCTGGGGGCAAGATTCCGTAGAACCCGGCAAATTTAAAACCCTATCCGGTATCACACAGTTTCATCCAAACATCACCTGTTGAAAAAGTCCGCCCGTGTTGCGGACGAAACGTGCCCAGGAGTATTAAAGGAAGGATTTTGGAACTTACATTTTAAACTCACCCTGCACCTAAGGCAACCTCACACAGTGAGATAAGATCCTGAATAGCGGCACCTGCACGGAGGTGACAAGCAGCGGCCTGAAGGGACTGCATACAAAGATCGATAGCCAGGAGGGGTTGGAGCTGTAAGGCGACTTTTTATTGTTATCTTGTAAGTACAATTGTGTTTGTCCTAAGTGTGTATTTAATAAACTGATGCTATGAGTCGAGGTTGCGCCTGTCCCCTTTTTGTTCCTTATAACTTTTTAATGCATTTTTTTAAAATATTTTTTATTAGACAGTGTTATTATGAGTGTAACTTTACTTTTACATGCTTTTTTTGGTGTGTTTTGTGACATGTTTTATTAGAGTGTAACAGTTAACCAGGGCTCTGAGGTAGCTATATCCGAAAGCGCGTTAAATTCAATTGCTCTCAAGCGATTGTGTTTACTTTCAACTTGTAATATGTACGCTAGGCAGCAACAATCAACGCACCCAGTGAGGCAAGCAGATAGTAAGAAGTCCTTGACTCAGGATAATGAAATGAGAGTTGAATTTATTGCTTCAAATTCCATCATAAACGGCATGTACTTGAGATAAGACAGGCAGCATAGGTCAGGTCAGATGCCAATGTGAGCAAACAGCCGCAATGTACCTATAATGACTTGCGCACAACTGTTAGCGCACCACTCGTAATCTGTCCCTGACTTTATATGATTTTTACTTTAAATGGTTTATAAGATGTGATATTTTTTACTTCTAGCAAGAGGAACTTGATATTAATAATAAATAAATGAAATAGGTTATAACATAAACTTAACAGTTTACACTGTTGTCATTTTCATACTTTTTTTTTTTCCAATCCAACGTCTTGCACCTGTTTGCACTTCAAGGCCATCAAATCTTTCTTCATTCATTGCATTTTCAAATGTCATATTTACACTACGGAATTGGGTAATGCCATGCAAAAATTCATACTGAATTGTAAATCTGAGCTCAATAGAAAATTATATTTATTGTCCTACTTTCTAACAGATGTATGTCTTTAAAAAAAATATAGAGCTGAAGACCCTTTAGAAGCTAGTCCAAATTATGTAATATTACTTAACTTAAACCTAACTGTTACAGTTCAGCAAAGGTTATATTTGAAATGATATAGGGATCTATTACAAGTAGGGTACTATTGTTAGCACGAGTCAGTATAAGCAATATTGTGACCATGCTAACTTGTGCACGTATTACAAGTTGAAAGTAAACAGGTTTGCTCTAGAGCAAGCTAAATTAGTTCACGTCGGGTTTGCGCAAGTGGAAATTTAGGGTTAAAAAATGTGCACCAAACACAATATATATACATTAAAATAAAGTGTTAAAGTCAGATAAAAAATATTAATATAAGTATTAATCCTTTTTTTATAAGGTTTTTATAAGGTATATGGTATATGATAAAACATCGCCAAAGGACCCATTTTCATTGCGGGGGATTTCAATATCCCCCTTCAACCATCCAAAGACAGCTGCAATCCAAACATTAATGTTCCTAAAAAAAGTCCTAAATACACTGTGGACAGTGAACCTTAAATCCCTCTTCACCTCACAACAGACCACCTATATCGAATGACTCACATCTCACACAATACTAAAACCGGTGAAGTTCTGAACCCTGTGTGCTAATTCTACCACTTATGTACCTATACAAAAGAATCCAATGCAACCTGACATTTCCTAACTCTCCTGCAAGTAAAATAGCTATGGTATTCTACCGTATGTTGTTTATGCTTTTCTTACTTGACAATTACTTCTACTAACTCACAAAATGAGTAAAGAGAGACTATCTTTAACTTTCTTTATTCATGTAAGAGTTGTGATTTGTCTGACTTGTAAGTCACTCTCCACTGTTTGTATTGTTTATTTCCCTGTATATATAAACTTCAATAAAGCATTTGAAAAAAAAAAAATTAAAAATATTTGTTAGAATGATTTAGTCTAAAACAAATTGTACACTGCTGCACAAATAATATCAGTGGCAACATGTGACGCAGCCAGAATTGCTCATACGCATGAGCTTAGCATCATTTTAACCATGGGCATCAAAATAGTGACTCAAGTGAGTGCTTATGCTTACACATAAGGCAGGGCTTGACAAATATGATTTTAAAATGTATGAGCCAGCCCAAAAATACATTTTTTTTGCTGCAATATGATGAGATTTTATTTAAACACACACTCTCAAAAATCAGATTGTATCTTTTAAAACTAGTATTAACCCCTTAACGACTGAGGACGTGCAGGGTACGTCCTCAGAAAAAAGGCAGTTAACGCCTGAGAACGTACCCTGCACGTCCTCAGTGTGGAAAGCAGCTGGAAGCGATCCTGATCACTTCCAGCTGTTTTCCGGTTATTGCAGGATGCCTCGATATTGAGGCATCCTGCAATAACATTTTTTACCCCTCCGGTGCAGAGAGAGCCACTCTGTGGCCCTCTCTGCACCGGACATCGATGGCCGCATTCGTTGGTGGGTGGGAGCTGAAGTGGGAGGTGGGTGGGCGGCCATCGATGGCTTCTTGGTCAGAGAGGGGGGCGGGATCGGGGGCGGTATCGCCGGGGGCGCGCACGTGCACGGGGAGGGAGCGGGTGGGAACCACTTACACTACAGAAACGTTTTTTTTTATTATGGGGAGAAAGGAGGGATAAAATCCCTGATTAAAGTAATCTAAGGGATCTGGGAGGGGGTGGGGGATTAGTCTTGGGGGGGGGGAAGCTACACTGCAGAAAAAACAAAAATTAAAAAAAATAAAGACATTTTTACATGCAAACTGGGTACTGGCAGACAGCTGCCAGTACCCAAGATGGCCCCCAATAAGGCAGAGGGGGAGGGTTAGAGAGCTGTTTTGGGGGGTATCAGGGAGGTTGGGGGCTAAGGGGGGGAATCTTACACAGCAGCATATGTAAATATGCTATATATATAAAAAAAGGATACCTTTTATTTTAGTACTGGCAGACTTTCTGCCAGTACTTAAGATGGCGGGGACAATTTTTGGGGTGGGGGAGGAAAGAGAGCTCTTTGGGAGGGATCAGGGGGTCTGATGTGTCAGGTGGGAAGCTGATCTCTACACTAAAGCTAAAATTAACCCTGCAAACTCCATACAAGCTACCTAATTAACCCCTTCATTGCTGGGCATAATTCACGTGTTGTGCGCAGTGGCATTTAGCGGCCTTCTAATTACCAAAAAGCAACACCAAATCCATATATGTCTGCTATTTTTGAACAAAGGAGACCCCAGAGAAGCATTTACAACCATTTGTGCCATAATTGCACAAAATGTTTGTAAATGATTTCAGTGAGAAATCTAAAATTTTGAAAAATTTAACATTTTTCTTTATTTGATCGCATTTGGCGGTGAAATGGTGGCATGAAATATACCAAAATGGGCCTAGATCAATACTTTGGGTTGTCTACTACACTACACTAAAGATAAAATTACCCCAAAAAGCTCCCTACATGCTCCCTTATTAACCCCTTCCCTGCTGTGCATAATACACGCATGGTGCGCAGTGGCATTTAGCGGCCTTCTAATTACCAAAAAGCAACGTCAAAGCCATATATGTCTGCTATTTCTGAACAAAGGGGATTCCAGAGAAAAATTTACAACCATTTATGCCATAATTGCACAAGCTGTTTGTAAATAATTTCAGTGAGAATCCTAAAGTTTGTGAAAAAATTTGTGAAAAAGTGAACAATTTTTTTTATTTGATCGCATTTGGTGGTGAAATGGTGGCATGAAATATACCAAAATGGGCCTAGATCAATACTTTGGGATGTCTTCTAAAAAAAAATATATACATGTCAAGGGATATTCAGGTATTCCTGACAGATATCAGGGTTCCAATGTAACTAGCGCTCATTTTGAAAAAAAGTGGTTTGGAAATAGCAAAGTGCTACTTATATTTATTGCCCTATAACTTGCAAAAAAAAAGCAAAGAACGTGTAAACATTGGGTATTTCTAAACTCTGGACAAAATTTAGAAATTATTTAGCATGGGTGTTTTTTGGTGGTTGTAGATGTGTAACAGATTTTGGGGGACAAAGTTAGAAAAAGTGTGTTTTTTTCCATTTTTTCCTCATATTTTATATTTTTTTTTATAGTAAATGATAAGATATGATAAAAATAATGGTATCTTTAGAAAGTCCATTTAATGGCGAGAAAAACGGTATATAATATGTGTGGGTACAGTAAAAGAGTAAGAGGAAAATTACAGCTAAACACAAACACTGCAAAAATGTAAAAATAGCCTTGGTCCCAAATGGACAGAAAATGGAAAAGTGCTGTGGTCATTAAGGGGTTAAAGGGACGGTCTAGTCCAAAATAAACTTTCATGATTCAGATAGGGTATGTAGTTTTTCACCACTAGAGGGCATTAGTTCATGTGTACCATATAGATAACATTGTTCTAAAGCATGTGGAGTTACCTAGGAGTCAGAACTGATTGGCTAAAATGCAAGTCTGTCAAAAGAACTAAAATAAGGGGGCAGTCTGCATAGGCTTAGATACAAGGTAATCACAGAGGTAAAAAGTATATTAATATAACTGTGTTGGTTATGCAAAACTGGGAAATGGGTTATAAAGGGATTATCTATCTTTTCAAGAAATAAAAATTCTGGTGCAGACTGTACCATTAAATTAAACTATAGCTGTAGAACATGTATGTAGCAATATTAGTTATATATTATGTATATATACATATGAAATGTGAAATATTTATATGATTTATATTTATCATATCTTTTCAAGGGAAAATTGGTTGAGTATTATTACCCTTTCAGCAATGCTTTATCATTAAAAATAGGATTATCCCTTTAGGCATTCGGAAATGGAAAAGAACAGTGGTTCTTTCAAATGTATGTGTACTGCAAAATAATACTGAAATAGACTAAATGTACAGTTTATTGTTAAACATTGTTGAAAATAGGTTTTGTACAGAATAGAAGTACAGACGATTGTAAATACAGTTGGTACATAAATTATTAAACATCGCTCCTTGTTCCTCTATATCTGAAGTATTTGTCTTGTGTTTTACTCCCAGTGGTCCAGTATAATGGAAAGCAATTGGAATTTTCAGCTTTCTTTGGATGTGGTGTAAAAGCAATACTTACCCTAATGTCTTCATGCAATTAAGAATTGAATATTGTTTTACTAATGCAGCTGAGGGACTTGTAGCAAACATCACTATTGCACAGAACGCTTTAGCAAGGTAATTGGGGCTGGTATGGAAGACATTTAAAGGGACATGAAACATATTTTCTATTATGATTCAGATGGAACATTCAATGTTAACCCTTTGAGTGCTAAGCACTTTCCCACCTGGGTGATAAGCTGATTTAAGGTTTTTTTTTTATTTTTTTTTTACTTTTGTATTTTTTTTAAGATCCCCAAGACTTAAACAATTGAAAAGGTTAGGCGATTACCTTTCCAACGGTGGGTCTTGGGGGTCTGTAGCTGCTTAGATGCCTGAGATACAGGCTTCTAAGTAGCATGCCCCCTTACCCTATACTTAGTATTGTAAATTGTTAATAAAGTTGGGCGGTGATGTCATCAAGTCAATGGGCGTGACGTCAGCGTGCAAAAACCTGAAGCCCTGGTGATGCCTGTCGCTATGCAGGCCCGATCGCCGGGGTGGGAGCCCCCAGATCTCCCTCAAGGTGGGAGACTGCTAGCGACGGCTCTAAACCGTCGTTAGCACCAGAGTGGGAAACTCTGAGACGGCTCAGAGCTGTCGTAAGTCGCTTCTTCTTTTTTCTCTTGGTATCTTCTGTTGTAAAGCAGGGACATCAGCTCAGGGGTGTGCACGTTTCTGGTGCACTATATGGCCACAGTTTTGCAACAATGTTATCCATATGCAAGAGCACTTGATAGCAGCACTATTTCCTGACACCTACCTATGTATCTCTTCAACAAAGAGTATCATGGGAACAAAGCACATTTGATAATTGAAGTATATTGGAAACTTGTTTAAAATTGTATGGTCTGTCAAATTGGGTCTCATATCCCTTTAAGTCATTTTTGAAACATAATTTTGTCTGCTTATTCATGAAAAATATCTCTACGGCAAACTGTCAATCAGTCAAAAAAGCAACACATTAATTGGCTAATGTTTGATACATTCTGCAACTTTTCAATGATTTTCTACTATTTTAAATGATCTTAATGATGCACAAGGTATTGAATTTCCAAATCTAAGCACAAGATGTTAAGATTCAGTATTTTCACGTATTAAAAATCAGATTGACACTGGGATTAAGAAAAAACTATTCTTAGAGGGAAAAAAAGTGTTATTTCACAGAACAAAAATATCTGTTCACATTGTATTAATCGTTACAGTAGAAACCAAACAGTACTGGAAGCTGAATGTTTGTGGTACATCATGACATTATTCTTTTAGTAGCAATACGTTTCTCTGCTTAAAGCTTTATTATTATCAACTTTAACCGATATATGACTATTAAAAGTACATTACTATTGATGTGCTGTTTATTTTATGTAATTATGGATAAAAACAAAATGGACCAGAATATGGGGTAAATTTATCAAGCTCTGAAAGGATCTTGAAGCCCCGTGTTTCCGGCGAGCCTTCAGGCTTACTGTAAACAGAGGTTATGGAGCAGGGGTATAAAGCAGTCTGCTCTGAGGCGGCGGACAGAAATCAACCCAATCGAATCAGGTTGATTGACACACCCAGCTAGCAGCCAATTTGCAGGGGGGGGGCAATCTGCAGGGGGCGGTATTGCACCAGCAGTTCACAAGAACTGCTGATGCAATGATAAATGCAGACAGCGTATGTGCAGTGGACATGATCCGCTTTATCGGATCATGTCCGCTTGAACCATAGTAAATAGGCCCCTATGAGTGGAGTGCAAACATTTGCGTGCAAGCAATATCGGGTTTTCACAATCGTTTGCAGGGAGGTTAAATTGCGCTGGAATTACAAACTGAAAGTCAACGCGATCATTTGAGTGCAATACAACTTAATGCTCGTTAGATTAGCGCGTCCTTAGAGCAGTGGTTAACTGTTTTGTGAAACAAAAAAGTCTCACAAAACATATCAAAAATACATTACAAAGTACAGTTACTTTAATAACACTATCTAATACAAATTATCTAATACAATTATCTAATTATCTAATTATCTAATACAAATTATTAAATTGTGCATGAGCACAATGTTATTTATATTCAACACATAAACTAACGCCCTCTAGCTGTGAAAAACTGTCAAATGCATTATATAAGAGGCAGCCTTCAAGGGCTTAGAAATTATCATATAAGCCTACCTAGGTTTCTCTTTCAGCAAAGAATACCAAGAGAACAAAGCAAATTTGATGATAAAAGTAAATTGAAAAGTTGTTTAAAATTACATTCCCTATCTGAATCATGAAAGTTTAATTTGGACTTGCACAAATATTATACATTAGTCAGAGCCCAAGATGGCTGCTCTTTTTCCTCCCATGTAGTGCTCTAGACACGTGCATGCTATGTATCTAGATATCTCTTTAACAAACAGATCACAAATATAAGCACTAATATCCCATATAATAATACAATATTTAAACACAATATTAAAAAATCTTAGAAAAAAATATATGTACGCAATAAAATTCAATTTATAAATCCAATACTTTCTAGTTGTCTAAGTCTTAATAATATATTTGTAGTGTTTGAGTTTAAATTATGGCATTCTAGAAAACGTTGCGGTGTACTATGTTACCAAAGAATTTGACAAATAAGTACAAGAGTGAATGAACATATTTATTTTGCAACTTAAATTCATTGAAAATTAGACGTGGGTTTCGTTCCGAATCGAAATTCGGACAAATTTGTCAAATTCGGAGCTTCGGATCGATTCAAATTTTTCAATTTACCCTAGCAACAAAACTAAACTAATCCGAATGCATTTGTAACAAATAAATCCAAATTAGTTTGGATTTATTTGTTACATTCGAATGGCCATGGACTAATCACAATTACATTAGTATTGTACAGTATATTAGGTTATATCACTCTGCTAGCTCTGTGCATATTGTGTAGCTGGTACCTGTGAGGTTGGTACTTAGGTGGGATGTGCTGTGTATTACACTAGTATGGTACAGTATATTAGATTATATACCTCTGCTAGCTCTGTGCATATTGTGTAGCTGGTACCTGTGAGGTTGGTACTTAGGTGGGATGTGCTGTGTATTACACTAGTATGGTACAGTATATTAGGTTATATTACTCTGCTAGCTCTGTGCAGGGCACATTATGTAGTTGGTACCTGTGAGGTTGGTACTTAGGTTGGATGTGCTGTGTATTACACTAGTATTATGTACTGTATATTAAGTTATATGCCTCTGCTAGCTCTGTGCATATTGTGTAGCTGGTACCTGTGAGGTTGGTACTTAGGTGGGATGTGCTGTGTATTACACTAGTATTATGTACTGTATATTAGGTTATATGCCTCTGCTAGCTCTGTGCATATTGTGTAGCTGGTACCTGTGAGGTTGGTACTTAGGTGGGATGTGCTGTGTATTACACTAGTATTATGTACTGTATATTAAGTTATATGCCTCTGCTAGCTCTGTGCATATTGTGTAGCTGGTACCTGTGAGGTTGGTACTTAGTTGAGATGTGCTGTGTATTACACTAGTATTATGTACTGTATATTAGGTTATATGCCTCTGCTAGCTCTGTGCATATTGTGTAGCTGGTACCTGTGAGGTTGGTACTTAGGTTGGATGTGCTGTGTATTACACTAAATTATGTACTGTATATTAAGTTATATGCCTCTGCTAGCTCTGTGCATATTGTGTAGCTGGTACCTGTGAGGTTGGTACTTAGGTGGGATGTGCTGTGTATTACACTAGTATTATGTACTGTATATTAGGTTATATGCCTCTGCTAGCTCTGTGCATATTGTGTAGCTGGTACCTGTGAGGTTGGTACTTAGGTGGGATGTGCTGTGTATTACACTAGTATTATGTACTGTATATTAAGTTATATGCCTCTGCTAGCTCTGTGCATATTGTGTAGCTGGTACCTGTGAGGTTGGTACTTAGTTGAGATGTGCTGTGTATTACACTAGTATTATGTACTGTATATTAGGCTATATGCCTCTGCTAGCTCTGTGCATATTGTGTAGCTGGTACCTGTGAGGTTGGTACTTAGGTTGGATGTGCTGTGTATTACACTAAATTATGTACTGTATATTAAGTTATATGCCTCTGCTAGCTCTGTGCATATTGTGTAGCTGGTACCTGTGAGGGTGGTACTTAGTTGAGATGTGCTGTGTATTACACTAGTATTATGTACTGTATATTAGGTTATATGCCTCTGCTAGCTCTGTGCATATTGTGTAGCTGGTACCTGTGAGGTTGGTACTTAGGTTGGATGTGCTGTGTATTAGACTAGTATTATGTACTGTATATTAAGTTATATGCCTCTGCTAGCTCTGTGCATATTGTGTAGCTGGTACCTGTGAGGTTGGTACTTAGTTGAGATGTGCTGTGTATTACACTAGTATTATGTACTGTATATTAGGTTATATGCCTCTGCTAGCTCTGTGCATATTGTGTAGCTGGTACCATTGAGGTTGGTACTTAGTTGAGATGTGCTGTGTATTACACTAGTATTATGTACTGTATATTAGGTTATATGCCTCTGCTAGCTCTGTGCATATTGTGTAGCTGGTACCTGTGAGGTTGGTACTTAGTTGAGATGTGCTGTGTATTACACTAGTATTATGTACTGTATATTAGGTTATATGCCTCTGCTAGCTCTGTGCATATTGTGTAGCTGGTACCTGTGAGGTTGGTACTTAGTTGAGATGTGCTGTGTATTACACTAGTATTATGTACTGTATATTAGGTTATATGCCTCTGCTAGCTCTGTGCATATTGTGTAGCTGGTACCTGTGAGGTTGGTACATAGTTGGGATATGATTTGTATTACACTAGTATTATGTACTGTATATTAAGTTATATGCATCTGCTAGCTCTGTGCATATTGTGTAGCTGGTACCTGTGAGGTTGGTACTTAGGTGGGATGTGCTGTGTATTACACTAGTATTATGTACTGTATATTAGGTTATATGCCTCTGCTAGCTCTGTGCATATTGTGTAGCTGGTACCTGTGAGGTTGGTACTTATGTTGATTCAGATGGGTTACACCTATTATACAGTACATAATACTAGTCTAATACACAGCACATCTCACCTAACACATACCAAACTTCCGAATTTACGAATTGAATCCGAATCGAATACATCCGAATTTATTTGAATCCGAATGAATCCGAAACGAATACATTTGAATGTATCCAAAAATATATATATTTTTTATTTTTTTTAAATTTATAATTTTTTATTGAGATTTTTAGAATGAACAAAAAAAAAAACATTTGTCCAAATACAATAATAACAAGTGAATGGAAATATTACAAATAGGCTGATTCAGGAAATAAACAATAATTATACACTCATACAATGTTTGTAGAGAGGTACATAACATAAGAAGTAGTTGGCTAATGAAAATATTTCTGAAATTAGCAGCCTAGAAAATATTTTGATAAATACATTTGTAAGATTGAATTGGTTTCTTCACACTCACACTTTAAGTGTCTGTCATGAGGCTCTGATACTTGATCCGTTAATATGACTCCTGATCCCAGGTCACTCAATGTATTATCAGCTTCTCCTCTGATTGTCGCTCCTAATGTTTTGATTAAATAGGAGAAACATCTGTCTAAATGCTGGTTAAAGTCTTGCAGCAGGGCTAGTATTTTATGAGCCTCCTCCATTATAGGTGTAGCTACTGTATGTGTTGGTAGACAGATTGCCAATGACTGACTATTATACCCAGGGTAACCGGGGGAGGGTGTCAAGGACTGTGAATAGGCCGCCACCTAAGGCCTCAATGGTCTGGATCAGGGTATAGACGGCATAAATACAGTAAAAATTGGTATCATCAGAATCAGCAGACTTTTAGTGAATTATATAAACAAGAAGTTACCAAGTAAGCTGTCAGATTTCAACGATAATTGATGGATTATCAATCTCAGTCTAGAGACCTCTGATTTTGCATCCCATGGCACTGCCAAGACTCGGCCCTATGTATCCGAATTTGAATCGATCCAAAAACGAAATTCGAAAAAATCGGAATCGATCTGAAACAATCTAGTTATCAAATGTTTGTAGTAAGCAGGCAAAACACATTTCTTTTATTTCTTATGGGATTCAACTTCAACTATGGGTCATAACAGAATGGCACAATCACAAAACAAAACATGGCAATAAATAAAAAAACAAATGACCCCTATTAAAAAGTCTGCATACCCTTAGTTCTTAATACTGTGTACTGCCCCCTTTAGCATCAATGACAGCGTGCAGTCTTTTGTAATTGTCTATGAGGCTCCTAATTCTTGCTGGTTGTATAGCTGCCCGTTTTTCTTTGCAAAATGCCTTCAGGTCATGCAAAGTCTTTGGTTGTTATGCATGAACAGCACGTTTGAGATCTCCCCAGAGTGGCTTCATGATATTAAGGTCAGGAGATAGCCACTCCAGAACCTTCACGTTTTTCTGCTGTAATCACTAGAGGGTCAACTTGTCCTTGTGATTAGGTCGTGATGAAAAGTCCAATAGTGTCCATTGCGCAACTTTCGTGCAGAAGAATGCAAATTGTCTGCCAGTATTTTCTGATAACATGCCGCATTCATCTTGTCATCAATTTTCACAAGATTCCCCGTGCCTTTAGAGCTCTCACCCCCCCAAAACATCAGTGAGCCACCACCATGCTTCCCAGTGGGGATGGTATTCTTTTCCCTATAGGCTTTGTTGACCCCTCTCCAAACATAGCATTTATGGTTGTGAACATAAAGCTCTATTTTGGTCTCCCCACTCCAAATTACAGTGTGCCAGAGGCTGTGAGGCGTGTCAATGTGCTTTCGGGCATATTTTAACCGGGCTTTTTTATGGCATTGGTGCAGTAAAGGCTTCTTTCTGGCAACTCGACCATGCAGCTCATTTTTGTTCAAGTATTGTCGTATTGTATTCCTTGAAACAACCATACCGTCTTTTTCCAGATCAGTCTGTATTTCTCCTGAGGTTACCTGTGGGGTTTTCTTTGTATCCCGAAAAAATTCTTCTGGCAGTTGTGGCTGAAATCTTTCTTGGTCTACCTGACCTTGACTTGGTATCAAGAAATCCCAGAATTTTCCACTTCTTAATAAATGATTAAACATTACTGACTGACATTTTCAAGGTTTGGATATCTTTTTATATCCTTTCCCATCTTTATAAAGTTCCATTACCTTGTTATGCATGTTTTTTGACAGTTTTTTTTTGCTCCTCATGGCTCAGTATCTAGCCTGCTTAGTGCATCCATGTGAGAGCTAACAAGCTCATTGACTATTTATACACATACACTAATTACAATTTAACAAGCCACAGATGCAGGAAATTAACCTTAAATTGCCATTTTAACTTGTACCAAAAAAAGAAAAAGAGAGGAGCGCCGACTCAAATGTAGGGATAAAACAATTTATTAAAACATATAAAACGGTTCAAAAACACTCACAAGATAGAAGGGGTAAAATTCATATCAAGGCCGTCTGCCGTGAATATTCCCCTGGTGTCAGTTCACAATCACTCCGATGTTGGGAGATGTATAATCTAGGTGTTAAAGTCTGACGCTGTGTAACCAGTCCTTACCACACCGCTCTGCAGTCGCGGGTGGTGACGTAGAGTTCAGCGTGCAGTCTCCGTTATTGAAAGTGGATCAATGCACTACGGATCCCTTGTGGGGACAAAAGAAGTAGCGAGCCTGGATCTTTCTTCTACGCGTTTCGTCCTGATCGACAGGACGAAACGCGTAGAAGAAAGATCCAGGCTCGCTACTTCTTTTGTCCCCACAAGGGATCCGTAGTGCATTGATCCACTTTCAATAACGGAGACTGCACGCTGAACTCTACGTCACCACCCGCGACTGCAGAGCGGTGTGGTAAGGACTGGTTACACAGCGTCAGACTTTAACACCTAGATTATACATCTCCCAACATCGGAGTGATTGTGAACTGACACCAGGGGAATATTCACGGCAGACGGCCTTGATATGAATTTTACCCCTTCTATCTTGTGAGTGTTTTTGAACCGTTTTATATGTTTTAATAAATTGTTTTATCCCTACATTTGAGTCGGCGCTCCTCTCTTTTTCTCTTTTTGGTACAGTTTCTTGGGAACTTTGGAAGTTCTTCTTGGAGGAGCAGCGGGACCGCACACATTTCTGTTCATCTCTCTCTGTGACTTGGGAGACACATTTTGGACTAAATTATCAGCTATTTGGACTCTGGACTTTGTGAGTACCTGTGTACTGGCTGTATGTATAATCCAGTTACCAGTGTACCCATATGTTGATAATCATTTCATTGGTATATACCCGATTTTGACCTATCGCATACAGGGTTATTAACATATCATATAGTCTGGGATAAGTTTATAGCGCTTTACCGTATATTTTCATATATACACCTGTTTCTTTGTAGCATTTTAACTTGTGTGTGTCACCTTGTGTGTCTGTAACAAGGCTAAACATTCAAGGGTATGTAAACTTTTTATCAGGGCCAGTTGGGTGTTTTATGTTATCATTATGACTTAAAAAGAAACCAAACAACTATGTGATAAAAAATGGCTTCATGTGATCACTATCCTTAAAGGGACACTGAACACATTTTTTTTATTTCGTGATTCAGATAGAGCATGCAATTTTAAACAACTTTCTAATTTACTCCTATTATCATTTTTTCTTCATTCTCTTGCTTTCTTTATTTGAAAAAGAAGGCATGGAAAGCACTTGTTTATTGGTAGGTGAATTTACCCACCAATCAGCAAGAACAACACAGTGTGTTCACCAAAAATGGGCCGGCATCTAAACTTACATTCTTGCATTTCAAATAAAGATACCAAGAGAATGAAAAGAATCTGATAATAGGAGTAAATTAGAAAGTTGCTTAAAATTGCATGCTCTATCTGAATCACAATAGAAAAAATTTGGGTTCAGTGTCCCTTTAAATAAAAGGCAGTTTTTTGGCTTGATCAGTCATATTTTTTTTTTTTTTTCACAACTTCTGCCAGGGTATGCTGTATATATGTATGTATATATATATATATATATATATATATATATATATGTATATATATATGTATATATATATATGTATATATATATATATATATATATATATATATATAAAAATATATAACAAGTAGAAGACGGCACTCACTGGTCTTTTCAAGTGTACTTTATTGGAAAAAGCATGACATTTCGGGGACAGTCTGAGGAAGGGGAGTGTGTCCCCGAAACGTCACGCTTTTTCCAATAAAGTACACTTGAAAAGACCAATGAGTGCCGTCTTCTACTTGTTATATTTAACTGTTGGCCCCCTGGCAGCTGTTATTAAGGTGAGAGTGCTCTTTTTTTAACTGTATATATATATATATATATATATATATATATATATATATATATATATATATATGTGTGTGTGTGTGTGTGTGTGTGTGTGGAAAAAACAAAGTTTAGTTCTTTAGCGCTATGTAGATTCCTGAGAACTCCTAATTGACTAAAAGTGGCTGCTAATCCTCCAGTGTTCTGCCACCACTGAGCAAATGAGGCTAAATGGACACAAGTGTAGAGTATGAGGAACAGCACTCATGATTTGCAAAATCAATAAAACAAGAAATTTCTAGTAATGTAGTTGGCCCAAAATATCAATTTGTGTACAAAAACAATATTAATCAATCACAAGACTCTCACCTTGTTTTACCTCATCTTTATGAGGTATGTAAAATGTCCTAGGGAGTGGAGATTACCACTCTGTGTGTAGATGAGTCCCAGTTGGAGGTTTTGTAAATACCAGCTTGATGTGCATGTAAATAAGTGTTGGGAATTCTATTTACTTACATGAAACCACTCTGAGGTTTAATGTAAAAAATAGGGAAAGAGCCCATACAATCATAAAAAAGAATATGTTTTAAAAACTATTTTACTTTAATCTAAGTTGAAAAATTAGTAAGGAGCCTAACTCCACAATTTTTTTTTCCACTTTTCGGGCTCAATTGAAGTAATGGGGAAATATGTTAATGTGGTTACAATATTCAAAGTTTGACTTTTTGTGCGCGTCAAGTTACCGCTTGTGCGAAAACTTTTTACTTTCAACTTGTAATATGCAAACTATCTGGGCGTAGAGTTAACGCACGATCGGGAGCAATAAATAGCGCTCCACTCGTAATCTAGCCGCAGTTAAGCATGAGGATGCTTATTTGAAAAAGAAAAATTATTGTGTAGATCAGGACTATTGTTAGGCCTATAGACAACTTAGAAGCATTTTTTTAGGCATATGCATTTGGATAATTTGTGATGACCCGAATGCAGAAAAAGCGGCCATTCATGGCATTCTGCTCTTTTCGGAGCCAGATTTCTGCTTTTGAAAGGGCAACATACCAGAGGTTGGGCCAAGTCTTTGGTTTGCTAGTCACAAGTAAGTCTCAAGTCTTTTTATTTAAGCCCCAAGTCAAGTCCCGAGTCAAGATAGGCAAGTTCCAAGTCAAGTCCAGAGTAAAGACGAGCAAGTTTAAGTAAAGTCCTGAGTCAAGACAGGCAAGTCTAGGTCAAGTCCTCAGCTTTAAGCTTCAATTGTTCAATAAGTCATTAGTACTCTTTGCATAATATAGTGTCAGAGTATTAATTACTGTATATAATGTATAATAATTCATATCAGAAAGGTGTTTAAAATATGTTTATCTTTTCCCAGTTCAATTTCATGTAAGATTTGAAATTGTGACATAAGGACAAACAGTGAAAAAACAGTATTTATTGGTAAATGAGAGTAACAAAATTATTATAGAAATAACACAACTGCCAAGTACTGTGCTGTCATACTTTGAGAGAGAGAGAGAGAGTCAATGTGAGCAAGGGTTCTTTTCTTTGAACCCTGTAAGCACTTGCAAAAGATTAAATTGGCCAAAAGTCTATCAGACATTTATGCATGATGGGGCCGTAGTATGATGCCTCTATGGCTGACAAGATGCTGCACTGGAACAAGATTGAGATGGCTTGCTTCATCAGTCCTTACAGATCCCCCTCCCTGGCATTATATATCACATCTCAAGTTTTTCCTTAACTGACACCTGACTACACACTACTAACCTCCAGTGTAACTGAAGACCATAGATACCTGATAGTATTGATACAGCCCACCCTCCCTGGCATTATATATAACATCTCAAGGTTTCCCTTACCTTACACCTAACTACACACTGCTAAATTTCAATGTTATGTACCAGAAGACCACATATAAAGAAAAATACAGAAAAAAAATATCCTGACAATAGAGTAAAATAAAAAGTCATGGTGACCTCTGTGGTAAGAGTACCGCACTGCACTGCACACAATATTGTTACACTAAATACAGACTAAACTGAACAAAGCGCATACTTAAATGGACATTTCAGTCAAAATGTAAATGTACATAGGCGAATTACATCTTTGAATAGAAACATATTTGTAATAAACTTCAAAAAATGCATTTAAATATGCATTTTACAGCAACATTTTAAACACAGTACTTGCTAAAAGAGACCCTAAGGTTTTTTATATCATCTGGTAATGACTAAATTTGTTAATTAATGACATAATACAAACCCCATCGTGCAGACGCAGTATTTAAAATTCTGGTGTGCCCTGAGAATTTCAATCCTGTTGCCTCAGTGAACACTAAGGGGCCTATCTATCAAGCTCCGAATGGAGCTTGATACCCCGTGTTTCTGGCGAGCCTGCAGGCTCGCCAAAAACAGCAGTTATGAAGCAGCGGTCACAAAGACCGCTGCTTCATAACCCTGTCCGTCTGATCTGAGCAGGCGGACTGACATCGCCGGAATTCAACCCGAACGAGTACGATCGGGTTGATTGACACCTCCCTGCTGGCAGCCGATTGGCCGCAGATCTGCAGGGGGCGGCGTTGCACCAGCAGCTCTTGTGAGCTGCTGGTGCAATGCTGAATACGGAGAGCGTATTGCTCTCCGTATTCAGCAAGGTCTGGCGGACCTGATCCGCACTGTCGGATCAGGTCTGCCAGACTTTGTTAAATAGAGGCCAAAAACAGTAATAACTTTTACAAGCATTTTTGCCAATTCATGTATATTGCAAATATGTTTCTGTTCAAAGATGTAATTTATCTGTTTACATTTAAACATTATTATTATTATTAGGTATTTGAAGAGTGCCAACAGATTCCGCAGCGCTCAACATTGACTGGAATATCCCTTTAAAAGGCAGTTACAGGAAGCCAAATAATTGGACTGTCCGTGGATAACACTCACCGAATGCTATAAGATAAGGTACAAAACCTGTTTGTTCCAGAGAGATTAGAAATGCCTCCCATAAATCTCTCTGCTTAGATGCTATGATCTAAATAATTCTCCAGTAATGCGAGATCTTTCACAAAATTCTACACAGGCAAATATTGCTATTCTTCTCTAAGGACTGTTCTCTGCATTTTTTTTATGGAATAAAGAGACAAGCCCAGTGCAACAAATGCAGCATAATATGAGAATTTGTTACACTTTTGCTCGTTGTACTTTTGTATTTTATGTTACTTTAAAGTGAATTTAAATTTTGATGCTTTGATTTAAAACAGAGGCACTTTAATTCATCAAAATTTACATTTCATTCGTGTTGTGAAAAGAAAACTTACCTTTTAAACTTGACAGCTGCTCCAGCTTCCTCCGGTCATCGCAAGCCATTTCTGATGAGAAATGATGGATGGGTCATCCTCCAAGCACGGCTTCCCCCCTGGGGAATCAGTGTCTGATTCAATGCCGTGATTGGAGGAAGCCGGGTTCCTCATTTTAGACCCAGGAAGAGGCTTTTTGCGACTGGTGGAGGAAGCTGGAGCGGCTGTCAAGAGTAAAAGGTAAGTTTTTTTCACAGCAGGAGTGAAATGTAAATTTTGATGAATTAAAGTGCCCCTGTTTTTAATCGAATTTTTAAAAACCGGGGACTTTAGCATCAAAATTTACATTCACTTTAAACTTCAGAGTGAGAGCAGCATCTAGTTTATCCAGGGGCATATTTATCCATAGGCCAACAAGGCCGGTGCCTAGGGTGGCAGATTTTGGTGGGGCGGAATTTGTTGGCACTGATTAACTGTTAATGTAGGTATCATTATGTAAACAAAAAATTTTATTTTTTACGTGCGGCGGTCATGTGACCAGCTTTTGCCGAGGTCACGTGACGTTTCCTCCTTCTGCCCGCCTTCCTGTCTGTTCACACGCCGCACATGGATGGAGGGAGTGATGCATGTGTGCATGTGATCTCTAGTCCCAGGGCAAGCGGTGAGAAGACAGAAGCGGAGCCGAGCTGCTGAGAGGCTGAGCTGCAGAGTGGGATCGGTGAGCCTGACTCCTGAGACAGAGTCACAGAGGTGACTGGACAGACTGTCACTGGACTACTGGAGAGGAGCAGGATGACCCGGGTTGGCTGTTACTAAGTAAAGTACAAGTACTTAAATCAGGTAAGGGCGGGCAGCAAGCAAGGAGATATTTAGCGTGCACTGGTGCTGCCAGATCTCAGCTCACACAATGCTGTCACGTTAGGAACATCTTTTAAGGTATTGTTGTGCTCACACATTATAGAAGAGTTCCACAAGCAGAAGAATGTTTGTGCATGGCATTGTCTGCTAAACTCTGTGTTCTGGTGCAGAAAGCAGCACCAGGATGGAATTAGATTGGTTACATTATGGCAGGTACTGGCATGCTTAGTAATTGTGGATTGTCCTGTGCATATATATTCTTTTAATTAGCATCAGAGTTTATTTTTTGTCTTTTTTCTGTACTACTACTGTCTGTATGCCAAGCCAAAATATTACACTACATGCTGACAGCCAGACAGAGTCAGAGGACTCTAGTAGTCCACTCTCAGTACTTGTCTTAAAGATGCTGTACTAGCTGTGTCAGTGTGGCTTAAAGGGACATGAAACCCAAATTTTTCTTTCATGATTTAGAAAGAGCATGCAATTTTAAACAACTTTCTAATTTACTTCTATTATCTAATTTGCTTCATAGTCCTGATATACTTTGTTGAAAAGCATATCTAGATAGGATCAGTAGCTGCTGATTAGTGGCTGCATATAGATGCCTTGTGTGATTGGCTCACCCCTGTGCATTGATATTTCTTCAACAAAGAATATCTAAAGAATGAAGCAAATTAGATACTAGAAGTCAATTGGAATGTTGTTTAAAATTGTATTCTCTTGTTGAATCATGAAAGACATGTTTTAGGTTTAGTGTCCCTTTAATCTAATGCCACCCTCCTCCTCTGCTATTTTATTGCCTCCAAGTACAGACAGTTACACACACACTTGTGTGTGTGTATACTGTGTAGGTAGCCTGTGTAGGCAATAAAATAGCAGAGGAGAGAAGACAGAAGCGGAGCCGAGCTGCTGAGAGACGGACAGTCAGAGTGGGATCGGTGCATACAATCTGTAAGCTTAGGAGCCAGGCCATTTTTGGTTCAGAATCCTGGGTAGTGCCTGCTGATTGGTGGCTGTCTACATTTTGCCAAAGCAAGTACTATCCAGGCTCTGAACCAAAAATGGTCCGGCTCCTAAGCTTACAGATTGCATGCTCTAACTTACAGCTGAAGTACACTAATTACTTTACTGCTAATTTTACACTAATTACTGCAGTACACTAATTACTTTTACTGCAATACACTAATTACTAATTAATTTTAAAATGCAGCAAAAAAAAGGTCACATGACTCCCTGACCAAAAAATTATATGGCCAAAAATGACCTAAATCCGGGGGGGGGGGGGGGGCAGCAGGATTATACGCCCCTGAGTTTATCCCAGTTTCACTTTCCATGGACTGCTCCAACTAGCCAACAAACAGCTAGGTTACGAGTTTTGTGTTACAGATTTTAACGCTGAAAAAAATTCAATTTTAGCGTAATGACAGTAATGCACTATTACGAGTCATGTCGGTATGGCTATACTGCAAGCATTTTAGCCTGTAACGCAACATCCATTCCGCACTCTAAAAAATGACGTTTTTGTGTGGGATTTTCATAGCACCGGTATTACAGGTTGTGCGGTCCGGCTAAAATACCGACACGATTCATACCGCCATCTGAGAGCAGTAGTTATGAGTTTTGTGTAACAAAAATGTTTCACAAAACTCATAACTAAGCTAATACAAAGTACACTAACACCCATTAAATACCTACTAACCCCTAAACCGCTGCCCTCACGCATTGCAAACACTATATTAAACTTATTAACCCCTAATCCGCCACCCACCCACATTGCGACTATTAAATACATTTATTAACCCCTAATCTGAGTTTATCCCAGTTTCACTTTCCATGGACTGCTCCGACTAGCCAACAAACAGGTAGGTTACGAGTTTTGTGTTACGGATTTTAACGCTGAAAAAAATTCAATTTCAGCGTAATGACAGTAATGCACTATTACAAGTCATGTCGGTATGGCTATACTGCAAGCATTTTAGCCTGTAACGCAACATCCATTCCGCACTCCAAAAAATGACGTTTTTGTGTGGGATTTTCATAGCACCGGTATTACAGGTTGTGCGGTCCGGCTAAAATACCGACACGATTCATACCGCCACCTGAGAGCAGTAGTTATGAGTTTTGTGTAACAAAAATGTTTCACAAAACTCATAACTAAGCTAATACAAAGTACACTAACACCCATGAAATACCTACTAACCCCTAAACCGCTGCCCTCACGCATTGCAAACACTATATTAAACTTATTAACCCCTAATCCGCCACCCACCCACATTGCGACTATTAAATACATTTATTAACCCCTAATCTGTCGCCCCCGACATCGCCAACACTATAATAAAGCTATTAAACCCTTATCCGCTGCTCCCCGACATCACCGACACTATAATAAAGTTATTAACCCCTAAACCTCCAACCTCCAACATCGCCGACATTAAATAAACCTATTAACCCTTAACCACCGGCCCCCCACATCGCAAAACACTAAATTAAACTATTAACCCCTAAACCTAACACCCCCCCTAACTTTAAATTAAAATTACAATATAACTATATTTAAATAAATAAAAACTTACCTGTGAAATAAAAATAAACCTAATATTAAACTATAAATTAACCTAACCTTACTATTCTAATCAAATTAAAAAAACTATGAGAAAAATAAAAAACACTAACGGCTAAATTACGAGTTTTGCGGTAACAGGGGTGCGGTGCTAATGAGCAGTTTATGCTCACCGCTCACTTACAGACAGCGCTGGTATTACGGGTTTTTACAAACCCGGCGTTAACCGCAAAAAAGTGATCATAGAGCAAAATGTTGCTTTACATCTCACCTCAATACCAGCGCTGCTTAAGTCAGCGGTGAGCTGGTGTAACGCGCTCGTGCACAATTTCCCCATAGGAATCAATGGGGGAGAGCCGGCTGAAAAAAAACCTAACACCTGCAAAAAAGCAGCGTTTAGCTCCTAACGCAGCCCCATTGATTCCTATAGGGAGAAAAAATTAATGTGTACACCTAACACCCTAAAATGAACCCCGAGTCTAAACACCCGTAATCTTACACTTATTAAACCCTAATCTGCCGCCCCCGACATCGCCGACACCTACTTTATATTGATTAAACCCTAATCTGCCGCTCTGGACACTGCCGTCACCTACATTATACTTATTAAGCCCTCATCTGCTGCCCCCAATGTCGCCGCCACCTACCTACACTTATTAACCCCTAATTTGCCACCCCCAACGTCGCCGCAACTATATTAAAGTTATTAACCCCTAAACCTAAGTCTAAGCCTAACACCCCCTAACTTAAATATAATTTAAATAAATCTAAATAAAAATAACTATCATTAACTAAATTATTCCTATTTAAAACTAAATACCTATAAAATAAACCCTAACCTAGCTACAATATAACTAATAGTTACATTGTATCTAGCTTAGGGTTTATTTTTATTTTACAGGCAAGTTCATATTTATTTTAACTAGGTAGAATAGTTATTAATTAGTTATTAACTATTTAATAACCACCTAGCTAAAATAAATACAAATTTACCTGTAAAATAAAACCTAACCTAAGTTATAATTGCAGCTAACACTACACTACAGTTAAATTAATTCCCTAAATTAAATACAATTAAATACAATTAAATAAAATGATCTAAAGTACAAAAAACAAACAAACACTAAATTACAGAAAATAATAAACAAATTACAAGAATTTAAACTAATTACACCTAATCTAATCCCACTAACAAAATAAAAAAGCCCCCACAAAATAAAAAAGCCCTACTCTACACTAGATTACAAATAGCCCTTAAAAGGGCTTTTTGCGGGGCATTGTCCCAAAGTAATCAGCTCTTTTACCTGTAAAAAAAATTACAAATCCCCCCAAAATTAAAACCCACCACCCACACAACCAACCCTGCTCTAAAACCCACCCAATCCCCCCTTAAAAAAACCTAACACTAACCCCTTGAAGATCACCTTACCGGGAGAAGTCTTCACCCAACCGGGCAGAAGTCCTCAACAAATCCGGCAGAAGTAGTCCTCCAGACGGGCAGATGTGGTCATCCAGACGGCATCTTCTATCTTCATCCATCCGGCGCGGAGCTGGTCCATCTTCAAGACATCTGACGCAGAGCATCCTCTCCATCCGACGGCTTCTTGCTGAATGAAGGTTCCTTTAAATGACATCATCCAAGATGGCGTCCCTTCAATTCCAATTGGCTGATAGAATTCTATCAGCCAATCGGAATTAAGATACAAAAAATCCTATTGGCTGATGCAATCAGCCAATAGGATTGAAGTTAAATCCTATTGGCTTATCCAATCAGCCAATAGGATTGAGCTGGCATTCTATTGGCTGATTGGAACAGCCAATCGGAATTGAAGGGACGCCATCTTGGATGACGTCATTTAAAGGAACCTTCATTCAGCAAGAAGCCGTCGGATGAAGAGGATGCGCCGTGTCGGATGTCTTGGACCCACTCTGCGCCGGATGAATGAAGATAGAAGATGCCGTCTGGATGAGGACTTCTGCCCGTCTGAAGGACCACTTCTGCCGGATTCGTTGAGGACTTCGGCCTGGTTGGGTGAAGACTTCTCCCGGTAAGGTGATCTTCAAGGGGTTAGTGTTAAAAATTTTTAAGGGGGGATTGGGTGGGTTTTAGAGTAGGGTTGGTTGTGTGGGTGGTAGGTTTTAATGTTGGGGGGGATTTGTAATTTTTTTACAGGTAAAAGAGCCTATTACTTTGGGGCAATGCCCCGCAAAAGGCCCTTTTAAGGGATATTTGTAATTTAGTGTAGGGTAGGTTTTTTTTTATTTTGGGGCAGCTTTTTTATTTAGTTAGTGGGATTAGATTAGGTGTAATTAGTTTAAAATTCTTGTAATTTGTTTATTATTTTCTGTAATTTAGTGGGGGGGGGTTTGTACTTTAGCTAATTTGATTTAATTGTATTTAATTTAGGGAATTCATTTAATTATTGCGTAGTGTTAGGTGTAATTGTAACTTAGTTTAGGTTTTATTTTACAGGTACTTTTGTATTTATTTTAACTAGGTAGTTATTAAATAGTTAATAAATATTTAGTAACTATTCTACCTAGTTAAAATAAATACAAACTTGCCTGTAAAATAAAAATAAACCCTAAGATAGATACAATGTAACTATTAGTTATATTGTAACTAGCTTAGGGTTTATTTTACAGGTAAGTATTTAGTTTTAAATAGGAATTATTTAGGTAATGATAGGAATTTTATTTAGATTTATTGTAATTATATTTAAGTTAGGGGGTGTTAGGGTTAGACTTAGATTTAGGGGTTAATAACTTTAATATAGTGGTGGCGACGTTGGGGGCGGCAGATTAGGGGTTAATAAATGTAGGTAGGTGTCTGCGATGTTAGGGACGGAAGATTAGGGGTCAATAATATTTAACTAATGTTTGCGAGGCGGGAGTGTGGCGGTTTAGGGGTTAATTTATTTATTCTAGTGGCAGCGATGTCCGGTTTGGCAGATTAGGGGTTAAAATTTTTTTTATAGTGTTTGCGATGCGGGAGGGCCTCGGTTTAAGGGTTAATAGGTAGTTTATGGGTGTTAGTGTACTTTTTAGCACTTTAGTTAAGTGTTTTATGCTACGGCGTTGTAGTGTAAAACTCTTAACTACTGACTTTAAAATGCGGTACCAGTCTTGACAGGAGAGGGTCTACCGCTCACTTTTTGTCAGACTCGTAATACCGGCGCTATGCAAGTCCCATTGAAAAAAGAGGATACGCAATTTACGTAAGTGGATTTGCAGTATTTCAAAGTCTGGCCAAAAAAGTGAGCGGTACTCCTGTACCTGCAAGACTCGTAATACCAGCGGGCGTTAAAAAGCAGCGTTGGCACCGGCCAACGCTGCGTTTTCAGCTTCCGCAAAACTCGTAATCTAGCCGTAAGTTTACAAAAAATAATAAATGAAATTATCAAAAATAAAAACAATTACACCTAATCTACAAGCCCTATAAAAATAAAAAAGCCCCCCCCCCCAAATAAAAACAACCCCTAGCCTAACACTAAAAAAAGCGATATGGAGAGTGGAATAACGCAACTTTTTTGGCGATAGTTTTGCACCCTGTTTAGCGCAAAACTCGCAATCTAGGTTTTTGTGTGTAGATTGAATTTCCTGGTGAGAAATCTCTTAAACAGTCAGTCCCAGCATGTGTGTAAAGTGTTCACATAAGGGTTAGACCTTATATAACCTTAGATAGTGACATTCTGAGAATTTGTATAACCTTTTTTATTACTATTTTAAGCTATCTCCTCACCCCGCCTCCACTCCAAGAATAAAAATAAACTAAAATAAAAGTAAAAACATGACGCTTTCCAACAGCATGTTATCATATTTAATTTTTGACCAAAAATAAATATGTTGGGATATCAATAAAAAAAAAGTCAGTTAGGTATTTTAAATATATTATTTTGTTTGTCACTCTCCATGGACCATGCTAGGCCACAACTCTGACCTTTATGTATAATGTATAAAGACTTGGCAAGTCATAGGGCTCAAGTCATTGATAAGTCAAAACTCAAGTCATTGCTAAGTCAAGTCGCAAGTCTTCTTTGATTACGCCGAGTCACAAGTCATCACATTTGTTACTTGAGTCCAAGTCAAGTCCAAGTCAAAAGACTTAAGTCCACAACTCTGCAACACACTAAGATCTGGATTACTACCGAGGGATAGGATACACTTTTGAAAGGAGAGTTATATTTTCTCCTACACCACTATGCAATGGGAAACGTTTTTGTTAGGTGGCTAATTGAGGCTTGCAGTCCAGTTTCAGAACAATTTTTCATATTAATGGTGTAAAGTTGTCAGTCGCCAACCTAATGTGTACATGATATCCAAAGGGGACTTTTTTCACATTCTCACACACACACACAACTCAGATGCATAAACACTCATGCACACTCCCACACACTACCACATACACACACACAAATATAATACCTCTCATTTTTAATGCACTCTTCTAAGGTCTGAAACAAGTTATATTATGGGTATGGTGAATAATTTGTGATGATCCAGTAATTTTTTGCATGACTATAGTGATTGCATTCTCAGTATCCACGTGAACTTCTTGTACTTATATAATTTACATATTTAAAATAATTACTATACAAATGTATATAGAAAATCACTTCAACGCCTAGTTAAATAAAATGCTAATTACATAATCAGATGTAGTAAAACTGCCAGGTGACAAACTACTAGGAATGAAAGGCAGCTATTTAGTGCATCTTTTGTTAGAATTCACATGCTGAATAATCTCTGAATTTAGTTCAATTAAAACTTCCCCCAGATGTCTTTAAAAGAAAATTTATTTCTTTGTGCCTGTCAGATCCTGCATCAAAATTAAAAATTAGCAGGAACTGTATCAGTTAAGTTACACAATCAAATTGTTTCTGGGCATTAATCTAACTGATCTTTTTTTTTTTTTTTAATGTGTTATTGTAGTCTAAAAATGTGTATTTAACCCCTTTGGATTATAGGATGTACCATTATGTCATGAAATGGGCTTTAAGTGACCCTAGTGACGTAATGGTACATCCTTCCTTCTGCTCCGCATTACGAGGGGATCACCCGTCTTCTCTCATCCACCCGCAGCCCAGGATCATGTCTCACAACTGAGGCAGTGTGTCTTGGGTCATTCACAGCTCAGGTGCTCAGGTGATTACTGTTATAGTGAATCACAGTGATCACAAGGTTACTGTATCTATAACAGTAACATTAGAAGTGCAGCTCTGCCTCTTTTGATCTCTCAGCGTTCCAGGGAGAGTTGAGAGAAGCAGAACTGTTGCTAAACTGTTTTGGAGCTTGCTGCAGAAAAGTGTCTCTTTCACACACACACACACACACACACACACACACACACATTCCAAAAATAAACACTCTCATAACAACCCTTCCACTGTGATGCTTACAGTGATCTGTGGCGATCAGGGCAGATTCTTTTAAATAGTTAATATTTTCAATCACAAATTAACTAGTTAATTATTCTTTATTTAGTGCATATGTATGTTTCTAATTGGCCTTAGAATATGTACTATGATAAGTGCTTCTACAGTAACCGGTCCATATTAGCTCCAATCAGCAAGCGCTATCCAGGGTGCTTAAACAAAAATGGACCTGCTCCTAAGCTTTCATTCCTGCTTTTTCAAATAAAGATACCAAGAGAACAAAGAGCAATTGATAATAGGAGTAAATTAGAAAGTTGCTTAAAATTGCATGCAATATCCGAATCATAAAACAAAAAAATTGGGTTTAGTATCCCTTTAACCCCTTAATGACCCTGTACGTCACTGCTGTCCTGGGCTTCTCTCTGCTGCAAACTCACTAAAAATAGCGAGATTGCACTATTTCTGCATGCCCCTTGAGTGGGGCACTGCAGAAATAGATTTGCAGAGTTACCAATACAGAGAGGGCTACTCTGTGACATAATGGAGCTGATCGTTGGTGGGTGAGAGCCATAGCAGGGAGGTAGGTGGGTGGCCCATCGCCGGTGCGCGTTCCGGATCCTGCAAGTGTCCGACGTGAGCGTGCAAGGAGGCAGGGGGCAGGGCTCGGGAGCACGCGCACACGGTCATCAATTGTGAACATCCGAAGGAGGGAGAGGGGAAAGGAGGGAGAGGGGAAAGGGTGAGGGAAACATTTTTTGGATAGGGATCCGGGAGGGGGTAGGGTATTGAGGGGGGGAAGCTACACTACAGAAAATATTGTATATATATATATATATATATATATATATATATAAATAAAAGGGCAAATTTGTTTATAAACTGGGTACTGGCAGACAGCTGCCAGTACCTAAGATGGTGGCTAGTAGGTTGAGGGGGGAGGCTTAGATAGCTGTTTGGGGGGGGGGGATCAGGGAGGTTGGGGATCCCACACTTAATCTAAAATATATCAAAAACATTTAAAAAAAAAAAAAAAAAAAAAGCACCTTTATTTTTATACTGGCAGACTTTCTGCCAGTACTTAAGATGGCGGTGACAATTGTGAGGGGCGGAGGGAAGAGAGCGTGGGGGAGGGAAGAGAGCTGTTATAGAGGGGTCAGGGAGGGATCAGGGGTTGGGATGTGTCAGGTGGGAGGCTGATCTCTAGACTAAAGCTAAAATTAACCCTACAAGCTACCTAATTAACCCCTTCACTGCTGGGCATAATACAAGTGTGGTGCGCAGCGGCATTTAGCGGCCTTCTAATTACCAAAAAGTAATGCCATATATATGTCTGCTATTTCTGAACAAAGGGGATCCCAGAGAAGCATTTACAACCATTTGTGCCATAATTACACAAGCTGTTTGTAAATCATTTCAGTGAGAAACCTAAAATTTGTGAAAAAGTTAACGATTTTTTTAATTTGATCGCATTTGGCGGTAAAATGGTGGCATAAAATATACCAAAATGGGTCTAGATCAATACTTTGGGTTGTCTACTAAAATAAAATATATACATGTCAAGGGATATTCAGGGATTCCTGACAGATATCAGTGTCGCTAATTTTGAAAAAAAAATGGTTTTGAAATAGCAAAGTGCTACTTGTATTTATTGCCCTATAACTTGCAAAAAAAGCAAAGAACATAGTTAAACATAGAAACTATTTAGCATGGGTAGTTTTTGGTGTTTGTAGATGTGGAGGTCAAAGTTAGAAAAAGTGTGTTTTTTCAATTTTTTCATTTTATTTTATAATTTTGGTATCTTTAGAAAGTCCATTTAATGGCGAGAAATAGGATATATAATATGTGTGGGTACAGTAAATGAGTAAGCGGAAAATTACAGCTAAACACAAACACAGCAGAAATTTAAAAATAGCCCTGGACCTTAAGGGGTTAAGCTGTATTCTTAAAGAGAGAGTTTGAATTATTATTAAAGGGAAATAGGTAGAGAATACAATTTTAAAAATGTTTCCAATTTACTTCTATTATCAAATTTTCTTTGTTCTCTTGTTATTCTTTGTTGAATCGATAGATAGTGTGCGTATGTCTGGAGCACTAAATGATAGAAAATAGTGCTTCCATCTAGTGCTCTTGCAAATATATTTTGGGGTTTTATGTCCCTTTAAGCATGGGGTCCGCGCAAAACATGTCAGACTTATTGCTTATATATTTTTTGTTTTAAAAATAATGTATTTGAGCTATTTTTTAAAGGATTTTTGTGCAACGTGGTTTTATTTATTTTGTTATATTTATTTACCCAATGTTGGCTAACCGCTACATTGCCTGCCCCCTGGAGACATTTTCTATCCTTGAGTATTTCCTTGAGGGGAGGGTGATCACATGGTTTGATCCCCTATGAGCGGCGGTGAAGTGTTTAGAGCTTGTGGATTAACTTGTTAAAAGATAAAGAAAACACAAATTGAAGAAAAAAAAGTTACAAGACATTTATACTGTTCAGGTTTGGCATCACATGAACCTTTTCAAAAGGCTTCATTTTTTTAAAAAGAACACATGCCCAATCATGCACATTAGTAGATGAGGTTGAAATAAGACCGAAGTTCACATTGACTCTCATACACATTCGTGGCTGGATTACAAGTGTCACGTTAATGTGCAAAATATTGAAATAATTTAACACGCATTAGGTTAGAACAACTGAAGACTGTAAACGGTTAGGAGATAAAATAAAAGTTGCACCAAACACAACATAAATACATTAAAATAAACAGTTACGGGGGCGGAGCTTGGTAGCGACCATGATGGCTGCATAAACCCGGAGCTCTGCACATAAGGTCCTCAAATAACTGCCTGGGGCCACATTTACAGCACACAACATACCAGATGGACCAACAATAAGAGAGAGGAGCACACCCTGTCACAAAAGGTACTTTTTATATCACCACAGATCACCGGGTGAAGCTACGCAATATTCAGCACAGGACCGGGCTGAGCGCACTGCAGGCGCCATTTTGCGGACATCGCAGATGAAGACGATCACACTTATGCCGCTTACCTGTGAAACCTACTCCACAGCACTGCCTACAAACAGTGTCCACTAAATACAGCAGGCCGGCTAACAACTCAGGATCCACAACAGCGCCATAGAGCCTCCATAAACGGAGCCGAGGTGAGACAGGGCATACATTTTTCTTTTAACCACGTGGGCAGAAATCCTGTCTTATGCTGCGGGGACAATATAAGCAATTGAGAAAAGCTCCTTAAGCATTTACTAGCCCAGCCAGCTACCATAAATAGGGGAACACTTACGGACAAGGGGCCAGAACATTACAAATAGCCATTGAAACAAAGAAAGTGACATAAACACAAATACCTGCAGCGCTAAGATTAACCCCTTAACCCATATCATCTAGACAGCGAATACTGGCAAGCAGGGGTGGCCCTAACATAAATACACAACCTAGTGTACAGAGGAGGATATCATACCACCTTTCAAATGACATCCAGAAGACCAACCAAATCTGACAAAGCAGTCATATCACTAACAAATAAAACGCATACTATGCCTTCCTATTTTGCTGCAGAACATTCCCCTACAACTACTATGGGTAATAAAAGCAAACCTTCTCCCAATACACAACCTCGGGGGCCCACAATTGACCCTACAGCAGGGGAAACTGATATAATCCCTGCCTCGCTTCTATCACACTTTGCATCTAAGCAGGAGATTTCAGAACATGTCTTAGAGAAGAACTCACAGAACTCAAGCAAGAAATTCAAACCATGGGCTCTAGAGTTGAAACGCTAGAAGCAGATACCGAAGAAATCAGGGAAGATATTACCCGTATAGAGAAAAGCTCTACTACACACCAGGAAAATATTGAAGCACTATTAGACAAAATTGACGATTTAGAAAACAGGAGCAGGAGGAAAAATTTACGTCTAAGAGGTATTCCTGGGTCCATTCTGCCTAGGGACTTCCCAGAGTATTTGCAAGCCCTCTTCTCTGCTATCAAAGAAAAAGCATATACAGAAGATATTTTATGGGTTAGAGCCCACAGGGCTCTACGACCTCGGCCTCCAGACAGGGCCCCACCCCGGGATATTATTATCAGACTTAAGAATTTCCTTGAAAAAGAAATGCTCCTTAACCAGTCCCGTCGACAACAACCTGTGAGATTCAGGGGTAACGTTATACAAGTTTACCAAGACCTCTCAACGAGAACGTTGCAGAGACGGAAAGAATTCACTCCTCTGACAACATTACTCCGTAGCAAGAAGATCCCGTATAGATGGGGCTTCCCCACACATCTCATGGTTATACAAGACAATAAAAGACTGGTATGCAACAACCCCGAGGATATGAATGCCTTCAGCAAGGACCTGGGCATTGACCATTCACTGGACTTAGTACCGCAAATGACAGAACAACAGAGAGCCAATAAAAGATCAAATGTCAACCCTGCAAAATGGCAAATCAAGATGTCCAAGACAGATAAAACACCATCAGCAATAGGAAAACACGGACAACAGCAACCCTCACCTAGGGCTAACCAACCCTCTGAATCCGAAGAGGATAAAAGAAACACTGGATATCACTTTTCACATCCGTATCTATGGACAGATATCGCAGCTCATTACTTTATCTAATTTTATTTCCACTTCAATGGACATGTGCTGGACTCTGATCTTGAGATAACTACATCGAGACAGGTATTGTATCTAGCTCATTTATTTACATACTCATTCATTATGAGACTGTTGGACATTACATGAAGCAATGTGATGCCCCTGTTTAGTGTTCACACAGACCCCAGGACACTTATAGCTAAGCCTCATTCCTAGTTTAGGATGAGCAAGGACTTTAATTTAATAAATATATAGGACCTTATGATTGTATTCCCCCCTTTTTAGTATTATATCTCTTTTTATGTCTGATTTCAGACTTAGATATTTGTTTACTCTAATAATGTTACAGTTTTTCATTACACAATATGTTAATACTGTTTTTTTGCATAGTCATGTTGTTTATTATAATTGTGTGTATGAAGATAATACATGCTCAGATTATGTTACTGTTTGGAAATGTTTTTCTACTTTTTATACAGCCAGTGCTTGTTTGATAAGTTTAGACAATTGTAAATTTATAGGGAAACTTTATCAAGACAATGTCTTGCCATAATTCTAGAATGTCACACTCCTTAGTTCTTTTCTCCCAAAATGCCAGGGGTCTTAATTCCCCATGTAAGCTATCAAAGGCCCTTTCAGATATCTCAAAACGACAGGCCGATATACTTTTCCTACAGGAAACCCATTTTAGAAGGGGACACACACCAAAATACTTAGGACAAACGTACTCACAACATTTTCACAGCACCGGCCCCTCTAAAAAATGTGGCGTTAGCATTTTACTGAAAAAAAACATACCTTTTACCTTACTCAAACAAGAATCAGATAATGAGGGCCGATTCCTAGGCTTGGTAGGCCTCCTTTATGGAAGACCAGTCACTCTTATTAATTTATATGCTCCCAACAATAATCCAAAACCCTTTTTTACAAGGTTATTCAGCCGTATTTTAGATATCTCAACTGGACCAATATATATAGGCGGAGACTTCAATCTACATTTCCAACCACACTTAGGCCTAGATTTGGAGTTCGGCGGTAGATGGGTTGTTAACGCCACGCGTGTTTATGTCTAACGCACGGCATTGTTTGACTCCGGTATTTAGAGTTAAAATAAGACCATCTAACGATGCTCCTAACACGTGTATGTCACACGCGTAATACTGCCCGCGTTAGACAGTCTCCCATAGAGATCAATGGGAAATGCAAAAAATTGCTTTTTTCACCTAACACTCGATCTCGCAAGAATACGTACAGCTCGGTCATATGACGCATACCACATCATGCACAACAATAACACGCCGCAAATGTCACAACAACAATCAATCAACAAAGCACACAAGCATTACACATTCACAAGCGGGGGATGTTTTAATACAATTTTATACGGGGAATACGCATATACTTTAAGATGCGGAAAATCGCAAAATAACAACAAGGATTAAAAAAGATATACATACACTCGAAACAAAATCGCATTCAATATCACTATATATTATGACAAACATACATATACAACACTTCACGAAGAACACACCATCGCAAATTCACATTTAAAAAGAATACTTTTGGACAATGAAAGCTAAAACGAACACTATGACATCATCGCATTCTACACATTCCACAAATACCAACTCTAAATGAGCATGCGCAAATTCACACACTTAATACACATTGCAATAATATTAATTGCTAATAAAGCACACCTGAACACTATTTACAACGGAAATTGGGACATCATTAAACATTTACACAGGGTATATAAGCACCACACAAGCAGGGCTTCTTTGACTGTGTTGCTGTTGGGTCTTTGGAGATTGGAGGTTTAAGAATAGAGAGATTGAGAATTTTTGAGAGTGAGTTAGTGTTAGCGTGAGAGAGTGAGTGAGTTAGTGGGAGTTAGTGGGAGTGGGAGAGAGTCTGTTAGTGGGAGCGTGAGTGAGTTAGTGGGAGTTATTAGTGAGAGTTGTTAGTGGGAGCGTCAGTTAGTGGTAGTTAGTGAGCGTTAGTGGGAGTGTTTGTTAGTGATAATTAGAAGTAGTGTGAGTTAGCGAGCGAGTGATTTTTCTGTACACTTAACACATTTACACGCAAACACATTCAATACATACATACACTTATCAATAACACTACATACACTCCATACCCCCTACCCCCTCATACTACACTCCATACCCCATTCCTTGTAGTCCCATTCCCTTTCATCCCATTTACTCTTATCCCATACCCCATACCCATCCCATACCCATCCCCTAGTTACATTTAGTTTACATATCCTCCTTTTAGTCTTATTCTTTTCGTTTATTTAAATACTCCTTACCCTCTTTGTTTTTTACATCCCTCTCACACTTTAAGCACCTTTTTTGTCTTTTTAGTTCTTTATTTTGCCCCCCTTTAATTTCATCACACTCACTTTTTGTTTGATTATTTGGGTTTTAGTTTAGGGAAGAGATGGAGGCCAGGCAGGGGACAGGTAGAGGGGGGAGTAGAGGGAGGGGGAGAGGAACAGGGCAGGAAGGGGGGCAGGAAGCGGGGGTGGAAGCGGTGGGTGGACCCAGCCACTTGGTTCAAGATGACCAAGTGGCTGGGCCCAGTGGCGGTCAGAGTAGGGCTTCACAGTCCGGGAAACAGAGGGCATCGTCACAGGGGAAGGCCAAGGCGACTAGGGAGGCGAGGTTTACGATGGAGGAGAAGGAGGCCCTCGTAGAGGCCTATATGGCCAGGCATAGGATGCTGCAGCACCAAAAGACCACCCCGACTGAGAAGAGGAGGCTCTGGAACGAGATCAGGAATGCAGTCAAAGCAGTGGGTGGCCGGAACCGAGATATGGATTCGATCAAACATCGCTACCGGGACTGTAAACTGGAACTGAAAAAAAAGTTAAGCCTGGAGGCCCGACATGCCGCAGGAACCAGTGGCGGCCCTGCCATTGAAATCGAGTACTGCCGATGGGAGGAAATGTTGCGGCCCAGCATCTCCGAGGTGGAAGTAGTCGGTATCGGAGGAATCGATACCGGGAACCTGCCACTCTCATCTGACGGTAAGCTCATTGAACAATAATTTCACATACGAATGTATTTCAATGGACACTATACGCAAACATTTACTTTCATGATTGAGGTAGCGAATACAATTTGACAAAACATTCAAATGTACTTATATTACCTAATTTGATTCATTCTTGAGATATATTTTAATGAAGAAATAGCCATGCACACGGTAAAACAATCACAGGAGGCAGCTATATTCAGCTAACAATCAGCATCTTAGAAGCATATTTAGATATGCTTTTCAGCAAAGAATATCCAGAGAATTAAGCGAATTAGATAAGAAAAGTACATTCGAAAGTTGATACAAAATGTATGCTTCTAAATCATGAAAGATAAAACATTGGGTTTCATGTGTTAAGGATCAGATTAATGCTATAACGTTGTTTACACGCATTCAATTACTTTGCGGTTACATCAGTATCTAGGCTATAGGTTAGGTGTGCATTTAAACAGACTGAAAACAAACGCAAAAACATTCACATTGACCACAGATATCACAAACACGGTTTATAAAAAGCGGAAATCGTATTGATTGTTTGTTAGATTTCAAAGTGGATTAATGATTCTGCATTTGTAATTGTATCGTAAGCTAAGTCATTTAAACCTTTATTTGCAAATATGCTAATATATACATTTCTTTTTTTCTTTTTTTTTAATATACAGAGTCTGGGGACGAGGCAGCACAGCCTCCTGCATCTCCCCGGGATGAGAGTGGTGGTGAGGAATTTCCACTTCGGAGGGAAGAGGCCCCCCGTGACGAACAGCGCACGGGAGATGATGAAGAGGCCCCGGAAGCACAGGAGGATCCCGCGGAACCCGCGGAACCCGAGGTCCCTCAAAGACCCGCACTCCGCCGTGCACGGGCACCCCGCCGTGCACGGGTACAACAAGCACAACAAGAGGAAATAGCGGAGGTGCGGGTTCTACTGGACTACATAGACCAGATGCGTACCTCCCGGATAGAAAATATAGAAGGACGCAACAGAATACTTGATGGCCAAAATCAAATTATTCAAGGACAAAATGAAATCATCAACATACTGAATCGAATAGAAGAAGGACAAACCAGAATGTTTCAGCTTCACCAAGAAATGTTCACTTTTTTCCGGGAGGCGCATGCTGGTCTACCTCCTGTTGCTGGGCCTCTTGTTGCTGGGCCTCTTGCTGCTGGGCCATCTCCTCCTGCCGGCCCATCTCATCCTCCTCAGCCATCTACTCCTCCTCCTCAGCCATCTACTCATCCTCCTCAGCCATCTACTCCTCCTCAGCCATCTACTCCTCCTCAGCCATCTTCTCCTCCTCATCCATCTTCTCCTCCTCAGCCATCTACTCCTCACCTTGGTCGTCCCAGTACTCTTCCTTCCACTCTTCCCACAACAGCTCCAAGGAGGACTCTTCGGAGTCGGCAGTTGCCTCTCCCAGAGCCTCAGCCCCGTGGGAAGAGGGGAAGGAAGAGGAAGTAAGTATTTTTTTTCCTCTTCACTGGTTTTTTTAATTTAATGTGTAATGGATAGGTATGTGATGATGTGGTTTTCATACACTTGTGGACCACACTCTGTATATAATCTACTTCTATGGGACCGGGTCCATGGAGGCAGATTGTTTGCAGAGTGTGGGTTATAAGTGTGTGAAAACCACATCATCACATACCTATCCTTGTTCATGATATTGATTGGTTTCTGTGATGTGATGTCCAAACTGTTTCCCGAATCGCTAACTAAATTACCATAACAATTATCCATGATGGCATATTACTGTTTGAATGCCAATAACACAGCTTAAAGGGACAGTCAGAAAATGATTGATTACAAAGAAAACACTGTATTACGCATTATAAAGTTTGAAACAACAAAACATGGAGAAATACATGTGTGACTTATGTGCTTACCCTTGTATCTATGACTATGAAAAATGACCACTTATTTGTTGTTCATACATAACAACATTTTAGATATCAATGATCAATACATGGTCAATAATATGCTGTATGAGCACAAGGTTTTACATATACAAATGCTATCCAAATGCCCTCTAGTGCTCAAATTGTATAATGATTACAAGCACTCTTCAAGATTGAAGAAATGAGCACACCAACCTCATAGGTTTAGATAGCAAATTTAAATAAACCCAGACAAATGTTCAATTGTTGAGAAACATTTGATATCCTTGATATTACATAATTGACTTTTAGAATAATGAAAAACATTATTTTTTTTCTAAACTGTCCCTTTAACAACATTACATATGCTAACACATATTTGAAGCTTGTTGGTATATCTACATGTACTTTGTTCAAAAATAAATATTGAAATCACATTTATATTGACGTGTTAAATAAAGTCTATTTTCTTTAAGAGACATTATTGTGTTAATATTTTATTGTAAAGACATTTTTTTTTAACAATGAATATGGTTTAAAGTCCTTTTAGGAGTGGGGGGGGTGAAAATATGCTAACAATATATTTGAAGATTAAACTATGTGGATCTCATACATGATACAAAAAACAACATTTGCATTCAATGGACAGTATCCTATATTTTTAACATAACTGTATGTAATAGACACTACTACAAACAACAAGATTAACATATACTGATATCAATATTAAAAAGCTTCAAACACTTGAAAATAAAATAGGGTTAGCTATATTGAAAATATAGATGAACCCCCATTACAACCGTAAAACAACACAATACCCCATCATTAACATATGAAAAGACCCTTTACACAAACTGGAGAAAGCTGGAGATGGTACTCACATGAAACTCAGAGGCTTTGCGAGGAGTCAGAAAATTACTTACATTTTCTTAGAACAGAAGAAAAAATAAACGTATTGGTTAAACAATGGACTATCTAACTAGAGACAAAATCAAAGCTTTTGATTTATAATGTGAGTGTCTAATGAACCTTTAATAAAATATACAACGAAATTACATTTAGAAGAAGTCGGCATCATATATTTAGCATATGATAAAGATAAATGCATATTGATTACTTTATTCAAACACAATAGCGCATATTTATTAATTAGATATATTCAACATTAAACACAACATTAATTTTTCAGAAAAAGGAACATATTGTTGACAAACATATTAAACATGGACTATAGAGATTTGCACTTGCCTAGAAATATCCTATGCATGAAAACATTTTGCTTTCGTTCGTTGATTCAACCAGACATCCAGCAAAAGAGAATGTGGTGGTCTTTATCAGCTACGGGTCAACAATGTCACATGATGCAAATAATACATATTCGCAAGCTTTTTAAAATTGGCTGCAGTCACAAACGTTTTTAACGTGCACAAATATTGCGGGACTACGTAATCCAATCAGACGTTTTTTTACCTTTACATGTGCCGTCTTAACATGGCGCTTCCTTGATCACGTAAGAACGCCATCCAATGAAAGGCACATTATTGATCACGTAAGAACGCCCAAAAAAAAAGGCGCATCCTTGATCGCGTCAAAACGCAATCCAATAAAAGGCATATTCCTGATCACGTAAGAACGTCAGTCAATACAAGGAATCATTGGACAGCCTGGCAGGTGACGTCTTAAGCAACATGGCGCATCCGAGATCGCTGAAAAACCGCAGACAATACAAGGACTCAGTGACATCTTGGCATATCACTAAGAAACGTATTTATATTTTAGGAACTAGTATGTGTGTAGATTGCTATCTAGGAATGACAACAAATCATGAATCATCTTTTCGGACTTGACTGTCCCTTGAACTATAGCTATGGTGTATATCTTTAACATTTAAAAGATACACATGAGAAAAACATATGCCATTGATGTTTTAAGATATGTTTGGATTGTTGTTGAATAACAATAGTTATACATGTATTGATTAAACGTGTCATTTATTCAAGTTTAATTATTGTCAGCCTACCTATAGCCATATATGGGAGGAGATGTATTTTGTTAACATATTAGTTAACTAATATTCATCATCTAAATTATTTGCATTACACACATAGATTTATTTGGTTACACTTTTACAATAATATAGATTTTAAAATGAAATACAGGTGCTGTCAACATTACAATAAGATTGTTTATTAATAAAATTATATGTCCTTGTTCTTGTAAAAAGGACAAAAACGCTTTACAAATGGAAATACATTCATTAACAATTGTGATCAACATCACTTAAAGGGACATTATTTTGATTTTTAAAAAGAGCATACACATAGACAATACTATTTCAATAAAATTAACACTTTACAGGGATTATATCATTGTATCAATACTCAGATCATTTGGTAAAGGTGCATCAATTCATGCAGAGTTTCTAAATACACACATGGATCTGAACATTGAAATATACATATATACACAAATACCAATCTATATATACATATATAAAGAAATTACTATGCTAATCATAATCAGGCAATGATAAAGCTAAGAGAAAATAATATAAAGACAAATAATAAGATTACATTGGAGATGTTAATCTTAAAGTCATTTACTATTGTCTTACATATATGATTTTATTATAACAAATATATTTGGTAGGTCCCTTTAAGGATCAACAACATAAACTAGAGCTTTCAAAAAATAACAGGAAGAATGAGGACAAAGATTTGTGAAATAAAATGTATTTTATTAGTATGTAAGAAAACATACACAACGTTTATAAATAATCTTGTAAAAATAAGGAATATATGAGCCATATGACAAGGTAACACAGTGCATCACAGTCCATGAAGAGAGTTGCCAAGGGCCAGCATAGCCCCATTGGAGACATATGACAAGGTAACACAGTGCATCACAGTCCATGAAGAGAGTTGCCAAGGGCCAGCATAGCCTCATTGGAGACATATGACAAGGTAACACAGTGCATCACAGTCCATGAAGAGAGTTGCCAAGGGCCAGCATAGCCCCATTGGAGACATATGACAAGGTAACACAGTGCATCACAGTCCAGTCCATGAAGAGAGTTGCCAAGGGCCAGCATAGCCCCATTGGAGACACATGGCAAGGTAACACAGTGCATCACAGTCCATGAAGAGAGTTGCCAAGGGCCAGCATAGCCCCATTGGAGACATATGACAAGGTAACACAGTGCATCACAGTCCATGAAGAGAGTTGCCAAGGGCCAGCATAGCCCCATTGGAGACATATGACAAGGTAACACAGTGCATCACAGTCCATGAAGAGAGTTGCCAAGGGCCAGCATAGCCCCATTGGAGACACATGGCAAGGTAACACAGTGCATCACAGTCCATGAAGAGAGTTGCCAAGGGCCAGCATAGCCCCATTGGAGACACATGGCAAGGTAACACAGTGCATCACAGTCCATGAAGAGAGTTGCCAAGGGCCAGCATAGCCCCATTGGAGACATATGACAAGGTAACACAGTGCATCACAGTCCATGAAGAGAGTTGCCAAGGGCCAGCATAGCCCCATTGGAGACATATGACAAGGTAACACAGTGCATCACAGTCCATGAAGAGAGTTGCCAAGGGCCAGCATAGCCCCATTGGAGACACATGGCAAGGTAACACAGTGCATCACAGTCCATGAAGAGAGTTGCCAAGGGCCAGCATAGCCCCATTGGAGACACATGGCAAGGTAACACAGTGCATCACAGTCCATGAAGAGAGTTGCCAAGGGCCAGCATAGCCCCATTGGAGACATATGACAAGGTAACACAGTGCATCACAGTCCATGAAGAGAGTTGCCAAGGGCCAGCATAGCCCCATTGGAGACATATGACAAGGTAACACAGTGCATCACAGTCCATGAAGAGAGTTGCCAAGGGCCAGCATAGCCCCATTGGAGACATATGACAAGGTAACACAGTGCATCACAGTCCATGAAGAGAGTTGCCAAGGGCCAGCATAGCCCCATTGGAGACATATGACAAGGTAAAAGAGTGCAACAGGCACAACAATAAACTTTTAAAAAGGCCAAATGGCAACAATAAAAATACAAATTCAACATGTGGACGGAGGATTCTTATCTGCCACCATGGAGCATATCCAGATCCTCCACTTACTGGTCATCCTCTTCATTGTCCTGTGCATGTCCAGCTCCAGATTCAGGCCTTGAACTTAATCGCATAATTGCACGCAGAGTCAAGTCCTGAACCCGGAGCTGGGCCTGCATGGTGTCGTTCATCCCTCTCAGGACAGCTGCGTTCCTCAACACGGCCTGCTCTACTCTTGCTATACCTTCTAGCATGAGCCATGCTGAGTCACAGCCTAAAATAAAATAAAATTAAATATTAAGGATAATTACACAACAGACTAAATATTTATACTACATACATTGTCATCATAAAGACAAATAATTCTTTACATCAATTAGTTTACATTTATTCTTTACACATGAATTAGGTTATTCAGACAGACAGAAATCATTAAAGGGACATGTTACTCAAACATGTTGTCCCCTTTAATTGGTTTTAGATGATCCACTTATACAGCTTGAGTGTATCAAATCTTGTTAAAGGATTTACATTGTACTTACATCAGCAATTTAAAAATTAAATTTAGACTGTGGTAGGCACACCTATCCTTAAACATTTTGGCATTGAGGCAAGCTGTGTAAACATAGCAACCTGAAGAAATTACATTCCCACTGGGTTAGACAAGAGATAATGTATCAACATTTGTACATAAATAGTTGGATCCAAGTAGTGGTGTTTGGTATATGTAGTGATATCCAATTAAAGGGACACTGAACCTAAATATTTAATGGACTGATTCAGATAGAGCATGACATGACAAATCTTTATAAATTACACATATTCATTATATGTTTTAATTCTCAAGCTATATTTTGAATGCAAGAATGTTGCTTTTTATGGAAGCCAATATTTGTTTATCAACTTTGTTTGTGCCTGCTGGTTGATGGATACATTCATCCAACAATAAAGAAATGATGGCCAGATTTATTTTATTGTTTAAACTAATTATAGGAATTACTTTGTTTCAAAAAATATATCAAGAGAATGACGAATAATTCATAAGAGTATTAAATTATAAATTTGATTAACATTGCATGCTGGATTTGATTCACAATTTAACAAATTTAACTTCACTGTACCTTTAAGTATCTTATAACGTGTATTTAGAATGATACTTACAGCTGTGCCTGGGAAGGACAATCCGACACCCAGGACAATGAAGGTTGAGACAGGGGGGAGGGATGGGATTGGCTTGGGGAGGGATGGGAGTGGCTTGGGGAGGGATGTTAATGGCTTGGGGAGTGGTGAGCTGCCGCTCCGGGGTAGGCCGTACAGCTGGGGAGTGGGGAGTTTGGGTCTGGGCAGCTGTACGGGCCAGAATACGGGGAGAGCGGCGAAGGGGGGTGTATGGGCGTTTTTTGGGAGGGACAGGATATGAACTATGGGAAGGGCTGGCAGTGGTCTGGGTATGGTCAGGAGTTTGGTCATGGGAAGGGCTCTGGGTCTGTGCAGGGGTCTGGCCATGGTCAGGGGTGTGTGCATGGGGAGGGGTCTGTGACTGGGCAGGGACGGAAACCAGATGACCAGAAGTGGTGGATCCATCTGAAAATGTAAAGAAAATATATTAACATCTCATACACCCTGACATCAAATCAACGCATTTCAAATTGATTATGTTTTCAATATACTTTGAAGTGTGTTTGAATTTGTAAACAATTCTGAAATGAGGATATGGTATGTATATAGGCACTCAGATGAATATCAATGACTGTCTGTACAATTTTAACCTTATTATTGTGTTTTGGCCTGGAATATGCATGTGACATAATGATGGCATGAATTATAAATTTTTTAAAAAAAATATACAAGCAGATTTTCATGCTGCCTGATATAGAAAGGGGGCAGTAGTGTATTTGAACAGACAAATAATATTCCTTTTTAAAGGGCAAAAGCTGTAGACTTTGAATGTCTTCAATAAAATGATTTCCAAAAAAGAAACATGTTGGAAACATGATAGATATATTTCACATACCATCAGACTCCAAGGCAGCCTCTTCCTCCTCCGTCCCACATGTGACATCAATCTCTGTAAAACATAACATGTTGTGTACACGTTAAGATCAGATATTATAACATATGTTACTGTTGCTCAAATACGCACATCAATGTTGCATTAAAGATATACACACACAAAGTTATGATTTACATCATTTTGATGGAGCATACAAATGACAATAGATTTGTTATTGTCAATGAATCTGATTTTAAATGTATTGTTTGTATTAATGTTAAATTCATAAAAGCATAGTACATAGAACATTTAAGATTTCTCATGTGTGTATCACTTGATGACTGTTGTCAAAAAATCAAATGGAAACAAACATATGTTATACATCTTAGGAATAACAAATGTGTAGACTAATAAAGTTGAAATTATTAATCGTTCAATATTAAAAGAAAATTAATATATAATCAGAAGAGAAATATTTTGAATTTTTATAATGTTATGCTTCATCAGAATCATGATCATAATATTGATTAGCAATACACCTTCAATTACATATAAATGAGTCAATGGACTTACCAGGAGACCGCAAAGGCGGCTCTATGTCACTGCTGGATTCCTGTGGGCTCACCACACCAACTCTCTCTATGAATGATATAGATATATATTATTAAACACATTTGGGATATCACTAAATCACATCTGTCTCGAATTTTAACATTAATCAACTTTAAAATGTGAAGAATAGAGCAGTCATTACACCAGAAAATGCTTGATTGAATCAAGGGGATTCTGTTAAAATATCTGTATTGAACATATGTTTAATGTCAGACTACATTAGACATCAAATTCATCTCAGATGCTGCTATTGCATATCTAAATATACCCATTGATCAATGTTCTTAACCCTTTAAGGACACAGCTTTCACTTTGCTCAATTGTTTTATGACGGAATAATTCCGTCATATGTCCTTAAGAAGTTAAAAGAATACACACAAACCACATATTGAAGAGCATCTGTTGACAAATCTAAACAAACACATGTGTCACATCGAGCCATTTGTGCAATGTACAGTAATCTTGTTTAGGACACAACACATATTTATCACAATACAAAACAAAATTGATTATTACAAATATGTAATCATGGTGCTGTTAGAGTATGCAGATATCTATAAAGTAACTCCAACAGAGAATGTGAATTATATATCAATAGTTTTTCATAAAAATAATGTAAAGATTAATGAATCTATTTTGTCTTAAAGGGACACTGACATGATTAATTTAAATAATTGATTTCTATGTTCAAACTGTTCAAAATGATTTAACATTGACTCCTATTATAATTAGAATGTTGCTCGATTTTAATCTTAAAGGCAGATAAGCAATATTGGATTCAATAAATATTGTTTGTTGAAGGTATCCACCAATCATCAATAAAAACCCAGGTTGGTCAACCAAAATTTAGATGCACATAAACGTACTTTCTTGATTTTAAAATACATTTAGCAATAGAATATGTCACATATGATGATAGTATTATATTTTTATGTTTATTAATATTGCATACTGTATCTGAATGACAATATTAATAATTGTAGCTCAGTATCCCTTTAATCTAAAATTAAATTGATTCCACAATGTTGTTGTTAATGAATTATCTACTCCATATGTTGATGTAATGAATGGTATTGAGCATGCAATTCAAATCTAATATGTTATTTAAGGATATCCGAATAATTATTTAATTTTCATCTATTAAATAGACATTACATATAAATATTGAACAATGTGTATTTAGTATGTAATGTTCAGTCCATGTTTCTAAGACAAATGTCAATTAAAAAGAGACATACCATACTGTGACAAGCCCTGGCTTGAGGATCCAGCAGCCACATCCATATCTGTAATATATTAAATGAGGATTGCATATCATTAATACTAATCATGCCATGTTAAAAAAATTTACATTAATAACAAATCAATTGAAAAATATTAATCCTTTGGTAGTCCCATGAGTTAATTGTTTCCTCAATTAAATTAATTATAAATATATCCTGGACTCTTATTTTCAATCAGTTGTGTTGTTTACTGTATCTTTAATAATATCTGCTTGTTATTTCATAATCATCAATTGATGGCCATATGTTATAATTTATTTGTATTCTTCGTTTTTTATTAGCTATAATATTGAAAATAAGAATACTGTATTCTTCACTAATCTAAGAATTCCCATTTAATTTTCACCAACATGTATAAAGCAATGCCACTTACAGCAAAGCCATGTTAACGTGGATGATAAATGCCATTTTCGCGATCATTGCGCAATGATTCCAAGCGGAATTACGCATCCGTCATTTCACCAACATGTATAAAGCAATGCCACTTTCCGCAAACCCATGTTAACGTGGATGATAAATGCCATTTTCGCGATCATTGCGCAATGATTCCAAGCGGAATTACGCATCCGTCATTTCACCAACATGTATAATGCAATGCCACTTTCCGCAAACCCATGTTAACGTGGATGAGAAATTACATTTCCGCTCTGTGACGCATATTCTGTAGAGCGCAAGAAACATCATTCCTATTTCATGTGTCAATAATCTAAAATAAGATATCTAAACATCATATGTAGTGTATGTTGTGAGATCTGTATAGGTTTAGTATCTGACTATATACACATTTTTTGATTAAAAAAAAATATTAAGATATTATATGAAGTTGGATAATTACCTGGTTCAGATTCTCCATCTCCTCCCAGGCCACCGGACGGAGAAGCATCTGCCCTGGCCCCCCGCGTCAGGACTTTCAGATCCCGCAGCTGGGAGGGAAGAAGAGGAGGCCGAGGATGGCGAGGATCTAAATCTTTTGGGGACCCGGAGATTGAGGAGCTCGCATAAAGTCACCTCATAAGGGAGTAGGTACAGTTTCCGCGGGGCCTTTCTTTGGCCCCCTCTTTTACGGGCTTGTACCCAGTCCCTTATGAGGTTGACTTTTTTCGATAAACGCAACCTCATATCTCCGAATCTCCTCATGATCTGATCCTGGGTCCTCTGGACGTCACACACCAATCTAACCGCATTGGTGATAGACTCCCAGAGGGCCTTCTTAACAGGCGCATCTGTCGAGCTCCTCTTGTTCCCAAACAGCTGGGGATAAAAGTCCTTGACGGCGTGGACCAGTGCAGCGCTCTCCTCCTTGGTGAACCTGGGAACTGACATGCCTGCCGAGTTGCGTATATATAATATATATTTAATATATGAAAACAAATACACCAGCAGGCATTAGAGAACTGACAAAGATGGCAACGTGTAATGGACTTTTATATGGTGAAGTAAACATGAGATGCACCATGGGACAATTTATCTGTACATCTGATTGGATAAAAGTTTGAAATATTGTTATAATGTCTGTGAGACCATCCTGACTCAAGTTGTGTTTGTGTGATGAACTCTGATTGGCCGTTCCTTAATGTTTCATATCTTAGTAACTTCCTTACACATACCGCTTGGTGGTGCTGTGACTTCATTTTTCATGTAGACTTATTTGTAACTCATGGGCCTGTCATGCGGATATGTGTGACGCAGATTTAATATCCGTGATCCGTTAAATATTAATGATTAAATACTCTTTAAAATCTAATACTGTCACATTATTAAATGTTGTCGACATTTCTCGGTTTAATAACGGTCTGTTTCTTTAATACAAATACACATTTAATATTGTATGTCTTTATTGTTCTTTAAATAAATTTATTGTGAAGTATTGACATTGCTCTATTAAATGTCTTTATAATGCACATTGATTGTGTGCTATTGCGTGACATTAGACTAATGTTTAAAGATGCTAATCTGGTGTTTCAAGATGCGTTTCCCAAGCAAAATTTCTTAATGTTAAAATTCAGGTTAGAATGTCAGTAACTTGGATAATCTGTTTATAAATATTAAACTACAGCTTTGTTATTAGCGAATAAACCTCGAGCTTGTATTTGTCTGAAGTGCTCATATATGTTATTGTGCAATGGCGTCTTTAGTTTTAAAGAGACATTACAAACAATTGTATCAAATGATCTGTAGAGATAGAAGATTGTTTAGACTTTAAAATGTAAATCATTTTCTCTTAGTATTTATATATCCTCAACAGAAGAAATTTAAATGCACATGGTTGAGACAATCACATAAGGCATCTCTGTGCATCCACCAATCTTCATCTACTGAGCCGATCTCGATATGCTTTTCAAGCAAAGTATGTCAAGATAGGAAGATAAGTAAATACCCTCTTTAAATATCTTAAAGGGACACTGTCCAAACAAATTTAGCATTGGTGATTGAGCATGAAATGTTAATGAACTTTATTATTTAATCCGATTATCAAATGTTAACAGTTATCTTGTTATGTTTCTTTGCAAATCAATAATGATATTTTATATTACGGACAATTGTTTAATAAAAACCTGGGTTGTCCTTGACGATTGTTGTATCAATTATTCCAAACAATCAAGTTCTGTCCAGAGTACTGAAGCAAATAAATTAGCTATTTACTGCCTTATTTTTAAAGTAATGATAGCAACATCACAAGGAGCATTCATAATATGAGACAAGTTTTAAAGTTGATTAAAATAGTATACTCATTCAGAATGTATAAATCAGTATTTTTTTAACTGTCTACCTTTAAGTATATTTTGAGTTCATGCCCCTTTAAAGAAACATTTCACAATAATGCTTAAAATATCATAAACCTAGGCACCTTCCTTTTGCTAAATTAGTCTAACATCTGAGTAAAGCAAATTTAGATTAACTTCTAGATTGTTTTACACACTGACTGAAATATATTTATTAAATGATGTCTTTTTGAGCCTTCAGCTTAGAGGGACATTAAGCTATATGTTATGTATGCATTTTGTATAATATTCTTATATTTGACCAACTTAATATGTTTTGTTATTCAATCATTATATTGTAATTATATATATTCTTGGATTAAATACATCTCTACATAGGCTATTTTGATGCTGATTGTTGTTTGCATATAGATGCCTTATATAATTGACTAAGATATGTGCATTGTTGTTTTTTTAACAAGTATATTTAAAGACTGAATGTAACATAGTAACATAGTAGATAAGGTTGAAAAAAGACTGAAGTCCATCGAGTTCAACCTATACAAATCTAAAATACTTACAAAAAGCTCCAGTTAAGCTTAAATAACCCCATTAAAATGTGACCCATTTAATACTAGCAATCATATCCATGAATTTTGTTTATATACAGAAATTTATCCAGACTATTTTTAAATGTATCTATGGTATTGGCATTCACTACCTCCTTTGGTAATGAGTTCCACAATTTTATTGCTCTTACAGTGAAAAAACGTTTCCGTTGCAGGAGATTAAATCTCCTTTCCTCCAACCTTAAATTATGACCTCTTGTCAGAACCAATTTTCTTGGAATAAAAAGAGCTTCTGCCATCTCTGTATATGGGCCTTGAATATATTTATATAAAGTAATCATGTCACCTCTCAAGCGCCTTTTTTCTAAAGAGAACAGACCCAGTTTGGCTAGCCTCTCCTCATAGGTTAATTTCTCCAATCCCCTTATTAGCTTTGTGGCCCTTCTCTGAACTTTTTCTAGTTCTGCAATATCTTTTTTAGCAATCGGTCCCCAGAACTGCACTCCAAACTCAAGGTGAGGTCTTACCAGGGCTTTATATAATGACAGAATTATGCTTTCCTCCCTTGAATCAATGCCTCTTTTAATACATGCTAGTATCTTATTAGCCTTTGAAGCCGCTGCCCTGCATTGTGCACTCATCTTTAGCTTGTTATCTATTACTACTCCCAAATCCCTTTCCTCCTGTGTTTGGCTAAGTCTTGTCCCATTTAAAAAATACATAGCCTGCTTATTTTTACTTCCAAAATGTAGAACCTTACATTTTTTCGTATTAAATCTCATTTTCCATTCACTTGCCCATAGTTCTAATTTTAGCAAATCCCTTTGCAAAGAGAGTTCATCCTGCTCTGACCTAATGACCTTACTTAACTTAGTATCATCTGCAAAAATAGAGATGTCGCTATTTAATCCTTGCTCCAAGTCATTTATAAAAATATTAAAAAGAACAGGGCCCAGTACTGATCCCTGGGGGACGCCACTGATTACCTTTGTCCAATCTGAGTATGATCCATTTACTGCTACTCGTTGCTCCCTATCTTTTATCCAGTTATTTATCCATGAGCTAACATTTTCAGCTATTCCCAGTCCCTTAATTTTGTGCATTAATCTCTCATGTGGCACTGTATCAAATGCCTTTGCAAAATCTAAGTATATCACATCAACTGATTCCCCTTTATCTATATTTTTACTTACTTCCTCGTAGAATCTAATTAGATTAGTTTGACATGATCTATTTCTCCTAAAGCCATGCTGATTAGAACTCATAATCTTGTTTACACGAATATGCTCATCAATATAATCCCTTATAATCCCTTCAAATATCTTCCCCACTATTGATGTCAGACTAACTGGTCTATAGCTTCCTGGATCATCCCTGCTTCCCTTTTTGAAGAGTGGCACCACATCAGCTTTACGCCAATCCTGGGGTACCATGCCTGAGGATAATGAGTCTTGAAAAATTAAGAGTAAAGGTTTGTCTATAACAGTGCTAAGTTCACTTAACACCCTTGGGTGTATTCCATCTGGGCCTGGAGTTTTATTTACCTTAATATTTTTTAGTTTTTTCCTGATATCCTCTAAACAAAACCCAGTTAGTGGTATGGACTGGCATGTTCTATTCTGTTCCAAAGTATCATTCAATGGTTCCTCTCTTGTGTATACTGAAGAAAAAAACTGGTTTAGTACCTCAGCCTTCTCCCTGTCATTATTTATCATGCTACCCTCCACACATTTTAATGTACCTATATTATCCTTCTTAGACTTTTTGCTATTTATGTACTTAAAGAACCTTTTAGGGTTAGACTTAGAATCCTTGGCAATTAATTTTTCATTTTCAATTTTGGCTAATTTGATTGCTTTTTTGCATGCTTTGTTACATTCCTTATAAATATTGTATGCTGAGTCTGTACTATTTTCTAATAGAATGTAATTCTATAGTACTTTCTAAATATGTTTAAATTCTTGTATGATATTTGTAAAAATCTATACACAATATACTTTGTGAATGTCCCTTTAAGGACCCAAACATTTTGTATTTTGATTTAACATTGACAAAATAAACAAAATGCGAATTTACATTCTATATAGATATTTGATGTCTAACCCAAGAGGTAAGATTGTAATAAATACATAATATTATTAAGTATAGTTAAATGACTCCACTAGAAAATTACATAGATTAACCTGGCATCCAATAACTAGTTTTGGAAAAATATCAAGTTAAATGACCTACCATTTATAAATGTAATAATTTAAATAATTTTTCTAATAATGTTTTGAGATACCTAAGGAAGATAAAAGATCTTATACAATTATTTTTACATTCAACAACACTGTCACTTTCATGTAATTGAACCACTTCACCTTATTAAAAGTTTAAAAAAAATAAATTTTACTACATATCCAAAATAATTTTAATATCTACATTTTCAATAGAAAAGCATTGAAGAATCTGACTCCCCAATTAATGTTATAACATATATTTTAATTTAATATTCTCGGAAGCATTTTATTTTCTAATATTAATGCATTATTTTATCTTATGCATGTGCTTGTCAAATAGCCAACTACCAGTCATGGGAGTCCAAGTTTTATTTATTTACAGATTATATTGATATTTAGTAGAATCTGTTCAAAATAATGTATTTAATAATAAAATGTTTAGTATTAACATGTAAAAATAAATTTAATAGAAAATAATTAAATATTCCTGGAAGTCATCAGATGCCAATCTGAAATGACAAATAATAAAAATGGAACAAAGTTAATACACACGTTGTCAAATATTCATAAAATACATTTAAAATCATATGGTGTCTATGCTCTAACTTTGATCAACATTTTTTAAAGATAATTCTTAAATTGATTTAAAATTAATGAAATACATACACCATTATATTGTTGATTCAAAATTCTATTTAAATATCCAAAATTAAAATTATACATAATAATGTATATCACATTTCAACAATATATGTATGCTGAACATAAATGTAATATTTCATGTCCATTCAAATACCTCTATATCAACTATAATATGTATTCATTTTTCGGATTGTGATCCCTAAATATCTAATGATGAAATAAGTATGACTAATGTATGTAAGCTAACAATAATCAACATTCTTCATGTGATTCTTAACTAGCATGCACCAACCTGGACAATGCATGGTCTTTGAAAGTCAATTCAGGGGTAAACAGTTGATTTTCAATAGGTGTCTTATTCATCAGTTCATTAAATAGAGGACTGGGAAATACCATCTACAAAATAGAAAATCATCTAAGTGTCTCCAATAGGATGTCTCCACAGCCTTATTCTATCAAATAGTTTGCACTTACCATGTGAACATGTCTTTGTATGGTTTTCAAGGTCAGCAGAATTGAAAGATAATGCCAGACATGATCCCATTGGTATACTTCAATTTCAATCTTGGCTTTTTCCCCACTGTCAGTCTGGGCAATCTTCACTGTCAGGCTTCAAATTGTTCCCTTTCAGTCTTTAGATTAAGTCATCTCCCTAATGGAAGAAATATTTTCAAAAGAATTCATACAAGTGTGTGAATCAGTTCTGTACCCCTCTCCCACCCCCCATTTCATAATAAATTTCTGTCACTAGCTTACTAAGCCTGTGTATGAACCTGTGTTATTTTCTATCAAGTGTGAAGATGAGTCATATTGAGCAGAACAAACCTCTGTGTGACATTGAACCATAGTCATTCTAGAGTATCCCTTTCTGATTATGTACATTTTAAGTAATGTGTAAACAAAATTATATTTTTGAAAATGTATGCCATATGATGTATTTGTGTACAATTCATGCCAGCAACAGTCCATACATTTCTACTTACCATCTGATGTCCTCTTTAAAAACCAGGTGGCAAAGACTCGCTATAGGACCCAATGCCCAGAGCATCACCTATATTAATAAAATTAAAAATTATTCTAACATTTGATCAATCCTAACATGTTTGCACAATTCTCTACTTGTCATTTCCATAGAGTTCACATCTATTGAAAATACTCCAGTGTAACTTCTATTCTTTACCATCTAAAGTGGCGGTTGATGACGTCTGCTCTGACATCAAGTCCCTCGTCCTGGAATTCCCCCTCTAGAACAGGATCATCCTCCTCATCTCTGAGGAGGTCTCTGTCCACCGGGACGGCCTGCAGCATCCCAGCCCGCTGTGCAATATTATGCAGGACGCTACAGGCTACAACGATCTTAGCCACCTTCTTTGGGTTGTACTGGAGTGCTCCTCCAGAACGGTCCAGGCACCTGAATCTCATCTTCAGGAGCCCGAACATCCTTTCAACCACCGCCCTGGTTCTCTTATGAGCCCTATTGTAGCGCTCCTCAGACACATCAGTCGGGCTACGCAAGGGGGTAATGAGCCAAGGCCGGCTCATGTACCCAGAATCACCTATAAATTTTGAACAGAACATAATTCAAACAGAATCCTTAAACTAGTATATTGTTTTATAAATATTTTTTGGGAAAACGATAATCCATATTAAAAGTTGTCAGAAACATCCAAAAAATAACTTTCTATATTATTCTGTATCTTCCCATTTCAGCTAAGACATGCTACATATGCGTATTTTTCTGAAAACAAACCTTGTGTAAAATGCTAACTACATGGTTACATTGCATTCTCTATCTGAACACTTAAGGTAAGACATGCTACATATCTGCATTTAAATAAAACTAGACATTAGCGGAAAGAGACAATGACAGGGTTAAATTGCATGAGATAATATCTTCCCATTTCAGCTAAGACATGCTACATATGCGTATTGTTCTGAAAACAAACCTTGTGTAAAATGCTAACTACATGGTTACATTGCATTCTCTATCTGAACACTTAAGGTAAGACATGCTACATATCTGCATTTAAATAAAACTAGACATTAGCGGAAAGAGACAATGACAGGGTTAAATTGCATGAGATAATATCTTCCCATTTCAGCTAAGACATGCTACATATGCGTATTGTTCTGAAAACAAACCTTGTGTAAAATGCTAACTACATGGTTACATTGCATTCTCTATCTGAACACTTAAGGTAAGACATGCTACATATCTGCATTTAAATAAAACTAGACATTAGCGGAAAGAGACAATGACAGGGTTAAATTGCATGAGATAATATCTTCCCATTTCATCTAAGACATGCTACATATGCGTATTGTTCTGAAAACAAACCTTGTGTAAAATGCTAACTACATGGTTACATTGCATTCTCTATCTGAACACTTAAGGTAAGACATGCTACATATCTGCATTTAAATAAAACTAGACATTAGCGGAAAGAGACAATGACAGGGTTAAATTGCATGAGATAATATCTTCCCATTTCAGCTAAGACATGCTACATATGCGTATTTTTCTGAAAACAAACCTTGTGTAAAATGCTAACTACATGGTTACATTGCATTCTCTATCTGAGCACTTAAGGTAAGACATGCTACATATCTGCATTTAAATAAAATTAAACATTAGCGTCGGTAAATAACAAATGGTTAAATTGCATCCTATAGCTGAACATGACGCTAACAGTTAAAAAATACCGGGGCAATTGTCAAACTAATTAACCATGTTGTGCACAAATACTCACCAACGAGATAACTAGGGGGCATTTGTCTTTCCTCAAACTGTCTCCACAGGGACGACAGAGAGAGGATGCGGGCATCATGACAAGCCCCTCCAAAATTCGCATACACATGCATAATCCTCATCCGTGCGTCACAAACATACTGCACGTTGAGGCTATGAAAATGTTTGCAATTTCTGAAGGGCAAGTCATCAATTGGAGCACGCAGCGCAATGTGGGTACAATCTATGGCTCCCAAGACATTGGGCAATTGAGCAATATCAAAGAATTCCCGCTTCAGGCGCCTCCAATCACCATCATTCTGTGGGAATCCTATGTATTGCTTACTGATACGTACCATGGCGTCCAGAAAGTTATCAAACACCACAGAGAATGTACCTTGAGCCAGGCCATGCATGTACAGTTCTCCGGATTGAAAACTCCCGGAGGCCAGGACGTATAGACAGCTTAGCATCTTACTCATGGGGGGAACAGCAGTCCTTATTTGTATACGTGGCTCCAAATGAGGTTTAAGAAGCTCGTAAAGGCCAATGAGCTGTTCGCGATCGAGCCGATACTTATCAAAAACCTCAAAGTCGCTCATGTTTTCCAAGGTGGGTCTCACCCTGTAGACAGGAGGACCTCGAACCAGACGACCCCTTCGTCTCGGTCTGAGCCGCCGAGGCTGCCTGATTCGACCAACAGCTAGTTCGCCAATAGCAGCACCAGCAGCGTCTACCATGTCATCGTCATCCATCTTTCAAAACAGCGTAACAAGGTAAGCACTTGATCTGATGTGGATCACAAGTGATGCTTTGGCCATGTTGTTTGGGGGATTTATAGTACGATTAGTCCAATGGTAGTGAGTTTGTAATGATTGCTGATTGTATTCACCTGTTTGTATGTGAGCGGCGCGAATGCTTTCACAGTGGGCGTTTTTTTGTTGTTTGCTGAAATGTTGTTTTCCCCAAATGAATCTCAATGTGAAAGTGTCAAATATCACACATACAGTGCATGTTTGTAATGTTTGATCATATGCGTAATCAATATTTCTTAAACGCGATCTTATAGTAACAAGCACACGTCCAGGCTAACATGAATGAAAGTGCATAGTTGTGTATAATGTGCATCGAATGTGATCTATCAATGTTGCTGCAATATTGTTTGTAAACGATAAAGTAACAGCTGCCATCTGTAGTATTGTATATATAAGTGATTGCCGAGCTGTCAATATTGTATGCGTCCCTTTAAAATCGCAATAATAATTCAGAACTTCCCGTCTGCCATCTGTAGTATTGTATATATAAGTGATTGCCGAGATGTCAATATTGTATGCGTCCCTTTAAAATCGCAATAATAATTCCGAACTTCCCGTCTGCCATCTGTAGTATTGTATATATAAGTGATTGCCGAGCAGTCAATATTGTATGCGTCCCTTTCAAATCGCACTAATACTGAATAACTTCCGGCTGTCATCTGTAGTATTGTATATATAAGTGATTGCCGAGATGTCAATATTGTATGCGTCCCATTCAAATCGCAATAATAATTCCGAACTTCCCGTCTGCCATCTGTAGTATTGTATATATAAGTGATTGCCGAGCAGTCAATATTGTATGCGTCCCTTTCAAATCGCACTAATACTGAATAACTTCCGGCTGTCATCTGTAGTATTGTATATATAAGTGATTGCCGAGATGTGAATATTGTATGCGTCCCTTTAAAATCGCACTAATAATTCCGAACTTCCGGCTGTCATCTGTAGTATTATATATATAAGTGATTGCCGAGCTGTCAATATTGTATGCGTCCCTTTCAAATGGCACTAATACTGAATAACTTCCGGCTGTCATCTGTAGTATTATATATATAAGTGATTGCCGAGATGTGAATATTGTATGCGTCCCTTTCAAATGGCACTAATACTGAATAACTTCCGGCTGTCATCTGTAGTATTATATATATAAGTGATTGCCGAGATGTGAATATTGTATGCGTCCCTTTCAAATCACAATAATAATTCCGAACTTCCGGCTGTCATCTGTAGTATTGTGTATATAAGTGATTTTAGATCTGACAATATTGTATGCGTCCCATAAAAATTGCACTAATACTGAATAACTTCTGGCTGCCATCTGTAGTATTATATATATATAATTGATTTGCGATCTGACAATATTTCTTAATTGTCCCATTGAAATCTCCATAATAATGCTGTTCAAAAGTGTGGTTTACGTATATGTTGTATTGTAGTATTGAGTGTTAAAGTTCCTAAAGGGGCGGTACAGTGGTGAATCTGTGATGTGTATGGTTGAATCTTCTAATGACGTCATGATATTATTAACCTGCCTATGTAGTTGTGAAATCCTCATTGTGTTGTTGTATTGTGCTACATTGTTATTGTGTGCTGAATAAAATCTAAATGTGTGCTTTCTGGTTGCGTCATGGGTGATACGTGTTATGTACATGTAGGTATATATTGTGATTGTGTCCCACATATGCTGACTTCTATATAGCGGACTGGCATTGTTGTTCCTTCCCATAAAGTGACATCTGTAATCTGGTGTAATGATGTATTTTTTGTAGGTAATTCCTAATGGTTTATTGTGATGGAATCATGATGTTAAAAGTACAGTCAAATCCATATGTTGTGTTTTGTGATTCCTGTAGAGAATGTAATGTGTTTTTCCCCCATCATTTGAATGCACATGTATGAGTGAATGTTAAAAGTAATATATGTGCATCCATGAGTGATTATGTGTTAAGCCTATGTAGATATGCTGTTGCTGCAAGCATATGAGTTGAATAACTGAAATGCAATAATAAAGGTAAATGAGAGGTGTTTCCCATTGTGTAGTGTTTGTGAATCCAGAAATGTTTATTGAATTTTATTTTAATTTTAAATGTAATTTTATTGAAATAATAATGTGTTACTAGTGATGTGGATTTGTAGTTGATGTAATCTAAAAGTGTGAAACAATTTTATGGTGTTGTGAATATTTAATAATTAAAAAACATAAGTCCACCATAGGGAAAGAGTCATTTCTTAATCTATTTATCATAGCTGGGTCTAACGCATGAAATCATGTATTTTCTAGCGCTGGTATTTGGAGTTTTTCTGTCTACGCTATTTGCGTGCGTTAGGGAAATGAGGGTTTCGCGTGCACGAGCACGTCTTCCCAATAGAAGTCAATGGAGGCTCTAAAGATTTCTAATTTTTTTTTTCTAAGACTGGTTTTCCTCGTAAAGTGAGTGACGTCATGAGCTTGTGTGAAAAAGTAACTAAATCGTGTTCTTTTTGTAATAAATAAATATTTTGTGTATGTCATGTGGTGTATATTGTTTGTATGCATCGATGAGTGTATGTTTGTGATAATGTTATTAGTTATATGTAGGTATATGAGGGTCTTTTCCCGTATGTCCATGTAAGTCAATGGGAAAATGGATTTGTGTGGATTTTTTTCAAACACCCGAGATCTCGCAACTTTAATCCTTTGTATTTTGCAGAAAAAAAATTAAATATGAAAAATAAATATAGTGTAGTGTTTGTATGAGTGTAAGTGTACTTTGTGTAATATTTGTTTTGTGATTCGTGGATGTTTTTTTTGTCGGTATATGTTTACTACTGGGTCTGAGGTGGCGGTAGAAATGTGAGCGTTAGGTGTATTTTGAGTGGCGGTAAATAAACTCGAAATACCGGAGTGCGTAAGAAACCCGCGTTAGGAGCCTCTAACGCTGGTTTTCACGGCTAACGCCGAACTCCAAATCTAGGCCTTAGATAGTAATAACCCCCGCCTTACACATAAGACTAAATTCCACACATACTTCTGGAAACAACTTAAACTTTATAAACTATATGACATATGGAGACTCCAACGTCCCAATACTAAGGACTATACATTCTATTCCCATCCTAACAAGTCCCATAGCAGGATTGATTATTTCCTCACTGACCAAAAAGGTCTTACACAGGTGAAAAGATGTTCAATCTCCCCTACAGCTTGGTCGGATCATTCAGCGGTCTCACTACACATCTCGTGGCCAGAACATACAGACATACCATTCTTATGGAAGTTAGATGACGCATTACTTAACAAAGTAGACTTAGTCGATAAATTGCATAAAACCATAGAGGAATATTTTCAGATAAATGTTCCCTCAACCCCCAACCAGTTCGCGGTCTGGGAGGCACATAAATGCCTGCTCAGAGGAGAATTTATAAAACTAAAGGCCCAAACGAGACGCGCCCAAAGGGTAGAATATGACAATCTGACCACTAGACTGTCAGAACTGGAATACTCACACAAACACTCCCCACTAGACGAAAGTATTGTGACTGAAATAACAAAAACCAGACAAGCTCTAGATGACTTCCTCCAAATGGAATACCAGAACCTCTCACATAAAACAAACAGCCTTTTTCATTATGAGAATAACAGAGGAGGTAAATACCTAGCAAGGGCTTTAAAAAAGAGGAAACTTAAATCACATATCTATGAATTAAACCCCCCAAATAAACCACCCCTAACCACTACTCCAACAATCCTTCAGGCGTTCCACTCCTATTACTCAGATCTATACAACCTGTCCCCTACTTCTGACTTACCTAGCTTTGATGGTGAACTAGACGGATACATTAAAAATTGCCCTCTACCCAAATTAACTGCAACTCAATTAACACAACTTAACTCACCATTCACTATCCCAGAAATCAAAAAGGCCATACAAACACTGAAAAATGGAAAAAGCCCAGGACCAGATGGGTTCTCAGCGAAATATTACAACATTTTTCAAGACTACCTAACCCCACACTTGGCAATGCTCTTCAATGAGATAAGTCAAGGGGTAAAATTCCCACCCTCAATGTTAGAAGCCCATGTTGTGGTTCTGCCTAAACCAGGCAAGCCGGCCACAACCCCTTCAAATTTCCGTCCCATTTCCTTGTTAAATGTGGATATCAAACTATATGCTAAAATTCTGTCCACCCACACATCTAATACACCTAAACCAGGTAGGATTCACCCCACACAGAGAGGCTAGGGATAACTCTACGAAAATCATCAATCTCATAGAATATGCAAGCAAACACAATATTCCCGCTGTGATTCTCTCTATGGATGCTGAGAAAGCATTCAACCGTTTGAATTGGTCCTTCCTGAAACACACACTTCTCAGATTTGGATTTAACACAGAATTCCTCACCAAAATGTTTGCCCTTTATAACAACCCAACAGCCAGGATTAAGTTAAATGACTATGTGTCTGAACCATTCACTATTGAGAATGGAACCAGACAGGGTTGCCCCTTATCCCCCACGTTGTTCATTTTGGCAATGGAGGTCCTGGCCACATACATCAGATGCAACCCAAGGATTAGAGGTATTACTATAGATCACACAGAATGCAAGACCTCCTTATATGCGGATGACATCATCTTAACTCTCACAAATATAGAAACCTCGGTGCCCGCACTCATGTCAACATTACATAGCTTCGGGGAGATGTCATATTTTCATATAAACTACTCCAAATCTGAATTTATAAATGTAGGAACCCCACAATGCGAGCTACAGCACCTGATGACACATCAATTTAAACAACAACCCGTAGCACTCAAGTATTTAGGTGTCTATATTACCCCCCATTTGCATAAAATAATCCCATTAAATTTTGAACCCCTCAAGACACATATCATATCTACCCTGGCCTCCTGGAAACAAAAGCCTCTATCTTGGCTGGGCAGAATTAATTCTATAAAAATGATTATTCTGCCAAAAATTCTTTATCTCCTTCAAACCCTTCCCATCCCCATCCCAGATAAGTCATTACATCAGATACAGAAAATAATAAATTCCTTCATATGGAACAATAAATGCCCAAGAGTTGCTACTCAGACATTATACCGTAATAAATTACAAGGGGGTTTGGGAGTGCCAAACCTCCAGTTATATAAATATGCAATCTATATGTCCAGGATCGTAGACTGGTGCAAACATGCTGCCCATAAAGAATGGGTATCCTTAGAAACCAAACTTTGTGGAGTTACACAACTAGGAGACCAATGCTGGTCTCCAGTACGTCAGGGACTTGCTGGTTCTGTCCAGCCAAACGACCCACTTACTGTCCAAGAAACATTCAGGTTATGGCATAACATTTTGAGGTCACATAAATCTATCTCATCCCTACAGTCCCCACTGACTCCCCTACCCTACGATATCCAACCTACCACTCCACTTAACACGGAAGCTCAGAACACGCCAACAATACAGCAAAGTTGGTCTTGGCACAAGGTCCTACAATATGGAAAGCTTAAAACTAAGCAAGAAGTTCTGGATGTATTACATCTTGACCACAACAAATGGCTGACATACCATCAGATTTCACATAACCACCAGATGCACCCTAAAAAGACCGACATTTCCAGACCCCTGACACCCTTTGAGTCCATGTGCTATACACCACTGCCGAGTAATGGCACCTTATCTATATCTTACAAATTACTTGTCTGACATCAAGCCCCACAACCACCATCATATATTAAAAGGTGGGAATCTGAGTTAGAAGACTACACACTACCAAAAACATGGGACGTAATCTTTAAGCAAATGAGTTCCTCAACCTCATCTATGCAGGCTGCTGAAATGAACATTAAACTATTATGCAGATGGCACTATACCCCAGACAAGTTAGAGAAAATGATTCCTACTTATGACGCAGCATGTTGGAGGGGGTGCGGTAACAGAGGCACATTTACACATATCTGGTGGACGTGCCCTATCGCGAAGCAATACTGGCTAGATATAAGCAGGGAGATAGAGACTGTTTTAGGCTCCCCAGTTCCTCATACACCATGGACATTTCTGTTTAATGCCCGCCCCGGCATAAGCTGTATATATAGACTTAAACTCCTGACACTCATGGTAAACACGGCCAAAAGATACATTCCTTCCAATTGGAAAACAAACACTTTCCCGACATTACAGTTCTGGAGGGACAGAGTGACAGTAGCCCTAAAACTTGAACAATACCACTATACCAAAACATGAAAGTTAGAGGAGTTTCACGATCTATGTTTTATTTGGGAAGAATACTTACATTCCCTTAAAGACCCGATCACTCATCTTACACCCTTACCCCATAGTACCAATACCTCATAAAGACCTCTAACACCCTATGCTCGCACCCTATGTATTAATTTCGAACATACCCTAGGTTTTGGCTGTTGCCTGGTGAAAATGATAAGATAATGGAAGTTGTGTCTAACACCAATACCCCCTGGACCGGGACCCCAATTAATATTAACCTATGACAAGAGGAGTAATGTAACCTGTGGATTGTATTTTGATGTTATTCTAGATTGCCACTGTCTTCCCTTTAAATCAGATCCACACAATGAACCTGTTTTCCCTTTCTTTTTTATGGCTGTATTCTTGATAATGATATGTAACATGTATGCTGATTTTATTTTTTTCAATAAAGTTTGTTAAAATAAAAAAAAAATAAAAAAAAATAAAATAAACAGTTACACTCAAAAAACACTATCTGATAAAAATTTTTTTATCTATTTTTATAAAAGAAGAAGTCCTAAATGACTGAGTGACTGACTAATCAATGCCAAGATCAAACCGTTTAACCTAGGAACGTGAAATTTGGAAGGTATATTGTGTTTTACTATTTCCTGAAAATTCACTTAAAGGGGGTGAAAAGGTGGGGGGTATTTATGAGGATACCTGTATCTAGAAAACCAAAGATGTTAGAAAAATTATTATTTTCAATCTTCATTATAAAGTAAGTTTTCATGCCAGATTTCTTGCCCTAACATCAGTAGTTCTCTAGATATGGATATCACTAAACAAATTAATACTCTTTTTTTTCAGATCTGACAGTTGAGTCATAGGGGCCAATTTATTGCGGGCGGACATCTTCCGCTGTTGGTCTTAAGACCGCTGCTTCTTAACTTAGGTTTTAGGCAAAACTGAAGGTTCGCGTGGAAACAGCAGCATATGCTGCTTCTTAAATCCGCCCCATAATATACAATTACAATTTAATATTAAAGTAATTGTAAACAGAATAATAATAACATATTTTTGATGTGCCGGACGGATTCCCTCCCCACAATGTAGCTGATTGGTGCCCATGTACAAGAAACACAGAGAATTAATGAAAACTCACAAAATTCATGTCAGCGAGTGTGCAACCCATACGGGCACACACGTGAGGTCACACATCGCTGTATATCGTTGCGTTTTTCACTATTTTTTTTTTTCAAATCACAAAATCCAGTAAAATAGTATTCATATAAATAAAAATAAATATTTATAAGGGTTCAAATGTAGATGATATATGGCCATGTATTTGACTGCAAAGGGCTATTATATATACCTTACTGCTATATGTATATATATATATATGTGTGTGTGTCTAAATAATACTTCAATAAAAATATATCAATACTTATATCTATATATTTTACATTAACATTATCAGATACACCTGTTTTTCTATGGGGAAAAACATTGGAATGTAAAATATGTGCAACGAGCTTTGAGTTTTGCGCTTTAGGTATAATGTGGTGTAGGGTTAGGGCACATGAAGAATTAGGAAAACGTGTTTCCTCTGCTAACTATGCAGACTTTTTCAAGAGATTGACATTTAAGTTGGAGATGACTTAAGACAACTGACATTTGTAGTCAAATATCAGAAACTGAGCTTATCACAGTGAACATGTGATCAGCAAGGTTTTTGATCCAGCATTTAAGGATTACCGGAACTGCAGTCTTTCACGCCAGTAACTATGATATGCCTGATTTTATCTGATTGCTTGTAAGTGCGTATGTTTCAATAAATATTCAGCCCCTGTGAATCGGAGTTGCGCTTGTATTTTTATCTTTTTCAAATCTTTTCATTCGGGGAAGAGCGTCAACTTATTCAAGCAGCATCCGTCATTTCGGATCCGGGGTGGTGTCAGGATTTTGATCTTCCTGGGCACATTCAATCTCATACCTAGCAAGCAGAAATGTGGATATTTAACCTTTCCACATCCGCACCTGATTGCAGACATTTGCAACCGTACAAGTCTACGTTGATTGGTGACTATATCTTACTGTAAGCATCAGGTTTGGAGTACTACTGTATGAACTTATAAGCTATATACTATCCATGTGTTGTTTTTTTCTCTCACTGCTATTGTTGTGATATGTACCGTATTGGTTAAACAACAATATTCTGCACCTTGGCCCCCTCTATAACACTAGAGCATATTGCTACCATTTCAATTTTATCAGGTCTACTATTTAGATTTATTGTAGCAATTGTACGTTCTGCCCCATCAGCGCTGATTATTTCTTTGTGTGTATGATCCTATAAATGCCTTATTATGATTGCAATGAAGTGTTTGTTGACCTGAACATGATAATTTCTAAATTATTCAGAATTATTTAAAATTATTAATTGCACGTCATGAATTCATTTTATTGGTTATGTGAAAAAAATGCATTTAAAATTAATTGTCTGTTTTACTTTTATGTTACTCTCAAATCTTCTTTTCATGAAGGTTTGTGAAAATCCTTGTGAAAACCTACTTGAAAAACTTCAGAGAAAACATAGTTTTTCACTTGTTTTTTTGTGTTTAACTAGAGTTTGCTGCTATATTGTTTTCTTATTCAAATATTGTTTTTCTAATTGAATGAGTGGAACGTCTTATTGTTTGGCATAGCATTAAAAACAATTAAAAAGACATCCAAGTTGATACACAATTTAAAATGTTTCAGAATGGGATCCTATATTATTTAGCCCCAAAAAGGGGTTAAATATATATGTAAATTTAGATAACATGGCTGCTGAGTCAATTGGAACAAATCTCTGGCAATGTATAAAGGTCGGACACAGGAAAACAGTGCTAACAATTACAACGCCATTTTATTGCTTTAAAAGACCTATTTCAATTCACTGTAAAAAAAGAACTTTTTTAAAGGGGCATTATATCACCCAACGGTTGACTTTGATTCTTATCAATCATGGTGACAGCATGGTCTCTAGCATAGTGCTCAGTTTTTACCACAATAATAAAGCTCAAATAATGTTTGTAAAGTAAAATAAAATAATTTGCATGAAGGAAAAAAAAAACTAAAGCTAAACAAAATTAAAACTGAAATTATGCTAGTATTGAAATGTCCGGTAGAAGATACCCTGTCTGGGACTACTTTCAATTCATCTTTAACACAGGAGAGAGCAAGTGCATAGTTATGTTAAACCACGCGTTTTGTGGCATAGAGATAAGTGGTAGAAAAATCCCAGACACCTTTGTATCAGTAGAAATTCAAATTACTGGTGGCTGAAGATGAAGAATGATCAATGTCAACAGCAGTAGTAGCTATGTGTAAACTTTAATATCATTCTTTAACCCCTTGAGTGCTATCGATGGCTCTGAGCCGTTGCAGAGTTTCCCACTCTGGTGCTAACGACGGTTCAGAGCTGTCGCTAGCACTCTCCCACCTTGAGGGAGATCTGGGGGCTCCCACCCGCTCCTACCCCAGCGATTGTACCTGCATAGTGACAGGCATCCCCAGGGATTCACATTTTGCATGGTGACATTACGCACAATGATGTGATGACGTCACCGTGCAACTTTATTAAAAAATTACAATACAAAGTATAGGGAAAGGGGGCATGCTGCTTAGATGCCTGTATCTCATACATCTAAGCAGCTACAGACCCCCAAGACTCACCGTTGAAAAGGCTTTGTTGACTTTAACTATATTTTTTATCCCATTTAAATATACAGCAGGGTTCTATCACAATCCTGTAGAAAAGTTTATCAAATGATTTATCTACAAAACTCCCCATTGACTTTCATGAAGACTTTCTGTAGAAAATCATGAGATGAAAGGATTATAATCAACCCCATAGTTAAAAATAATAAAATGCTCTAACACATTAGGGTATCTTCTTTTTACACTTTTATGTTGCATTACCTATATTAAAAATAAAACTGAAATTTATAAGAAGAAATAGAAATGTGTTCATAAAAACTAAACTATAACTGGCAAAACCATTGATAAGACTTATTAAAATTAAACTGAAACTTAAATTAGGATGTTTAAAAACTAGCAAAATGTAAACTAATTTGAATATCCAGATTGTCATTATTTCATAATTCTGTCTATGCACTTGAATGTCCTTTTAAATAAAAGGGGCATTCTTTATATAAAGTAATAGAAATATGCAAAGAAAATGAAAAAAATACTTAAGAAAAGTTTCAGTATTCACTCCTTTTATTTTTTTTTCCAAGGGTTGATACTTACCTTAATGTTTGTCAGGTTCTTAAAGGGATACTAAACAGAACTTTTTTCTTTCATGATTCAGATAGAGCATGCAATTTTAAGCAAGAACCTTGAGAAAGTCCCTCTGACTGGGATGAAATGCGTAGAGCAATTCTAGTTGCTCCTGTTTGGCCCTATGAGACTGCCATAGGACCTCTTGTATCACGTGTAATACGTGTATCATAAGGAGGAATCCTATTGACGAATAGCCGAGGGCGTCATCTGTCAATCCCCTACGCTCACGCTCCCAGTTCGGCTAGCGTCTTGTACCTGCATGATTGGTTGATTCCAGCGCACGGAAAGTTACAAGCTACATCAGGACTTTACTACAGACAAAGCTTGGCTTTACATGGGGATGTTACAGAGATGTGCAGTTATATCATATATGTCTTGTGAGTACCTATTGTGGTATTCTGAGCTTCGTATTTAAGTAAACAAGTATTTGCACATTGGTTATAAAGGTTAGCTCTAAAATTAGAGCTTGTTGCTCTTTTTTGTAGTAATCAGAAAACAACTTCTATGTAGCCTGATTAAACAATATGAGACATTTAATATATGATGAATTTGTATATTAACAACTGACTTAAGTGTTAATAAATATAAGGAATATTTAATATAATATATATCTTATGTTCAAGATATATATATATAACCGGAGGCCACAGATGAAAAAGAAATACTGACAAGCTCAGAATCTGAATTGGTAGAAACAAATGATTCTTCTTACTTCACGCAATCACACACAGCCTAAAATATTTACAAGTTCAGACATTCCACAGACATACAATGTTTGTTCATATTGGATGTTGCAGGTAATAGGAGATGCCCAATAATTCAGTATGGTAACAAAAACAAGCAGGTAAGAAGTTTAAAGGCTTTAGCATTGTTCGTATACGTTACCACCTTGAGGACCGTGATATTTCTGTTACCGCATTGGAAGATCCGTGTTTGGAGAGGCAGCGTGTGTGAATGCGGCTTACTTCCGGGTAGCGGTGAAAAAGTAGATCCGGCCGTTGAATGATCCAAAGTCGGTAATGACAAAGTAACGATTTGGGCATAAGAGATTCAAGACGCAGCTAGAGTAAACAAAGTAAACCACCTTGCACAGGATACAAGCAATAGGAGACCTGAGATAAGGAAAGCTACACCAGAGTAGCTAAGACTTCAATAATCAGGCAGTAAATGAGTGTTACAGGTGGTCCTTATATAGGGTGGAGACCAAATAGGAGGGGTTGTAGTTAAAGGTATACCACATCTCCCCCCCTTCAAGGAAGCACCCCAGGGGTTTCCAAACTAGGTTTCTCAGGATAGCGGCGATGAAAATTTCGTAGAAGACGGGGAGTGCGAAGATCAGAATGAAGCTGCCAAGAGTTATCCTCCGAACCATAACCTTTCCATTTCACAAGATACTCTAACCTCTTCCTATGGATCCTAGAATCCAATACAGCTTCAACTTCATACTCCTCTCGATCATCAACGAGTATTGGAGGTGGTCGAGACAAGGAGAGAGACTGAGGTGAAGGAAGATATGGCTTTAACAGAGAGACATGAAAAGAGGGGTGAATCTTAAAATCCTGGGGAAGCTCTAATCTCACAGCATTGAGGTTGATTATTTTAGAAATCTTAAAAGGACCCAAATATTGATTTGCTAACTTTTTGCTAGGAACTGACAGTTTGAGATTCTTTGTCGAGAGTAGTACCAAATCTCCAATCTGATAAGCCGGGCTAGCAGTGTGATGGGTATCATATAACCTTTTTTGATAATCTTTAGCTTCCGAAAGATGTTTTTTCAGGATGTTAAGTCTTTCTTGTAGGGTAGTTGCGAAATCCAATGCTGAGGGAGAGTTCACTTGTTGAGAGGACAATGAAATAGTAGTAGGATGATATCCATAAGTAACGAAGAATGGGGATAGTTTAGTAGATGTAGAAGTAGTATTGTTATAACAGAATTCAGCCAAAGGTAAATAGGATGACCAGTCATCCTGCAGATGAGATATATAACAACGAAGATATTGCTCAAGGGTTTGGTTGAGTCGTTCTGTAAGGCCATTTGTCTGAGGGTGAAAAGCAGTCGAGTATCTAGAATCAATTTTGATTAACTTACATAGGGATCTCCAAAAATTAGAGGTAAACTGTGTACCACGATCAGTTATTATAACTTTGGGCAGTCCATGTAAGCGAACTATGTTGTCTAGGAAAACGTGAGCTGTAGTGAAAGCTGTAGGGAGACCTTTTAGGGGAATGTAATGAGCCAGTCTTGTTAAATGATCAATGACAACTAAAATAGTATTGTAATGGTGGGATTCAGGTAACTCGACAATAAAGTCCATTGATATGGTACTCCAGGGTTTGTCAGGAATAGGCAGAGGAGATAAAAGACCTGATGGTCTTTTGTGTGTTAACTTGTTTCTGGCACAGGTATCACAATGTTTTACATAGTTTGTAATATAGGTATCCATGAGTGGCCACCAATAATTTCTCCTGGTTAGGTCTATAGTTTTAGAAATACCTGGATGGCCTGCTAGTGTCCCGTCATGGGTTTGTTTAAGAATAGAAGATCTAATTTGTTTGGGGATATATAGTTTAGAATTATGATAGAAAAGACCAGTCTTGGAATCTTTTTGACAGTCTATTCCATGTGGTGGTTCATGTTTTAATTCTTTTAAGATCTCCTCTTCTAAAGGTGTTAATAAACCTATAATTTTTTCTTTTGGAATGATTTGGTAAATTTGATTATGAGTGTCTTGTTCATGTAATCTAGAGAGGGCATCGGCTTTGGTATTTAAATGTCCTGGTCTGTAGGTTAAGAGAAAATCGAAACGATCAAAAAATATAGACCATCTTGCTTGTCTTGCAGACAAGGTCTTACTTGTTTTTAGAAATTCAAGATTTTTATGGTCAGTATAAATCTTAAAAGGTAGCTTAGAACCTTCTAATAAATGTCTCCAATGATCTAGAGCACGTTTTATAGCTAGAAGTTCTTTATCTCCTATGCTATAGTTTTTCTCAGCACTAGTTAACATTTTTGAATAGAAAGCAATAGGATGAATCTCAGTCTTGTTCTTATCTTGTTGTGATAAAACTGCACCGATACCTGAGTCGGATGCATCTACTTCAAGGATAAATTCTGAATCAAAATCTGGCATAACTAGAATGGGAGCTGTAGTAAAATTTTCTTTCAATTTATTAAAGGCAAGACTAGCGGATTCGGTCCACTTAAATCTTTGTTTTTCACTAGTGAGTGTTGTTAATGGTTTAACGATTGAAGAGAAATTTTTTATAAACTTCCTATAAAAATTCGCAAAACCAATGAATCGTTGTACAGATTTTGTGGAAGTAGGAGTAGGCCAATTTAGAATTGCTGATACCTTCTCCGGATCCATTTGAATTTTGTTGGGACTGATGATGTAACCCAAGAATTTTATTTCTGTGACATGAAAAGAACATTTTTCCAGTTTAGCATATAGTTTGTGTTCTTTTAAACGAGTTAATACCCAGCGTACATGTTTTTCATGCTCTTGAGGTGTTCTAGAATAAATTAATATGTCGTCAAGGTATATTATGACACAAACGTCTATCAGGTCACGAAAGATCTCATTTATAAAAAACTGAAAAGTTGCCGGAGCATTACTCAGACCAAAAGGCATTACATTATATTGGAAAAGGCCATATCTGGTCCTGAATGCCGTTTTCCATTCGTGACCTTCTTTAATTCTAATCAAATTATAAGCTCCCTTTAAATCTAATTTGGTGTAAATAGTTGCACCAGTTAGACGTTCCAAAAGTTCAGGTATTAAAGGTAACGGGTATCTGTTTTTTATTGTGATGTTATTTAAAGCTCTATAATCAATAATAGGTCTTATGGTACCATCCTTGTTTCTTACTAGAAACATACCTGCAGCTGCAGGGGATGTGGAGTGTGAAATAAATCCCTTACGTAAATTTTCGTCTAAGTAGTTTCTTATATACTGGAGTTCCTCTTGAGAGAGGGGATAGATCTTACCATGAGGGATTTTGGAACCAGGTATTATATCGATAGGACAGTCAAACTCCCTATGAGGTGGAAGGTTTTCTGCCTCTTTTAAATTAAATACATCTGCCAAATCCTGATAACACGAGGGTAAACCAATATCAAGTGACGCTATGGTTTGATGTGGATAACAAGTTTGGGAACAAAAAGCAGAATCTAATGTTACCTTATTTGAAACCCAATTTATGTGAGGGTTGTGTTTCTTCAACCAAGGATAGCCTAGGATGAGAGTATGCTGATGAATGGTTATGAGATCAAAAGATAAATATTCAGTGTGTCCCTGCAATGATGTTACAAGCAGGGGAATAGTATGATGTGTAATAGGTCCTTGTTCTATTAATGAACCATCTATCAGCTTAATAGATACAGGATTTTGTTTACAAATAGTAGGTATTCGATTTTTATTTACATAAGTGGAATCAATGTAATTTCCGGATGCTCCTGAATCAATTAATGCCTTGGTTTGGATATTTTTCTGGTCCCACTGTAAAGAAATAGACAAAGTCATGTGTGTATCATTAGCTATGCTGTAAATAAAGTCACTGGTTTTTTTCTTACCATTCTTTTGTTTTTTCAACAAAGGACAAGTAGATACTACATGTTCTTTTTGAGCACAATATAAACAGAGATTTTCCAACCTCCTTCTAATTTTTTCCTCTGGTGGCAGAGGTCCTCTAAGTACACCAATCTCCATAGGGGTAGCACTGCCATGAGCTTTGTCATGACTTGTTGTGACTTGGTAAGGTCTTCTATATGAGGTATCATTAGAGGCCTTTTCTGCCCTCCTTTCTCTCAAACGACAATCTAAAGATGTACTTAATTTAATAAGACCATCAAGGGTATCTGGGATCTCAAGACGTGAAAGTTCATCTTTGAGTGTTTCAGATAAACCTAAACGATATTGATTTTTCAAACTGATTTCATTCCACTGAGAGTCCTCTGCCCACATCTGAAACTCAGTGGTATAATCCTCCACATTTCTCTTACCTTGTTTTAAAGACCTCAATCTCATTTCAGCATTTATTTGAGAATTTGAGTCCTGATATAGACTAGTTAAAGCAGAAAAAAAATCTTGTAATGAATCCAGGATATTGTTATTGTTTTCAAAAAACCTATTAGCCCAAGTCCTGGGTTCACCTTGTAGGAAAGATATTGTGGTACAAACTTTAATCCACTCAGTATGATAAGTCTTAGGTCTAAGAGAAAATAATAAATTACAGGCATTCTTAAATTCCCTGAACTCAGAACGTTTCCCTGAAAAAGGTTGTGGATAATTAATATGAGGTTCAGGTGGGTCATGATGCTTTTGTGTAACAAAATCTTTAACTATAGTTTTCAGTGCAGCATTTTCAGTCTGCACTTCTGTCACAGCTCTTGCTAAATAATCAAGTTTAAGGTAAACATTATTAAACTCCTTTTTTATTTCATTAGGATCCATAATGTTTAATTAATTAAAAATTCGGTTTTTTTTTTGGCCTGATTATTATGTGGTATTCTGAGCTTCGTATTTAAGTAAACAAGTATTTGCACATTGGTTATAAAGGTTAGCTCTAAAATTAGAGCTTGTTGCTCTTTTTTGTAGTAATCAGAAAACAACTTCTATGTAGCCTGATTAAACAATATGAGACATTTAATATATGATGAATTTGTATATTAACAACTGACTTAAGTGTTAATAAATATAAGGAATATTTAATATAATATATATCTTATGTTCAAGATATATATATATAACCGGAGGCCACAGATGAAAAAGAAATACTGACAAGCTCAGAATCTGAATTGGTAGAAACAAATGATTCTTCTTACTTCACGCAATCACACACAGCCTAAAATATTTACAAGTTCAGACATTCCACAGACATACAATGTTTGTTCATATTGGATGTTGCAGGTAATAGGAGATGCCCAATAATTCAGTATGGTAACAAAAACAAGCAGGTAAGAAGTTTAAAGGCTTTAGCATTGTTCGTATACGTTACCACCTTGAGGACCGTGATATTTCTGTTACCGCATTGGAAGATCCGTGTTTGGAGAGGCAGCGTGTGTGAATGCGGCTTACTTCCGGGTAGCGGTGAAAAAGTAGATCCGGCCGTTGAATGATCCAAAGTCGGTAATGACAAAGTAACGATTTGGGCATAAGAGATTCAAGACGCAGCTAGAGTAAACAAAGTAAACCACCTTGCACAGGATACAAGCAATAGGAGACCTGAGATAAGGAAAGCTACACCAGAGTAGCTAAGACTTCAATAATCAGGCAGTAAATGAGTGTTACAGGTGGTCCTTATATAGGGTGGAGACCAAATAGGAGGGGTTATAGTTAAAGGTATACCACACCTATATAGTGTGTGGCTATAAATAAAAGTTTTATCTCTACACTTGAATCGTGCGTGTGCTTCTCTCCATTTTTTTTTACTCACAGTGACATAGTTATACCAAACTCAAAAAATAAACAGTGACAATTCCTGCTGACTGTAGAGCAAGCTAATGTGAGTTAAACCTTTATAGACCTAAAATGGTACGGTAATCTAAACAATAACATGCTTTCAAATTATATACCAGTACTGAACACGTATCTAGATACAAACAAATATACATATCAATTGTTATTATTACAACTTGAAGCACATTTTGCAACCAGTCCGCTTATTTGAGAGTCCTGCTATGAGGGAGCGGAGCGGAGCCCGATCACAAACACCTAAGGGCTGCAGTCCCTTTAAGTGCGCTCCATAAACTATTTGTTTGTGCCTATAAACGACCGCTGTGCCCTGCAACCACTCTTAAGGTCTTGTCCAGACAAATTGGAAAGAGGGAAAATACAGAGTACCTTTTTCATTAGTCACCTTTAGCAAAGTCTGCTCATCATGCTCCTTCTGTGCCTTTTTGGCCTCCTGTTGTGGGGTGCTCGTGTCCATACGAGTGTGCTTACAATGGGAGCTTTTAATCCAGCCTCCTTCGCTTGGTAGCGTCAAAGTTTACGTGTAGAGATTACACCTGTTTCTCTGATTACTTTGCATCCTCTCCCCAAGACTGGTTACACTGTTGCTCAAGCCAAAAAATTCTACTAAGGCAAGAGGGAACAGTGAGATATCCTGTCACTACATACTCCAACCAATACAGAGAAATCTGTGAGATTGTCAGGAGGAACTTGACTATTTTAAAGGCTGATGATGCTCTCAAAAATGTGATAGACAAAGGTTGCCACTTTGTTTCCAGGAGGAATGTAACTATTGGTAACCTCGTCTCACCCAGTGCCCTAAGAAAACCCCTTAAAAAGAGTAGTTGGTTGAGCTGTAAAGGTCATTACAAGTGTGGTTTACATAGTTGTACAGCTTGCAGTCATACTACAGTTGGTAAGGTGTTTCAATCTAACTATACACAACGGGTTTTTGATTGCAATTACTGCACTAATTGTCGATCTGATTTTGCAATCTATGTCATAACATGTACCTTGTGCAAAAAGCAATACGTAGGGTGTACGACACGTGAGGCCCGAGAGCGTATACAAGAACATCTTAATGACATAGAAAGAGGGAGAACAGCGACAGGTGCGTCAAAGCACTTTATATATAAACATGACAAAAACATCAATATATTCACTTGGATGATTATAGATTTGATTAAAAACAAACCTAGGGGAGGAAACAGGATTAGGGAGCTATATAAAAAGGAGGCTTTTTGGATCTTTAAATTATATACATGCAGTCCGAATGGCATGAATATTGAAGGTGATTTGATTAACTTTTGGTGTTAATCTATCCCCCCCCCCTTTCTTAGTAGCAATATCAAACTAGACCAATCCTCCCCTATCTTAAAACTAAATCAATCAAATATCTCTGAAGCCATTCCTCGGTTAGCTAAAGTGTACTGTTAAGTCTTGGTCAAATCATTATTACTACTTAATTTCATCATTGTTTTTTTTTTGTTTTTTTTTACCTATAGTTTAGGTGTTCATAAGGTAGTTAGGAAGATGTTATAATTTAACATGTCCATTGCCTATAAGTACTTGTCTTTATGTATATATGATCAGTCCCTAGCAAATCAGATATTGCAATAAGGGAGTAGATATGTATCGACATGAAATGTGATATATACATATATAGACATGATAGTTACATGGACAATTGTTACACATAACAAATACCACTTGACCATTTGTCACCACTTTACCAACAATTATATACTCTACATTAAAATATCTTGTAGATATGTCTAAAAAGGCTATTTATGCTTTATCTAACAGTGAGAAAATAGAAGTACTTTCTGAATTACCAACAGTCTGCTGCTAAATTACGTTAGTCAAGTACTCAGGGTAGCTTAATAATTAACTATTAATTACTGCAGCACAGACAGCCAATCAAGGTTAAGGGAGTGGTATAAAGCCACAGGTTTTACTTTGACTAATAGTTCTATGATTAAGGCCAGCCAAGGCCGAAACATGTCAGACTGAGTCTACTCTTGTCTGTGCTTTTTTGTTTTTAAAGCCTGTTGTCGAATATTTTATGGAGAATAAAGAATCACCTTTTACCTTATCCGGTATTTGTTTTTCGGTTTGTCTGCTACTTATGGCATAGGAGAGTGCCATCCAGATTGGAGGTGTAAAGTTGACTCACAAGACCTTTGGAGTTCCCGGGGCCGTCCCACATAAGCAGCACAAGCAGACCGCAAAGAACGGTGACACCGGCACTTACTGAAATTCTCAGTTGCATCTACACATCATCGGAGCAAGGCGAGTAGCAAAAGGACGTAGATCCTGTGCACCACGGGCGGAGAGTAAGTCACATGACCGGAGACCGGGTGACGTCAAACGCCGAGACACTGGAGTGAGGACTGCAAACAGAGCGGCGGATTACAAGGAATTGATCCGATATACCCAAGGAGGTGAGCCGTAGCAGACTCTGCTTACTATTATTAAAATTAACATTGTGGTAACTCGCTTGATGTGGCCTTAAGGAATGAAATTGATGGTGTCACCGGGAGCGGTAATGTCAATTATCTACTAATAAGCGCTTTCTTGTTTATGGTTGTTTCCTACTCTCTTGTTTGGCTTATTGAGAACTTTTGACATTAGTGAGGAGCTGTGGTCTATAGATAATATACTATTGGATACAAGTATTTATATTGTGGGACCAATGATAGATACGTTTACTTGGATAATCTAATATTCAATCCAAAAATTGATTCTCCATATCCGTTATTCTGTTTAAATTCAGTACACAGAGTAAAAGGGTTTAAGACAACATGGCTTCCAGTAATTATTATTCATTGCTATCCCTAGAGGATTTGGATAAAAGCAGACCTACATTAAAGGATATCTTCAATCCTGATAATGAAATAAAATACATTTCTGAGTTTTTTTACAGATGGAAAAGGCATTATTAAGAGAGTATCAAACATGGTGGGACAAAAGGTCCCTAGAGAAATATGTTGATTTGAATATGATACCACGAGGCCTCAGGCTAAAGAAAAGGCCAACATTTCTTATGGTGGATGATGCCTTTCTAAGGGAATGGAATGATATACTCACAGAGTGCTCAATTAGACTCATGCATTTGATTATAAGACATAAAGAACAGAAGCAATTTGCTGAGACAGACTGTAGATAATATGAAGAAGGACATAGACAAACTGAAATTTCGTAAATTTACTAGAGACTCTGAGGACTATACCCTTAATAGGGTTTATTCAAATAGTTCACAACCTAGTAGAAGGAACAGACGACAACGTAGACAGAGGAAAGGGGGTGACCCAGAATCTAAGGATACGAGTGGCCAACAACAACCATCTATGAAAAAACAAGTGACTTTCTCTGACACTGACCCTGAGTCCAATGATGAAGTGGAGATTCAGGATTTTGTGGACTTTATGACCAGTGGATCCTCTTCTGATGAGGGGAAACAGACTAATGACTCTGATGTAGTGGCTTTGACAGCCTCACAACCCGTTACATTACCCCTTTCCCTACCTGTCAGTACTAATGGTGGTATACTGAAATCAAAGATCAAAACAACACATAGAAATAGATATGTGAGAGCACTAGAAAGTGAGAAGCAGCCTAAACAAAACATACATCTAGATCAGTCACAGGTTTTTCACGAGGTATTGGCAGGACAGGGAGGAGGGGGAAGGGGGAGAGGGGCTGTGCCCAAGCTACAAACAATCCAGGGGGAACTACAGTCCCTAGAACAGAGAGAAAGATATACTCTCAGAAGAGGCAGACAGAACAGATACAAAATGTGAAAATAATTAATCTATCCACAATAGTACTAAGTGATTCAGAATTGGATGTTCTTAAACTTGGTTTAAATTTCGTTCCTTCTACAGATTTTGACGTATTTGAAACGCTTCTTGATGTCAATAAGCTTATCCGTAACCTAACATTAAAAAAGTTTTTTGCCACAGAGAACATACAGCAGGATGATATATTGGTACAGGATTGTACAGATAGAACAGTAGTGAATGACCACTTTCAGGTTAATGATGCAGTTGATTTTTTAACACTATATCAACTGGAGCGAGACAGTAACCAACCATTGAATGTCATAAGTTCCCATACAGGCTTTAAGCCTAAGTCAATATTTTACCCCACACATAGTTGAGGCAAGATCCTTGAACAATTCCATAGAAGAGTGGAGGAGGATCTGGTAAAATTGAAGACACAATGCAAAAATTCTAGGGAAAATCTTACAGTTAAACAAAAAAATGGTCTCAAACAGTTAAAGTAAAGAGATGATATAGTGATTAAAAACTCGGATAATGGCAGTTCCATAGTAGTAATGGACAGATCATCCTATATCCGGGAGGCACTTAGGCAACTTGAGGACCAAGAAGTATATGCTGTCCTATCAGGGAACCCTGTATTTGCTTATCAGAAGGAACTGAGGGACCTTCTAGACGATGGGTTGGAGTTGGGAGTAATAGATATGGTGACTTTTGAGTACTTAATGGTGGAGGAACCGGTCACTCTGATCTTTCACCATTTGCCGAAAGTGCACAAATCTATAGAGGATGTCAAAGGACGACCAATAGTGTCTGGCATAGGTTCCCTGTTTGAGAACTTGTCGAATTGGATCGAGACATTACTCCAACCCATCGTCTGGAGGCTTCCTTCCTTCCTCCAAGACACTAAACACCTGCTAAATCTGATTGATGGTTTAACTTGGGAAAAGAACTATAGTTGGCTTACCATAGATGTGGTGGGCCTTTATTCTGCCATACCGCACAGAGAAGGGCTGGAGGCTGTAAAGTTTATGTTAGATGGCTATAGTGACTATGATTCTGACCTAAAGAACTATATTTTGCAGGTGTTGCTATTCTTACTAACGCATAACTATTTCGAGTTCAATGGAGTGTTTTATATGCAGACGTGGGACAGCCATGGGGGCAAAATTTGCCCCCGCATTTGCCAACCTCTATATGGGTTGGTGGGAGCTGTCCCACGTCTATGCGGATACTAACCCATTTAGGAACTCGGTTGTAGCATACAAGCGCTACATTGACGATCTGCTATTGGTTTGGTCAGGCTCTGAAGAAGAGGGTCAACAATTTGTTGAACATCTTAATATCAACAAAGCAGGTCTCCAGTTCACATATGTCTTTAACAAGACAAAGGTGTCCTATTTGGATGTAGAACTGGAAGGAGATAGGGAGGACAAATTGGTCAATTCTGCACTGTATGTGAAACTGATTTCCGCTAATGCCTTGCTCCATGCTAGGAGCTGCCACCCACGCCATATGAATTATGGCGTGGCTAAGGGACAGTTTATTCGGATTAAACAAAACTGTTCTCGAGAAGAGGACTTCCAGGAGGAGATCAGGGCATTGTGGAAAAGGCTTAAGGCAAGGGGCTATCCGGATGGGCCTATTCAAAAAGCATTTTTTGAGGTACAGAGTATTCCCAGAGCAGAATTGCTCAAGCCAAAAAAATCTACTAAGGCAAGAGGGAACAGTGAGATATCCTTTGTCACTACATACTCCAACCAATACAGAGAAGTCTGTGAGATTGTCAGGAGGAACTTGCCTATTTTAAAGGCTGATGATTCTCTCAAAAATGTGATCGACAAAGGTTGCCACTTTGTTTCCAGGAGGAATGTAACTATTGGTAACCTTGTCTCACCCAGTGCCCTAAGAAAACCCCTTAAAAAGAGTAGTTGGTTGAGCTGTAAAGGTCATTACAAGTGTGGTTTACATAGTTGTACAGCTTGCAGTCATACTACAGTTGGTAAGGTGTTTCAATCTAACTATACACAACGGGTTTTTGATTGCAATTACTGTACTAATTGTCGATCTGATTTTGCAATCTATGTCATAACATGTACCTTGTGCAAAAAGCAATACGTAGGGTGTACGACACGTGAGGCCTGAGAGCGCATACGAGAACATCTTAATGACATAGAAAGAGGGATTTGATTAAAAACAAACCTAGGGGAGGAAACAGGATTAGGGAGCTATATAAAAAGGAGGCTTTTTGGATCTTTAAATTATATACACGCAGTCCGAATGGCATGAATATTGAAGGTGATTTGATTAACTTTTGGTGTTAATCTATCCCCCCCCCTTTCTTGTATCGACATGAAATGTGACATATACATATATAGACATGATAGTTACATGGACAATAGTTACACATAACAAATACCACTTGACCATTTGTCACCGCTTTACCAACAGTACTATAAGTACTTTGCCAACAATTATATACTCTACATTAAAATATCTTGTAGTGGCAAATAGTGCTCTTACACAAATTGGAATAATAAAGTGCACTCTATTAATTAAGTAGATATGTCTAAAAAGGCTATTTATGCTTTATCTAACAGTGAGAAAATAGAAGTACTTTCTGAATTACCAACAGTCTGCTGCTAAATTACGTTAGTCAAGTACTCAGGGTAGCTTAATAATTAACTATTAATTACTGCAGCACAGACAGCCAATCAAGGTTAAGGGAGTGGTATAAAGCCACAGGTTTTACTTTGACTAATAGTTCTATGATTAAGGCCAGCCAAGGCCGAAACATGTCAGACTGAGTCTACTCTTGTCTGTGCTTTTTTGTTTTTAAAGCCTGTTGTCGAAAATTTTATGGAGAATAAAGAATCACCTTTTACCTTATCCGGTATTTGTTTTTCGGTTTGTCTACACTATTTCAGTGTCAGGAAAGAAATGCAGTTATTTGCTAAGATGCCCCGCCTTCATCGAACTTGGCTTGTTTGGGCTGTTTAGGTACTTTTCTGTTACTCCCAAAAGACTTTGCTCCTGCAGAAATTGGAAATCAATTGTTCTTTACGCTGCCAATGACATATGCATTTCACCCCCTTCTGTTTGTATCGTACTGTGGATTCATCAGGGCTCACTAACTTAGGATAATCATTTTGTGCTTATATGCCACTAAAGCCTTTCCTACTTAATTGATATCCAATTTCTTAAAGGGATATTTTCAACATAACCCCTTTGTTACCCATGTGCTTGGTTTAACCCTTTATTTTGTTCTGCATTTTCAACATATATTCGCCATATACTATAAAGGCTGAATACTAATCTTTAATATTTCACATAATGTTTATGCTCAATTAGTAAGGTTAAAAAAACCCTGTTTTTTAGCGATATTGCACATATTATTACACCCCTACTTCCAAGTTTGATCATAATTGCGTACACCTTCCCAGGTCCCAAATAGTGCTTCGGTTTCCCCAAATTGTATTCTCTTAAACTAAAGTGTTCACTTATTTTTCTTGCTGATGTTGCATTTTATACAGTCTACTCAAAAAGGGCTAATTCTTTTTACAATTCCTAGCATTTGCCATGAGCAATTACAAGAAACCTTTGTCAAAATTATAAGCATGCTTCTTCAATTCATTCTTTTTTATGCTCTTATATATACATCTCTTATAAAAAAGCATGCATAATCATGCTTTTCCTTAAGGCCTAATGGATATTTTGTCTTAAGGTTAAAAATCAATCTCGCCTCCTTTTGAAGGAAACATTTGTCTATATCCCCTCCTCTGTTATAGGGATCCAACTTATCTATGCCCAGGAATTTCAGGGACACAGGGTCACCATCATGATGCTCACTGAAATGCCTTCCAACATTTGTGTCTCTCTTGTATAAGATGTCATCCCTGTGTTCCTGTATCCTGTCTTTGAAAATTCTCTTAGTTTTTCCAACATAGAAGTGGGGGCAGCCACAGTGCAAGAGATAAACTACCCCCACAGAGTCACAATTAAAAAAGAATTGTATTCCATATTCATTTTCTGCTACTCACTAGTTTGTCCCTTAGACTCTGGGCTTTTCTGGCTATTGACAGAGGATAGTTTCCTACAGCATCCTTTACTTTTTCATCTAACTGTAGGATATTCCAGTTTTTCTTTAACACTTGTCTAATCCCTTCCCATTGATCATTATATGTTGTTACAAATCTTATTTTGTTATTTTTATCTTTTTCTTTAACATTGTATAAAAGGGTGTCCCTTTCGGGGTTTTTTTTTTTTTTTTGCTCTGGAATATGTCCTATTTATTCACCTGTTGGAATATCCTCTTTTCTTAAATCTTTCTTTCATTAATCCTGCATGTTCGTCAAATTTCGTTGTAGACAAGTAATTTTGTCTCAACCTCAGGAATTGTCCTACTGGAATTCCTCTGATCAGTCCGACAGAATGAACACTGATTGCTTCTAAGATACTGTTTGTTGCTTTACTGTTTCTATAATTTTCCATGACAATCTGTCTCCCTTCTTTTTTTATTTTTATATCTAGGAATGGCAATTCTTTCAGATTGGCTTAAAAGGTTAGAAATATGTTTTTTTTTCATTCTTATTTAGCATGTCAACAAATACTTTTAGTTTGTCTAGGGAACCATCCCATAGCAATAAAATGTCATTGACATACCTTATCCATAACAGAACATTTTTATCAAATATATGTTGATGTTTCTCAAAGACTTCATTCAGTTTTCATGCCCCCAGGTGTAGGCAGGCATAGGTGGAGGTACACACTGTACCCCCATTGCTGTCCCTCTCACTTGTCTATAGATTCTCCCATCAAAGGTGAATATATTGTTCTCTAAGACAAATTTAAGAAGACTCATTACAAAATCAATATTTTTATCAAAACCTTGTCCCCTCATTTTCAGAAAGGTTTTTATCACTCCTAAACCCACCGAATGGGGTATTGATGAGTATAGACTCTCTACATCAAGAGACGCCAAAGTTACATTTTCAGAAACTGTTACACCATCAAGTTTTTTTAGGAGGTCACCTGTGTCCTTCACATAGGATGGAAGGTTGCTAAGGAAAGGTCTTAAAACTACATCCACATATTTACCCAAATTTTCTGTTACGCTATTAATCCCTGAGACTATAGGTCTCCCCGGTGGGTTCCCCATATTTTTATGTATCTTGGGAATTGTGTAAAAAACTGGCATTTTTGGGAATTCTGTGTAGAGAAATTTAAATTCTTTCTGTGAGATTAAACCTTCCCTCCTTGCCTCATTCAGTAGCACAAAAAGCTCTGATTGAATCTTTTTTATAGGGTTTTGGGCTAACCTTTCATATTGTTCCCTGTTTCTTTACTTCTAGGACATAATTCTTTTCATCTAGGAGGACAAAGTTCCCGCCCTTATCTGCGGGTTTCACAATTATATTCTTAGCTTGCATTAGTTCTTTCAGGGCATTTCTCTCTTTCCATGTCATATTGTGGCCTGTACCAGAGTATTTTAGTAAATTCTTAATGTCTTTTTCCACTATTTTTACAAAAAGACTGACTGCTGGTACTTGTACCAAAATAGGCATTTATTTCTTAGTGCAGTTGTTACTGTGGATGTTTGATCTAAATCTGAATCTTTATTTGCATGTGACTCCAGAACATTCAAAGTGGCCTTATCCTCTTCAGTGAGGGTTTCTTGCCCTGACATTTTTCATTATTTGTGCTAGAACCAACTTTCTTGCAAATAAATGCAAGTCTTTTGTTGTTTCAAATTTATCTAGGAAGTTAACTGGGCAAAAAGAAAGCCCTTTCTTTAATACACTTATATGTGCTAGGTTCAAGTCAAATGAAGATAGATTTACTATCTGTAGATCACCCCCCTCATAATCTCCTAATAACCCCTTTAGTATCTCCCTCCCTCCAGGGCTGGATTTACATCTCAGGTGCCTGTAGGCACAAAAATCTGAAGCGCCCCCCCCCCCAAAAAAAAAAGAGTGAAAAAAATGAGGCCTTTTTTTATTATTATTTAGGACAACTAAAAATAAATATTAGATGTAAAATTAAATTTTCCCTTTTATGAAGATACACAAATACACACACCAATTGCAATATTTGTTGTAATGGAAGCTACACCAAAAATCAATATTCACTTAACTCAAATGGCCATACAATTTCTATTATGTATAACATAAACAAATCATGTTAAACTTTTAATGCAAAATATTCTAAAGAAAACCCTATTTAAAGGGACATAAAATGTGACAGTTTGCTAGGACATTTTATTATTGCACTAGTGCTTGCACAGAAGTGTTTTAGCCTCTTGCAAAAGAGTTAAATACATAGTCAATGTCAGTTCTGAGACAGCAATACACATCTGTGCAGACCCAGATGGGCTCATAGGACATGTTTATTGACAAGCCATTAGTGTATTGCTTTTCTGGAGATGACTTTGACTATGTGCTTAACATTTTGTTGGAGTTAAACACAGTTTTGTGTAAACAATAGCAATATTAAAACTAGCAGCATGCAAGCTCATCAACAACCTTTGCAGCCAGTGGAAGAAAATATAAAATGTAGGTCTTATCCACTACATGAAAAAAATCTTGTGAACTCCGATATTTTTGGTACAAATACACACAGATGTTACATTTATTTTTTTCTGAAATATAAATATAATATGATGTTGCTCTTAAAGGAAAACATGGAATGTTGTAGATTATATGTAATCTGGGGTCAACATATGTGTTTAAAATTAGAAATTAGAAATTCAATTTACCACAAAACACAAACATACCACACTTACTTGATAAAAGAAAAGATTAACAATTTATAATGTGATGTGTATGTATATACTGTGTGTGTGTGTGTATATATGTATGTATGTATATATATATATATATATATATATATATATATATATATATAAAACACGGTAGGGAACTGCACTCCAAGACCGGACCAGGTACACATCCTGTGACTCAGCAACATCCAGCCCTGGGTGCTAAATAGCACTCCAAAAAAGCTGTGATGTCACCAGAGCCACAGGCAGTTAACCCCAGTCCGGAATGGGTGCAAGAAACAAGGGGATTACAAACAAAAAGTAATACAACACATAGAAACACCCAGCACTCACCAGCTAGCTCACAGGTAAGATGAAATCACAACTGGAAAGGTTAGCTACCGCATCTGGCCAAATGGGAAAAGCTCAGGCACCACGTCAAGGTCCTTTCCACTGCCTGAGTCCCTAACACAGCCACACCATGCAAGCTTACAAAGCCAAACAAACTGAGAATAAAGAAGGGGTGCACAGGTGGATGTAATCACCCAGAGAAATACAAAACACGGAAGGGAACTGCACTCCAAGACCGGACCAGGTACACATCCAGTGACTCAGCAACATCCCAGCCCTGGGTGCTAAATAGCACTCCAAAAAGCTGTGATGTCACCAGAGCCACAGGCAGTGAACCCCAGTCCGGAATGGGTGCAAGAAACAAGGGGGATTACAAACAAAAAGTAATACAACACATAGAAACACCCAGCACTCACCAGCTAGCTCACAGCTAAGATAAAATCACAACTGGAAAAGGTTAGCTACCGCATCTGGCCAAATGGGAAAAGACAGGCAGGCGCCCCTCACTGCAAGGCGCCTGTAGGCACATGCCTACTGTGCCTAATGGGAAATCCGGCCCTGCCTCCCTCTGCCCATATATCTGTCCTCTTGATAGTTCTCCCTCCTGCCTCTTTGCTGTCTCGTCTGGTATATTTTCTCTTCTGTAGATGTATTTAATGTCTCTTTTCTCTTTCTACCTCCCCTCCTCCTCCATCTCCTATATGGCCCCTCATAGGTCTACTCTGTCCTTCGCCTTCAATGTCTGATGTATCTGTGCCTGAGTCATAGGATCCCTTTTGGGATCTATATACATAGATCTTTTCAAGTTCATAATCCTCCTGATCTCTATGTAGCTTTCTATGTTTTCTAGACTTTATCTCAGATTGTATTTATGAGACACTATTCTTAGTTTCATCATTCAATTTATACAATGTGAGTCCTCCTCAAACTTATTTACCACCAACAGAACTCCCTATTATTCAACCTTTAATTGCACCAGTGTTTTTTCATTCCTTTTCATCAACATTTCCATTAACTCAAATGTCTGAAGCTTATCATTCCAGGTTTCAATGAAATTGCCTGGGTTCTCATTCTCTTTTGTATTGGAACCTGGGTTTAATGTAACCTCAACCCTCTTGGACTTATTTTGTTCTTTGCATAATTGCTTAAACTTGAATTCTCTGCCCTTATCTTAATTTGCCTATTCAGCAAGTATTTGTATTTCTTAAAAATAGAGAATACATTAGCCTCCTCTGATTCTATACCTTCTACTTCCCCTTTTAAAGCAAGCTACTCATTAACACCTAGATTTAGAGTTCTGCGTTAGCCGTCCAAACCAGCGTTAGGGGGTCCTAACGCTGGTTTTGGCCGCCCGCTGGTATTTGGAGTCAGTCAGGAAAGGGTCTAACGCTCACTTTCCAGCCGCAACTTTTCCATACCGCAGATCCCCTTACGTCAATTGCGTATCCTATCTTTTCAATGGGATCTTCCTAACGCCGGTATTTAGAGTCTTGGCTGAAGTGAGCGTTAGAACTCTAACGACAAAACTCCAGCCTCAGAAAAAAGTCAGGAGTTAAGAGCTTTCTGGGCTAATGCCGGTTCATAATGCTCTTAACTACTGTGCTCTAAAGTACACTAACACCCATAAACTACCTATGCACCCCTAAACCGAGGTCCCCCCACATCGCTGCCACTCTATTAAAATTTTTTAACCCCTAATCTGCCGACCGCACACTGCCGCAACCTACATTATCCCTATGTACCCCTAATCTGCTGCCCCTAACATCGCCGACCCCTATATTATATTTATTACCCCCTAATCTGCCCCCCCAACGTCGCCGCTACCTACCTACACTTATTAACTCCTAATCTGCTGACTGGACCTCGCCGCTACTCTAATAAATTTATTAACCCCTAAACCGCCTCACTCCCGCCTCGCAAACCCTATAATAAATTTTATTGACCCCTAATCTGCCCTCCCTAACATCGCCGATATCTAACTTCAAGTATTAACCCCTAATCTGCCGACCGGACCTCGCCGCTACTCTAATAAATGTATTAACCCCTAAAGCTAAGTCTAACCCTAACACTAACACCCCCCTAAATGAAATATAATTTTAATCTAACGAAATTAATTAAATATTATTAACTAGTCTTCCTATTTAAAACTAAATACTTACGTATAAAATAAACCCTAATATAGCTACAATATAACAAATAATTATATTGTAGCTATTTTAGGATTTATATTTATTTTACAGGCAACTTTGTATTTATTTTAACTAGGTACAATAGCTATTAAATAGTTATTTACTATTTAATAGCTACCTAGTTAAAATAATTACTAAATTACCTGTAAAATAAATCCTAACCTAAGTTACAATTAAACCTAACACTACACTATCAATAAATTAATTAACTAAACTATCTACAATTATCTACAATTAAATCAACTAAACTAAATTACAAAAAAAACAAACACTAAAATACAAAAAATATAAAAAAAAGCTTACAAGAATTTTAAACTAATTACACCTACTCTAAGCCCCCTAAAAAAATAACAAAGCCCCCCAAAATAAAAAAAATGCCCTACCCTATTCTAAAATAAAAAGTTAACAGCTCTTTTACCTTACCAGCCCTTAAAAGGGCCTTTTGCGGGGCATGCCCCAAAGAAAACCGCTCTTTTGCATTTAAATAAACATACCCCCCCCAACATTACAACCCACCACCCACATACCCCTAATCTAACCCAAACACCCCTTAAAAAAACCTAACACAAAGCCCCTGAAGATCTCCCTACCTTATCTTCACTATGCCAGGTATCACCGATCCGTCCAGAAGAGGGTCCGAAGTCTTCATCCTATCCGGCAAGAAGAGGTCCAGAAGAGGGTCCGAAGTCTTCATCCTATCCGGCAAGAAGAGGACATCTGGACCAGTAGACATCTTCATCCAGACGGCATATTCTATCTTCTTCCATCCGGCGCGGAGCGGGACCATCTTGAAGCAGCCGACGCGGATCCATCCTCTTCTTCCGGCGACTCCAGACGAATGAAGGTTCCTTTAAGTGATGTCATCCATGATGGCGTCCCTCGAATTCCGATTGGCTGATAGGATTCTATAAGTCAATCGGAATTAAGGTAGGAAAAATCTGATTGGCTGATTGAACCTTCATTCGTCGGGAGTCGTCGGAAGAAGAGGATGGATCCGCGTCGGCTGCTTCAAGATGGTCCCGTTCCGCGCTGGATGGAAGAAGATAGAAGATGCCGTCTGGATGAAGATGTCTACCGGTCCGGATGTCCTCTTCGTGCCAGATAGGATGAAGAATTCGGACCCTCTTCTGGACCTCTTCTTGCCGCATAGGATGAAGACTTCGGACCCTCTTCTTCTGGAACTTTTATTTTAGAATAGGGTAGGGCATTTTTTTATTTTGTGGTGCTTTGTTATTTTTTTAGGGGGCTTAGAGTAGGTGTAAATAGTTTAAAATTCTTGTAATCTTTTTTTATTTTTTGTAATTTAGTGTTTGTTTGTTTTTTTAATTTAGTTTAGTTGATTTAATTGTAGATAATTGTAGGTAGTTTATTTAATTAATTTATTGATAGTGTAGTTTTAGGTTTAATTGTAACTTAGGTTAGGATTTATTTTACAGGTAATTTTGGACTTATTTTAACTAGGTAGCTATTAAATAGTTATTAACTATTTAATAGCTATTGTACCTGGTTAAAATAAATATAAAGTTGCCTGTAACATAAATATAAATGCTAAAATAGATACAATATAATTATTATTTATATTGTAGCTATATTAGGGTTTATTTTACAGGTAAGTATTTAGCTTTAAAAAGGATTAATTTATTTAATAAGATTTATTTTATTTCGTTAGATTTAAATTATATTTAACTTAGGGGGGTGTTAGGGTTAGACTTAGCTTTAGGGGTTAATACATTTATTATAGTAGCGGTGAGGTCCGGTCAGCAGATTAGGGGTTAATACTTGAAGTTAGGTGTCAGCAATGTTAGGGAGGGCAGATTAGGGGTTAATACTTTTTATTATAGGGTTTTTGAGGTGGGAGTGAGGTGGTTTAGGGGTTAATACATTTATTATAGTGGTGGCGAGGTCCGGTCGGCAGATTAGGGGTTAATAAGTGTAGGTAGGTAGCGGCGACATTGGGGGGGGGCAGATTAGGGGTTAATAAATATAATATAGGGGTCGGCAGTGTTAGGGGCAGCAGATTAGGGGTACATAGGGATAACGTAGGTCGCAGCGGTGTACGGAGTGGCAGATATGGGGTTAAAAATAATATGCAGGGGTCAGCGATAGTGGGGGCAGCAGATTAGGGGTTAATATGTGTAAGGTTAGGGGTGTTTAGACTTGGGGTTCATGTTAGGGTGTTAGGTGCAGACTTAGGAAGTGTTTCCCCATAGGAAACAATGGGGCTGCGTTAGGAGCTAAACGCTGCTTTTTTGCAGGTGTTAGGTTTTTTTCCAGCTCAAACTGCCCCATTGTTTCCTATGGGGGAATCGTGCACGAGCACATTTTTGAAGCTGGCCGCGTCCGTAAGCAACACTGGTATTGAGAGTTGCAGTGACGGTAAATATGCCTGTACACTCCCTTTTTGGAGCCTAACGCAGCCCTTCAGGGAACTCTAAATACCAGCGTTGTTTAAAAGGTGCGGGGGAAAATAAACACACGTAGCTAATGCACCCCTTCTAACGCAAAACTCTAAATCTAGGAGTAAGTTTTGCTTCCCATTAGGCATCTGAAAAAGTCTATGCCATTTGGTCACTATGAGTATCTGATCAGATCAATCTTAAATTTAAAATTTCAATGTTTTATATTAATCTTCGAATAAGTATCTCTCATCTTTTAGAAAGAGAGTTTTTTTTAGAATCCTCTATGTACTCTAGAAAAATAGTTTTTAAATTATTAGTAGAGAGAGGATATACTTATAATCTTTATTTTCTTGAAAAATGATTTAAACAGCCTTATACAGGTTTTCGGTGCTAGCCCTTTAAATAAGATATCAAGACACTATTTCTTTCATGTAATTGGCAAGAGTCCATGAGCTAATGACGGATGGGATATACAATCCTACCAGGAGGGGCAAAGTTTCCCAAACCTCAAAATGCCTATAAATACACCCCTCACCACACCCACAATTCAGTTTTATAAACTTTGCCTCCTATGGAGGTGTTGAAGAAAGTTTGTGCTTGATTTTCATCTGTGATATGCGCTTCTCAGCATTTTGAACCCCGATTCCTCTCAGAGTACAGTGAATGTCAGAGGGATGTGAAGGGAGTATCACCTATTGATTCAATGGGTTTCCTCATGGGAAATCTTTTCAAAGGTTCTCTGTTATCGGTCGTAGAGATTCATCTCCTACCTCCCTTTTCAGATAGACAATATACTCTCATATTCCATTACCTCTACTGTTACTGTTTCAGTACTGGTTTGGCTATCTGCTATATGTGGATGGGTGTCTTTCGGTAAGTAAGTTTTCATTACTTAAGACACTCTCAGCTATGGTTTGGCACTTTATGTATTAATGTAAAGTTCTAAATATATGTATTGTACTTATATTTGCCATGAGTCAGGTTTATGTATATTTCCTTTTGCAGACTATCAGTTTCAAAATTGGGAAAACATATTTAGGAAGTTTTTTCTTACCTGGGGTATATTCTTTTTTTACTGCTTTTTCGTTAATTTTTGCGGGCAAAATTAGGCTCGCGAGGTCGCAAAATGTTGATGTTTATTGCGTCATTCTTGGCGCGAGAATTTTTTTGTCACAAAGGTACGTTCACTTACGCAAATTCTTAATTTCTGGCGTCTTAGTTGACACAGGGTTTCCTTGTACAAGGTTGCATATGCAATGACGCGAGTTGCCAAGTAATTTATTTATTTAAAACCCCACTTCCTAAATGCCTCTTGCGTTTCTATGCTCAGAGAGCTATGCTGTTTGCATTTTTTTCTCATTCCTGAAACTGCCATATAAGGAAATTGATAATTTTGCTTTATATGTTGTTTTTTTCTCTTACATTTACAAGATGTCTCAATCTGATCGTGTCTCAGAAACCACTGTTGGAACCCTGCTGCCTGATAACAGTTCTACCAAAGCTAAGTATATCTGTTGTTAATTTGTGGAGATTATAGCTCCAGCTGTGGTATGTGAAAGTTGTCATGATAAGCTTTTACATGCAGAGAATGTATCCATCAGTACTAGTACAATGCCTGTTGTTCCTTCAACATCTAATGTACATTATATCCCTGTAAATATTAAAGATTTTATTGCTGATGCGATTCAGAAGGCTTTGTCTGCTATTCCGCCTTCTAATAAATGTAAAGGTCTTTTAAAACTTCTCATAAAGTTGATGAAATTTCAAACGACCGACAACATACTGAATTATCCTCCTCTGATGAGGATCTATCTGATTCAGAAGATCCTACCTCAGATATTGACACTGACAAATCTACTTATCTCTTTTAAATTTAGTATGCTCGTTCTTTTTTAAAGAAGTGTTGATTACTTTGGATATTGAGGAATCTAGTCCTCTTAATACTAAAACTAGTAAATGTTTAAAATATGTTTAGAAACCTTTCCAGTTCCTGATGCTATTTCTGATATGATTTCAAAGGAATGGAATAGGCCTGGTACTTCTTTTATTCCTTTTTCTAAGTTTAAAAAGTTGTATCTTTTGCCAACAGTTAGATTGGAGTTTTGGGAAAAATCTCCAAAGTTGATGGGGGTTATTTCTACTCTTGTCAAACGTACTACTATCCTTATAGAAGATATGACTTCCTTTAAGGACCCTTTAGATAGGAAACCTGAATCTTATCTAAGGAAAGCTTATTTATATTCTGGCTATTTTCTCATGTCTGCCATTTCTATGGCTGATGTTGCAGCTGCATCAACTTTTTGGTTGGAAAGCTTAGCGCAACAGGAAGCAGATCCTGATTTGTCTAGCATTGTTTGCAGATCCTGATTTGTCTAGCATTGTTTACCTCAGGATTAAAGATCTAAGGGTAAATCTTAAACTTCTAATCGTTTACGTTCTTTTTGACAGAATAAGGAACAGAAAGCCAATCCTTCTCCCAAAGAATCTGGTTCCAATTGGAAACCTTCTTTAAGTTGGAATAAATCCAAGCCATTTAGTAAACCAAAGCCAGCCCCCGAGTCTGCATAAAGGTGTGGCCCTCATTCCAGCTCAGCTGGTGGGGGGCAGATTAAAATTATTCCAAAATATTTGGCAGATTCTGTCCAAAATCAATGGATTCCGAGTATTGTCTCTCAAGGCTATCGAATAGGATTCAGAGTAAGACCTCCTGTGAGAAGGTTTTTTCTCTCATGTGTCCCAGTAAATCTAATGAAGGCTCAGGTTTTTCTGAAGTGTGTTTCAGATCTAGAGTTTTCAGGGGTAATTATATCAATTCTGTTTCAGGAACAGGGTCTGGGGTTTTATTCAAATCTATTCATTGTCCCAAAGAAAGAAATTTTATTCAGGCCAGTTCTGGATCTGAAAATTTTGAATCGTTTTGTAAGAGTGCCAACTTTCAAAATGGTGATTATAAGGACTATTCTGCCTTTGTTCAGCAAGGTCATTATATGTCCATGATAGACTTACAGGATGCATATCTTTTTATTCCGATTCATCCAGACCTCTATCAGTTTCTGAGATTCTCTTTTCTAGACAAGCATTACCAATTTGTCGCTCTTCCATTTTGCCTAGCGACAGCTCCAATAATTTTTTCAAAGGTTCTCAGTGCCCTACTCTCTGTATTCAGAGAACAGGGTATTGCGGTGTTTCCTTATTTGGAAAATATTTTGGTATTAGCTCAGTCTTTACATTCTGCCGAATCTCACACGAATCAACTAGTGTAGACATGGTTGGAGGATCAATTTACTGAAAAGTTCCTTGATTCCTCAGACACGGGTCACCTTTTAAGGTTTACAGATGGATTCAGTGTCCATGACTCTGTCTCTAGCAGACATGAGACGAATGAAATTAGTTTCAGCTTGTCAAAACCTTCAGTCTTAATCGTTCCCTTCAGTGGCTATGTGCATGAAGGTTTTAGGTCTCATGACTGCAGCGTCAGGTATGATCCTTTTTGCTCATTTTCATATGAGACGTCTTCAGCTTTGTATGCTGAATCAATGGTGCAGGGATTATACAAAGATATCACAATTAATATCCTTAAATCCCAATGTTCGGTTTTCTCTGACTTGGTGGTTAGATCACCATTGTATAGTTCAGAGGGCCTCTTTTGTTCATCCAACCTGGACTGTTATCACAACAGATGCAAGTCTTTCAGGTTGGGGAGCTGTCTGGGGATCTCTGACAGCACAAGGGGTTTGGAAATCTCAATAGGCGAGGTTTCCAATCAATATTTTAGAACTCCATGCTATTCAGGGCTCTTCAGGTTTGGCCTCTACTGAAGAGAGAACAGTTAATTTGTTTTCAGACAGACAATGTCACAACTGTGACATATGTCAATCATTTGGGTAGGACTCACAGTTCCCAACTATGAAAGAAGTATCTTGGATACTTTCTTGGGTGGAATCCAACTCTTGTCTAATTTCAGTGGTTCATATCCCAGGTGTAGACAATTGGAAAGTGGATTATCTCATACATCAGAATTTGAAATCTGGGGGAGTAGTTTCTCCATCCAGGTGTGTTTTTTCAGATTGTTCAGATGTTGGGTATTCCAGAAATAGATCTGATGGCTTCCCATCTAAGCAAGAAACTTTCCAGGAACCTGTCTAGGTACAGGGATCCTCAGGCAGAGTTGGTGGATGCGTTAGCAGTTACTTGGTTTAACCAACCTGCTTATATCTCTAATTCTTCTTCCAAGAGTGATCTCCAAGATCATCATGGAACAATCATTTGTGTTTCTGGTAGCTCCAGCATGGCCTCACAGGTTTTGGTATGCAGATCTTGTCCAGATGTCCAGTTGCCAACCTTGGCCACTTCCTTTAAGACCAGACTTTCTGTCTCAAAGTTTGTTTTTCCATCAGAATCTCAAATCGTTTATTTGAAGGTATGGAAATTGAACGACTAGTGCTTAGTCATAGAGGTTCTTACTGACTCAGTGATTAATTCTGTGTTACAGGTTTGTAAATCTGTTTCTAGGAAGATTTATTATCGTTTGGAAGTCTTATATTTCATGGTGTTCTTCTAATAAATTCTCCTGGCATTCTTTTAGAATTCCTAGAATTTTTCAGTTTCTTCAGGATGGTTTGGATAAGGTTTGTCTGCAAGTTCCTTGTAGGGACAAATCTCTGCTCTTTCTGTTTTGTTTCAAGGAAAGATTGCTAAGCTTCCTGATATTTACTGTTTTCTACGGGCTTTGGTCTGTATCAAGCCTGTCATTAAATCAATTTCTCCTCTTTGGAGTCTTAATTTGGTTTTGAAGGCTTTACAGACTCCTCCTTTTGAGCCTATGCATTCCTTGGACATTAAACTACTTTCTTGGAAAGTGTTGTCCCTTTTGGCTATCTCTTCTGCTAGAAGAGTTTACGATTTATCTGCTTTTTTTGTGAGTCTCCTTTTGTGATTTTCCATCAGGATAAGGCAGTTTTGCGGACTTCCTTTTAATTTCTACCTAAGGTTGTGAATTAGTATTTGCCTCTTCGAAGAAGTTTTTGGTAGAAAAGATCTTCAGGCAGTTGTTTCAGTTTGATTCCACTGCTTATGTTTTAAGTTTTCTTCTTTTCATTTATTATTTTTTTGGTTGTGGATTTAATATTTTCAGTGGAAACTGGCTGTTTTTATTTTTATCCCTCCCTCTCTAGTGACTCTTCTGTGGAGTTCCACATTTTGGGTATTACTATCCCATTCATCACTAGCTCATGGACTCTTGCCAATTACATGAAAGAAAACATAATTTATGTAAGGACTTACCTGATAAATTAATTTCTTGCATATTGTCAAGAGTCCTTGAGACCCACACTTTTTATGGTGGTTATGATTTTTTGTATTAAGCACAATTATATTTCCATTTCCTTTTTTGATGCTTTTTACTCCTTTATCACACCACTACTTTGCTATTCATTAAACTGAATTGATTGTGGGCGTGGTGAGGGGTGTATTTATAGGCATTTTGAGGTTTGGGAAACTTTGCCCCTCCTGGTAGGAATGTATATCCCATACGTCACTAGCTCATGGACTCTTGCCAATATGAAAAAATGAATTTATCAGGTAAGTTCTTGCATAAATTATGTTTTTTAGAAAATTATTGAGGGAAAAGCTACTCTTTATATATCTTAAAAGTTTTATTACATTCCATTTAATCCAATATTGTCCATTCCTTATAAGTACTCATGGTGACATAGTTATACCAAAATTTAAAAAATAAAAAGTGACAATTCCTGTTGACTGTAGAGCAAGCTAATGTGAGTTAAACCTTTACAGACCTAAACTTATGTTGGTACGGTAATCTAAACAATAACATGCTTTCAAATTATATACCAGTACTGAACACGTATCTAGATACAAACAAATATACATATCAATTATTATTACATGTATATGTGTGTGTGTATATATTAGGGATGGGCGAATGTTTCTAAAAATTCAAAATTTAAAATACATTTTGATACATTTGTTCTTTTGAATCGAATTTTGAATGTTTATATAACATTCTAACATTCTATTTTCTATTTTCGTTTTTGAATTTTTAAATAAAATTTAAAAATAATCGTTCGAATAATAGAATGTTTAGCTATGTATTCATTCAATTTTGAAATGTAATATTCGAATTTGAATGTGACATTCGAATTCTAATGTAAGATTCAAATTTGAAATTGTATTTCTAGTCTACAACTGTGTTTAAAACATGTAATATTTCAATTCGAATGCTACATTCAAATTTGAATCTTACATTCGAATTCAAAATAGTATTTCTAGTTTAATACTGTTTTTAAATGTAATATTCAAATTTGAATGTGACATTCGAATGTAACATTCAAATTTGAAATATTATTTCTAGTCTACAACTGTGTTTAATAAATGTAATATCACTGCTGTCCTCAGTTATGATATGGTAACTGGTCTGCTTTACTTGCTCAATCTCCTTTTTGACTAGCAAACATAATCTATTAGTTTCTTCAATTACTTGGAGGATGAGGTCATAGGCACATTTATTTAATATTGAGAACCATTTCCTGCAAAAATTGGGATTAGTTCTGCCTATTGTAGGGACATTTCTAATCCAAAAACCTCTAGGAATCTGCCTATTTCTATGATAATTTGATAAATAAACTGAATGTAAATTATGATCAAGTTCTCTTTTTTGTAAATTTAATAACTTGTGATACACATCCAAGGGTACCTCACCCCTCAGCTCATGAAGGTCAGCCACTACACATATACGTTCAGCATCCTCCTCTGAGAAGATAACGGAATCTTTATTAACAGAGTCATCATAATCTGTGTTGGCCACCTGTTGAGAGGCAGCTGCCATCTCCATTATAGGTCTCTTGAAATGGTCTAGGTTGTATCTATATTATCGACAAGGATATTATCTATGAGGAGGATGTATCTGAGTATCCCATTTTGATTTGGGACTGTGTCAGCTTTTCATGTCAATTCCATACATCTACATATATGGGATAATCCATTTAAGATTTTTGTCTCCATCAAACGGATGGTATCAACTTTCATATATGGATTTAACCTCTTAACAAAGAAGTACTTGTCTGTTGGAATAATACCCTCTACATATAAGTCACTATTTAAGTGGTGACATTTGTTTACAATGTTTTGAGAATTGCGTGCCCCTTCATTCTAGATGAGACTTGACCAGAGTACAGAAGGACTATATAAATTTATGGAAAGCCACGGTCTCTACCATACTCCTTGAGACACGCTGCAACAGATATGCAAGGCATTCAACCTTTTCTGTAATGTTTTTACATGATAACTTTTGACAGCCTAGGACTTGTCCGTGATAGGCTGTGTTTCTACTATGTGTTTACATCCAGGTGGGTGTGAATGTGATGACATATGTGACTTAGTGACTACGCAGCTAATGTGGATTGGCTAGTATAATTAGCCATGTGCTTGCAGGGGGCGTGTTGTTCTCCCGATAGCGTGTTACGTAGCCCACGCGCTATGTATTTTTTTTTTTTTTTAAAGTTTCAATATTTATTGATATCAAACGGTTTACAATAAAATAAATGTTGCAACTGGGAACAACTCCCGAACAAAATACAGGTTTGTAAGCATTGTAATATTACATAATTCTAAAAGTAGGTATTCTGTTTCTTCAACAAGTACCGTTTCAATTAAATATTTAGCAAATGAAATGATAGAAAAATCTCTTGTGCGTTACTATAACAGCAGTAAAACTTAATCAAACAATTAAACAGTTAAACAATCAAACTGGTTACTCAAGCTTAACTTCTTATTTGTGTACTCAGTTACATAAGGAAAGTGTGTCTACCAAGAGCTGTGTAGAAGGCTACTTTAGCTAGTCTCTGTCTCGTCCTCTACTCCGACCGCCAGGCCAGTGAACCGTGTATTATTTAGTGTTTGTTTAGAATGGGTGATGTGTAATGAGTCCTCCCATATAAACAGTAGGTCATGGGCAAAGGTCAGCCTTTGTTGTTTGAGGAGGCCAAATTCTTCTAGGGATAATAATTCACTAACCTTATCTTTCCATGATTGGACTGTTATTGACTCTTGGGTCTTCCACTTTAGCACTATCAAAGACTTAGCTCCATTTAGACCTATCTGTAATAGATGACATCTAAGTTTACAGGGGAAGTCAGGTGTTTTATTTGGTAGCGCTATACTGGGTGTGAGTACGAAGTCGTTAGTAAGAATATTTCGGAAGTGAATTTCTATGTTGTCCCACATATGTCTCAGTTTCTGGCAATCCCACCACATGTGTAGGTAACTCCCTCTAATTCCGCAGCCTCTCCAACAGTATGTACTAGCTGTAGGGTATATAGAATGGATGCGTGTGGGGGTCAGATACCATCTTAAAATAATTTTAAAGTTTAGCTCTAATATCTTGGGAGAGGTTGATGACCTTTGTGTGTTGCGGAACATTTGTTCCCATTCGTCTTCTGAAAACTCTGTATTTAATTCTCCCTGCCATTTTGTGGTATAAGGTGGCAGGGATTTGTACTGTGATAGCGGAACCATGGCACGCATTTTTGATAATGAGTGTGGGAGTGTGTCATCTTGTAAACAAATCTTTTCAAAGGGTGTGGGTGTTCTAAGAAAGTCAGCTTTGTGTGGAGATGTAGAGATTAAGTGAGATAATTGCATATGTTTGAGCCATGAAGAGTAAGTACCTGACGCTATGTCTGTCAATTGGTCACTACGTTGGAGTTTACCATCTTTAATAAAGTGGGCTAGTGGGGTGGTGTACGACCACTCTGTCGCTCTCTGGTAATTATCGTTCAATCCTCCTATTAATTCTGCGTTATGTGGTATTGGGAAAAGGGGAGATCTGGTTCCTGTAATGAGTTTGTTATGCAATACTATTTTGTCCCAGGACTCAAAAAAGTGCCTGTGTATTGGAAGTACTTTGCATTGAGGGGGGCGTAAGGTTTTGGGGACACAGCATAGAGCACCTACCGATGGTACCTTTAATATCTGTGAGTCTATAGCAATCCAAGCTTTGTGGCTACCTGCGCAGTGCCAGTCTAGTATTCTTTGGAGAATCAAAGCCTCCAGATATGTCGTGACACAAGGAAGACCCAATCCTCCTCGTAGTCCAGGCCTGTATAGGGTGTTCTTCTATATTCTCGGTCTACTCTTCCCCCAGATGAAGGAGACTATGTGTTTTTGCAGTTGTTTAATGTACCAGTTTGGTAGTGTTATGGGGAGAGCCGGTAATATATATAGGTATTCTGGGCAATGTTGTCATCTTTATGCATTGGGTACGTCCCCACCATGAGATAGGTTTACTCGACCATGTGTCCAAGTCTCTTTTGACTGAATGTAAGAGAGCTGTGTAGTTGTCTTTGAACAATGCTTTCATGTCCGGGGTTAACTGTATACCTAGATATCTAATGGACCTCTCTTGTAATTTTAACGGAATTATTTTTGATAGCGATGCAAACTCTTCTGGGGGCATTGAGATATTTAGAATTTCTGATTTTGTGTTAGTTATCAGGAAATTGGAGAATTTTCCGAATCTTTCTAATTCAACCATGATTTCCCTTATTGATTGTCGGGGGTTGCTGACCGTGAAGAGGACATCATCCGCGTAAAGTGCTATTTTGAAACTATTTTGACCTAATTCTATCCCTTTAATGTTTTGATTGTTCCTGACATGGGATGCTAATACTTCCATTGTGAGTACAAATAGTAGGGGGGACAGGGGGCACCCCTGCCTTGTACCGTTGCTTATTTTGAAGGGGTTGGACAGTATCCCATTTACCTTCACTTGCGCTGTGGGGTGTGTATATAAACTAAAAATCCTATCAAACATTATCGGGCCTATACCGACCGCTATCAATGTTGTCCTAAGGAACTGCCAATTGATGCGGTCGAAAGCCTTTTCTGCGTCCGTGGCTATAAAGACCGCGGGTATTTTGTTATGTTTAATATAATTCATCAAAGTCAGGGCTCTGATGGCATTGTCCCTTGCCTCCCTTCTTGGGACAAAGCCCACTGGGTCTATGTGAATTACTTCCAGTAGTATCTTATTTAGCCTTTTCGCTAAAATTTTGCCTAATAGTTTCAAATCTGTATTTAGGAGGGAGATGGGTTGATAGCTTTTAGGGTCGGAGGGTTCTTTATGGGGCTTTAGTATAACTGAAACATGGGCCAGTTGTGTTTCTGTTAGAAGTTCTTGGCCCGCATCTAAGGACAGGGCGCTAATATGGACTTATATTTTTTATAATATGCATTTGAGAACCCATCTGGTCCCAGGCTTTTCCCAGATGGCAGGGATGTAATTGCCGAAAGAACTTCCCGTAGGGTTATCGGGGCTTTTAGCTCTGAGCAAAGTGCGGAGGATATAACCGGTAATCTGCTTTGTTAACATATTCTGATATGTTTGATTGTAAGTTACTGTGCTGTGTTGGTAAGTTGTAGAGTTCTCTATAGTATGTACCGAAGTGATTGGCTATCTCTTTGCTGTCGATCAGTGTTTTGTTGTCTGGAGTCAGCAGTCTGCTTATCTGTGATTTAACTGTGCTTGCCTTTAGTGCTCTCGCTAGCCTTGGACCTATTCTGTTTCCTTCGTAAGAGAAAGTTTTCCGTAAAGTTAAGGCTTTCCTTTGAGCTTCTTTAATCAGCAGCTCATTTAGGTCGTTTCTGAACTTTGTAACTTCTAACAATAAGTTTCGGTCAGTGGGGGTTTGTTTGTGGAGTAATTCGGCTTGCTTAAGCGAGGTAGATAGCCTAGTGATTGTCTGTTTGTACGACTTGTTTCTATGTGCTTTGAGTTTCATGCATTCGCCTCTAATAACTGCTTTGTGTGCCTCCCAAATGTATTTATATTGCGTTTCTGTATTACTATTGAATTAGAAGTATTCTGTCAGAGATGTACAAATAGTTTCTTGTGTGTTAGGGTAGTGTAATAAGGATTCATCCAATTTCAAATGTATGGTGTTACTGGTTTGTCTGGCCACTGGAGATATAGGCTGACTGCCGAATTGTCTGATCATGGGGTTGAGTGGATATTTGAGTCTGCTAGAATAGATAGGTGATTCCTATCTATAAATAAGTAGTCAATTCTTGTGTATGTCGACCAGGGATGGGAATAGAAGGTGTAATTACGTGCTTGGGGTGTTGCACTCTCCATCCATCAATGAGTCCTAGATGTTCTAAGCAGTGGTACAACTTATTCAGGGCTCTCCTGGCCTAAGTGTCTTGGCAGAGGTGTCTAGTGTAGGGTCCAGAGTGGTGTTAAAATCTCCCCCTAATATTAAAATACCTTTTTGGTGCGTTGCTATCAGTGTATGTAGTTGTTGGAAAAATTTGTGTTTAGAATTATGTGGGGCATATACATTAACTAGAGTTACTGGTACGTTTTGCAAGAGGCCTACTAGGATTAAGATCCTGCCCTCCTGGTCAGTGGCCTTGTTATGGAGTTGGAAATGTAGGTTTCTGTGAAAAAGTATACTAACTCCGTGTTTCTTAACTGAGTAGGCATTATGGTATCCCTCCGGAAAGTCTCTTGACCTGAAGCTAGGTTCTGCTCCGATAACAAAATTGGTCTCTTGTATAAAAATTATTGAGTTTGTGTGATTGGCTAAGTTTCGCAGCGCCACCGATCTCTTAGTCGGAGAATTAAGGCCCTTTGCGTTTTGCGTGAGTATATGGACTTTAAAGGGTGTCATGGTGGAGTCTCTATAGTGTCATAAGCTTTGTAAAGTCTCGGTCCTACCTGGTGTTCACAATGTGTGTGACTGTTTTATGGTTTATCAGCTGGGTAGAGTGGGAGTAGCCCAGACCATTATCTAGGCGGGTAACATTACTTGTAACAGAGCTGCAAAAGGTAGACGTATTAGTGCATAACATCAGAACGTTTGGTAACCACATATTTAAACATAGAGTGATTAAGAAAAGTAAATAAACAATATTAACTCTATAGAAAAACAAACTAATAGAACTTATTCTTCCTCTACATGGAAAAAAAAGGTTTCTCATTCTACTAACTAGTGATCGAGAATGTAGAGATTAGGGGGAAAGAAAATAAAGGCTTTTGGTAAGCCTTAGTACTCAATTTGGGCCTATATAACTAATAATTATCAAAGTCCATATAGTAGTTTACTTAGCCTGTAACAGTTCCATCACAGGTCTTATGTCGCTTGTATGGCGTCTTCTAATTAGGAGGTATCTCTATTGAATGTCAATTAGGGGAGGGTAGTGAATTTACTCTCCATTTGAACGGTTACAATATAGATAAGCATTTTAATTCACTTGGATTAGTCTCCGATCATGTCTGATCTCCTAAAGCATTTGTTGAAGATGTGTGTCCTTTTGTAAAAGTTTTTCTTTTCTTTGTCGCTGTTGACCATTCTGGTCTTTGTGGCTTTGGTGCTGTATTTTGCTGTTTTCTGGTTTCCTCACCTTCGCTGTTTAGACTTGGTAGGGTGGGTTGTGCTATACTTAGTTGTTTGTAAAAGTGTTCTAAGTCTTCAGGGCCTTGATATTGAATAATTTTATCTCCTTTCATTACTCTAATTGAAAAGGGGAAGCCCCATCTGTATTGTATTCCTAAGTCCCGTAAATGTAAAGTTAAGTACCTCGCTTCCCTCCTTTTAGATAAGGTTATGGGGCTCAGGTCTGTATAGATTTGCAATTGGTCTTCTCCAAAGTATATCAGTGATTTTTGTCTGGCTGCTTGCAGAAGTTTTTCTTTTTCTTTAAATTTATGACAGCATAAGATCACATCTCTGGGAGGTGATGTCTCTTGTGGCTTGGGTCGCAGCGCTCTGTGAGCTCTTTCTATGTGTATGTTTTCTCCTTCCTTTTCGAGTAGATATTTAAACAAGTTTTGTAGATAGGAAAGGAGTTGTGTAGGCAAGATTTTTTCAGGTATGCCGCGTATTCTTAAGTTTTGGCGGCGCCCTCTGTTGTCTAAATCTTCCATTTGATTTTGTAAATGTTCCAAATCTGTATATTGGTGTTCCATAGCTGTAGCTATGTTGTCTGCAGACTTTTGCACCTCCTCCATCTGATCTTCTAATTCTAGGACCCTATTTACAAGTTCTCCTAATTCTTTCTTTACTCCTGCCAAGCCATCTTTGACTGCCTTGCTGACTTGTTGCACTAGGGCACTGAGATCTGCTTTAGTAGGGAGTATTTTAAATCTGCTCTTGTGAGTGGCCTCTCATCCTGTAGACCGTTATTTTCTTGCTGCGTCACTAGTTCACTTTCAGATGTCTCAGATTGTGCATCATTCTCCTTATCAGCCTGTGTCTCTAGGTGTCTGAAAAAATTCAGCTTTCCAGTCTGAGATATGGTGGTTTTAGGGGTTTTATCAGACTTAGTTTTGCTTTTAGACACCATGTTGAGTGTATAGCAAGTTTGCCCCTTATCTGGTGTCCTTAAGCTATCAGTTGAGAGTTGCTTTCTTTTTTTCCCCTCTCGATGTAATGAGGATTTGTGGGTTTTGCCTGTGTGTAGTTAGCGCTGTTCTGGCGTTTTAATAATATTCTTGTATCCCTGCTGCCCAGTGTCTGCAGTGACTATTCTCCTATGTCTGTTAATGTGCGTATCGTTGCAGACAGAGGCCTCAGGGCCTAGGAGTAGGGCGTCTCAGACCAGTGCTGATCTAATTATGTCCCTTGTGTGTGACAATAAAATAAAGCAGATCCACTGTACCACTGTGGCCAATTCAGTTGAGTGCTGCACCGGTGTTGTGCTGTTAAATATGCCGACATTCCTCAGGAGTCCCGTGTCAGCACTTGTTGCATGGTGCGCCTCGTTAGAGGAGGTATGCAGGGCCTGCATCCGTCCCCGAAGTGGAGTTTAGAGTGTTCCACTCCGATTTTCCACCAGTGGAGATCTTCAGCCAGTATCAAGTTAGGAACTGTGCTAGTGTCTTATATTTATGGCACTTTGAGCTGTAGAATCATGCCCAAATGAGTTCTTTGCTGCGGAGCTCTACTCTCGTGCGGCCATTAGGTTTGCTGACCGGCTCCGCCCCCACGCTGTATGTATTGACATAGTTTAAACATCGGATATGTTTTTGGATTTTAACTTAGACAGTAACAGGATTAGGGCTTATTTCACCATGATCTTAGATATTATTTGCTTGATGGGATAGCAATAATGATGATAATTGAATAGGAAGTTGTTAGAGAGATGATAGTGTATCGTTGCAATATGAGTGCTAACAGGTGTTGGAGATCTTTGGTGATTGGCCCTAGCACTGTGAACTAAGAGCACCATTGGTATTTATAGAGGTGGGGGTAGTGTTTAACACTATACATTTTTGCACTTTAGCTCCCAGTGAACAAGGCACCAGTGGGTGCCGAAAAGTTTGGGGAAGTTCATGTTTTAACTTTGTATCAATAAAAGGACATTTTATTCTGATGAAAATCCATTGAGTGCAGTGTTCTGTTCTGGATGAATGGATTCCAGGTATATATGTATGTATATATATATATATATATATATATATATATATATATATATATATATATATATATATATATATATATATAGATCCAACGATAACCTGCACAACGGAGCGCACAAATAGTCCTCCGTTCACAGTAAGTTGGTAAAAGGCTCTATGAGAGGGGAGGGCGGGATATTGGAATCCCTTAATCACAGGCTAAGGCAGCTGATGGTTCAGCGTGTCTGTTCCACACGCCAAATGTAAAATCCAGTATCCAAAAAGAGAACCAAAATAAGCGCTCAAAGCCCAAAGGTGAAAGATAAAAAATGTTATGTTTATTAGGACATTTAAAAGCAAAAAGTGTCCAAAAAGGACTATTAGTAATCCAGGTTAAAGTTGCAGGCACACAGAGCAGACATGTTTCGTGCTCAGGTAGCAGTGATCAAGTGCTACCTGAGCACGAAACATGTCTGCTCTGTGTGCCTGCAACTTTAACCTGGATTACTAATAGTCCTTTTTGGACACTTTTTGCTTTTAAATGTCCTAATAAACATACATTTTTTTATCTTTCACCTTTGGGCTTTGAGCGCTTATTTTGGTTCTCTTTTTGGATACTATATATATATATATATATATATATATATATATATATATATATATGTATATATATGTATGTGTGTATGTATATACATATATATATGTATATAAATATATATATTTATATGTATATATATATATATGTGTGTGTGTGTGTGTGTGTATGTGTGTATATATATTCATATATATGTATGTCTATATATATAGGTACAATATATATATATGTGTGTGTGTGTGTGTACGTATGTGTGTATATATATATATATATATATGTGTGTGTGTGTGATGTGTGTGTATGTACAATTGAAATTGTGTAAGCAGTGCACTATTTGTTGAAAAATCATAATATAAAGTAATTTAGTCATTCACATTAAATTATTTTGCAGACTTACAATAAATTACAGTTTTTTTAATACACTGCATTGTTTTCTTAAATTTTGTGTCTTTTATGCCATTATTTATTACCTTTATATACTATCTATCTCTATATGGTGAGCGGTGTGAATGGGGGGGGAGAGTGGGCTTCTTTGCCCTAAAATGCCTGGGCCTTTTTTTTGTCCCAGTCCAGCCCTGATCCACTGGGTATCCTGTGCCTGCTGAGTATACTGTGTCTTCTATACCAGTGACAGCTTTCCTCAAACCAGCTGTTCCTGCTATACCTATCTGGTATCCCCTGATATTCTCACTGTAACAGTAAGTCTCAGTGCCCACTGGACTTACTGTTACTGCAACCTACTTAAATATTCAAAACTTTGTACGGGACTTAAGTGTTCTGCCTTGGACCTATGTTCAAACATGCTGTTTCTGTGATCTTCAATTTGAGCCACCAACAGTTCTTTTGGTTTTCAATCAGTAAAGCCTTAAAAAAGTTCCACACACCCTAACTTCCTCACAATGCACTCTAGAGAGCTTGCAAACCTGATCCTCTTCTTGCCAGAGCCCCCCCACTTTAACAGGAGGGTTAGTGTGCTTGGCTCCCAGGAACGAAGAGTGTAAAGCCTGATTTTAGCATAGCTTGGGCTCTGGCAAGAAGAGTATCAGGTTAGCATGCTCTCCAGAACGCATTATGGTAAGTTTTCTAACAACAGATGACATTTTAACCATTAACTTTGAATATTTACATTTATTTTAACATTAATGAATGTAGATGTCTAACTAAAATTCAGTATCCGCTAGAGTTTTAAATGAATGAATACCCAGTAGTGCAGCCAATTAATATTTGGGAAAGGAATTTTCCAGAATATTTGTTATGAAAATTTCAAACAAATCGAGCATTTCTTGGCCGCACAAATTTCTAAAGTAATTCAAATGGATGATTGAATTTCAAAGGAACATTTGTTTACATTCCTAATAGAGTGACATTGGACACACCTTTTGTAGTTTGAAGTAGTTTGCTTTTTCTTTAATATTAAACCATATTGTTTTTTACTGTGCTTATAAAGTCAAAGGAAAGTTGCAAAGGGGAATTTTAAATAATGCAATTTCTTCATATTATAATTTTTTTCTTTTGTAATGCTTACCTTGAGAATTTCTTTTTAAGAACAGGTGTGTACATTGTTTATTTTTAATCAAAATAAAATTAAAATGATATCCTGCTGGCTTGACCAAAGAGTTTTGAGATTGAAGGTCCACTGACACTGTAAATATAATTAACAGGTTGTGTTTTGTGCTTTAAGAAAAAAACACTTATTTTGTTCAACCATTGTCTGTAAGTCATACAAGAAAATTATATCAATCCAAGAGCCCGGCATGGCACTGCCATCTGTTATACTCAACGTTTGCATATTTAAGGATACTGGATTTTCATTCCAGGGATTAAATCATTTCCATAAAATTAAGTATTCATTTTATGTCTTTATTGAAAAAATACAAATTTAATAAGGATTCTGTAAAAACAAGCATTCGTCACTGAGAGTTCAGTAATGTAGGTGCAGGCACTTTGTAAGGCACTCTCATGAGGAAGTTTTTACTTAGCGTGCATGGAAGAGGGCCCCATATAAAAACCTTCACCTACCTTTTTTAAAAAAGTCGATGCCAACAGCTATATTGATTTTAAAAGCTGCCATCACAATAAAGGGAAAAGAAACATACCAAAAGGGCAATTCTCAAGAATTAGAAGAAACTGCACACACATTGCAGATTATGACTCACAAGCAGAGATCTTACACAACAGATTTTTAGAGAAAGGATACCACCCCAAACAACTAATAGAAACCAACAAACTAGTTAGACAAATAGATAGGAGGTCACTACTAGAAGACAGCAATATGACTAACAAGGCAGAAAAAGATCCATATGACATTCCATTTATTACATCATTTTCTAGTCAACATAAACTAATTGAGAACATTGTAAAGAAACACTGGCACATAGCCAGAAGTGACCCCATAATAGGGAAAAGACTAAAATATCGCCCTGACGTTATATTCAGAAAGGCCACCAATTTAAAGAATATCCTAGCGCCAAGCGAATTTAAATAAAAAACAGGCCCTCAGCAATACAACTTAAACAATGAAAAGCTATTAGGATTTTTTCAATGTCATGTATGCAAATCATGCAAATTTAGCACAAAAACCAAAAAGGTAAAATCTAATGTAACCCAGAAAGAACTGAAGATTAATGACACCATAAGATGCACTGACACCAACATAATCTATTTAATTCAGTGCTCATGTAAACTACAGTACCTAGGTCAAATGGGGAGGAAACTGAAAGAAAGAATAAGAGAGCATATCAGATGCATAGAAAAAGAAAAAGACAATACCAGACTTTATGCCCACTTTAATGAATTCCACAAAGGTAACCCAAATGACATGAAATTTTGGGGCATTAAGAAAATAAAGACAGATGGTAGAGGTGGAAATATGGAAAAGAAGCTACTATACCATAAAGCAGAATTGATTTTCAAAATGAAAACTCTACACCCAAAAGGCCTCAATAGCGAACTAGACCTCAATGCAATTCTATAAGATAAATATCATAAAAACACACAAACACACCATTAAAACATATTGATTTAACATAATAAAACTACTGAAAAATATATATATATATATATATCATAAATAAGTATATAGTTTTACAATCTAAGGACACACCACTTGAAATTCAAACTAACACATAGGCCATTTCATAAAGATTAAGATCATAAAAACCAAGCCATCACACTAACAAACCAAGTAAGTTAATTAAATACAATAGAATTCTAAAATAAAATATATATATATTTGACAAAATTACCACTTAGTTTTACAGTCTAAGGACACACAACTTGAAATTTTAAAAATTCCTACAATAATTTTAAAAATTCATACAAGAAGGCTAATCTCCCACCCGATAATACTAATATCCACAAAAACTAGAAAAATATTGGTACAACACACTCATTGGATCATGATAACTTAATACGCACAGTTATATATCGATTTAACATATTAGAAGGTTATTAAAACACGTGTATCTAAACAATGGTCTAAAAGTTCTATTTTAGATTCCATATAGCACAATACCCACCATCGGGTAATTATAGTCCACTGATAACAAATAGAAATATTCAACTTGAGTCAAACCTTAATTAAAATTTAAAATTTATATTCTCTTTTGGCCCTTCTAATTTTTATTCACCATTGGCCCCTTTTTAACTATACTTTAAGGTTAAACATTGATACAACGATAAGTATAGACAAATTATTTTTTTCTCTAATATTACGCTCTAATTACAGAAACCTTTTAACAATATCCTTTGTTTCATAGAGTGATTAAAACAAACACTCTAAAAGTGATTGACATAAGATATATAATATCTCTCTCTATTTTAAAAGTAATCATATAAAATGTTTATTGCTACATAAAGTCAGCCTACTATATTATAATTAAGACCCAAGGATACCTATGTTATATAATAAAGCAGCATTTTTTAAATGTTCTTGAACTTTTTTGATTTTTATGTATATCATCAATTAGTGATTCATTGCTTAATTATAGAGGCTTTAAATAGCCTTGAATCCCCACATCTGGTATCTTGAAAAAGGCTGTCCAGCCGAAATGCGTTGATACCAGAGCACACCTGCCCAGGATCTGAGAAGACAAAGAGAATACCTGCTATACCCTGTTGAAATATTCAAGTTCCCACTTAGCGGCATATATTTAACCGCAAAGATCACATTCATAACTAGAATTCCTTTTTCTACTTATCCTACAAACTTTCTACTTATCCCACAACCACATTTCAGTACCCAGACCGGTCACTGACCGACATCTAAGAAACCTGGGAACAACGGACCGGAGAGGCACGCAAATATTCCACATCAGGAGGTTATCCAACAACCATACCATAGTGATCGGTCACTGACCGACAGACAAGCCACAGAAAAGAAAAACCGGAGATACTTAAAAAACATCAGCAAACGGTTAGCACCTAACCGCAACGAAGATCCCACCAAGAAACCCTAAGAGCGCGATCGGTCACTGACCGACAAAGGACAAGATAACAGAGCGGCCACGGCAACTACACAAGCATTCATATAAAAGTGAATTTTCTCACAGCAAACAGATAAGCCCACCTAACAAGAGGAAACCAAAGCGGCATTTATTTAACCGCCAGCAGCTCATATAGAACTGCCACCAGCTTGATCTAGAAACCTAAGCAAATCATTGGCATAGCGGCATTTATTTAACCGCAATCATCTCACAAAAGTGATATCAAACAGATACACTTCAAGGTACTAATTTGTATACTTATATCACAGTGTGATAAAAATCGCACCAACATACCTCTACATTTGATATATAGTTACCTAAGATAAGATCTCAATTGCACAGCTGAACTTGAAACAAAGTATCCTATATGAACTATACAGCAACTATTGTCTTATCCACTATGATATTGTATTTACAAACATTTTGTTAGAAATTACAATTTGTGATAAACCTATAACTGTATAAATTGCAATATTTCAATGATATTATTCTAATTTAATTTTTTATATTTTTTAGAAAATTACGTACATTCTTATACATAAAGACACCGGTGTCATTTTTTAAACTTTGAAGGAATTTGTAATAATTTTTGTTTAATTGTACTTTTATCATCACTAGTATTGGGTAAATTTACCATAATCAAATAAAGGATCATATTTATTTCTTAAACAAGTTTCGACATCCAATTTTTTTCCGAAAGAGAATATAAAATAGTACTCATCAAAACATTAACATATATTGAGCCCACATATTATCACACATATTTACAGTAAGACACATTGGGAATAGCAACTTGGTTTGCGCCACCTACTACAACTAACTATAACTCCCCATATAAAAACCCTCACTTAAAGGTCTCTTAGGAATATACAAAACAGCAAGGAAGCGTTGTTCCGAATTACAGTTTAAAACCTTTGATACCAGGAATTTCAGAGAAACTTGCCCTGAGAATTTTTAGCATTTTTGCAATCATTCTATTTAAACGGAAATAGAGCTTTTTATTTTTTGATTATTAGCTATGCCTGAGGAAACAGCTTTTTAAATCCGAGAAACGCGTTGCATTAAAGAGTTTTTTAAAACAACTATTCCTACTTCAGTGTTTAGTTGTTGGCCTAAGCCTATAACTATTGTTGGAGACACAAGTGACACTAAGAGTGGACCATGCTGCATAGGGAGTCTTTGCAGTGGATAGGAACAGACGATATCCCAAGAGATCCATGTCAAGCATACCACACCACTTTTGATCCAGCGAGTTGACCGCTGAAAGTGTCAGCCTGTCTTTTATGCATCACAGTAGTTGGTGCCAACATTAAATGTGAGTGCATTTCCACTATACGCATTGTTTTCATCTTGTATGACACATGACTACGCTATGAGGCAGCCCTTCCCTTGCCTTCTATACAGATCATATTATTGTACCAGCGGTATCAAGTGGAGCTGCTTTAAGCGGACAGTTTGTTGTTCTTTTTGATTTAAGAACCACATATCTATCTCTGAGACTTATTCCTCACACCATCCAGTCTACCTAGAGGATGTGCGTATATTAGTGTACTAAACAGTTGATGAACAGTATCATCAGAGTATTTTCAATTCTATTACATTATATTGATACATATGTATATGCTAAATTATTTGTAATGTTATTTATACTTGTGCAACTATTAAATCTTAGCATAAGTGAGCGCCCCCAAGAAAATACACAAACACACATATTTATATGTTTGTTTGTTTTTTCACATATTCCATTAATAGAATTTCTCTATATTTTTAACCCCTTAATGACAACAGCACTTTTCCATTTTCTGTCCGTTTGTGACAAAGGCTATTTTTACATTTCTGCGGTGTTTGTGTTTAGCTGTAATTTTCCTCTTACTCATTTACTGTACCCACACATATTATATACCGTTTTTCTTGCCATTAAATGGAATTTCTAAAGATACCATCATTTTCATCATATATTATAATTTACTGTAATTTTTTTTATAAAATATGAGGAAAAAATGAAAAAAATCTGTTACACATCTGCAACCACCAAAAAACACCCATGCTTAATAGTTTCTAAATTTTGTCCTGAGTTTAGAAATACCCAATGTTTACATGTTCTTTGTTTTTCTCTTGTAAGGTGTATCCAGTCCACGGATCATCCATTACTTGTGGGATATTCTCATTCCCAACAGGAAGTTGCAAGAGGATCACCCACAGCAGAGCTTCTATATAGCTCCTCCCCTAACTGCCATATCCAGTCATTCTCTTGCAACTCTCAACAAGCATGGAGGTAGTAAGAGAGAAAGTGGTGAAATGTAGCTGTTATTTTGCTTCAATCAAAAGTTTATTATTTTTAAACGGTATCGGAGTTGTACTATTTTGTCCCAGGCAGAAAAATAGAAGAATCTGCCTGTGATTTCTATGATCTTAGCAGGTTGTAACTAAGATCCATTGCTGTTCTCACACATAACTGAAGAGAGAGGTAACTTCAGAGGGGGAATGGCGTGCAGGTTATCCTGCTATGAGGTATGTGTAGTTAGTTTTCTAGAAGATGTGAAATGCTAGAAAATGCTGCTGATACCAAATTTATGTAAGGTAAGCCTGAATACAGTGATTTAATAGCGACTGGTATCATGCTTACTTTCTGAGGTAATACTCTTTTATATTTACAATATAAAACATTTGCTGGCATGTTTAAATGTTTTTATATATACTTTGGTGATAAAACTTTTATTGGGGCCTAGTTTTTTCCACATGGCTGGCTTAAATTTGCCTAGAAACAGTTCCATGAGGCATTCCACTGTGTTACTATGAGTGGGAGGGGCCTAATTTAGCGCTTTTTTTTGCGCAGTAACTTTTACAGACTGAGACATCCAGCTTCCTCCAGGAGTCCCCTGAATGCTATAGGACATCTCTAGAGGGCTCTTAGGCTTTCCAAAATCATTTGAAGGGGAAGGTAGGCCCACAGCAAGGCTGTGGCAGTTTGGTGTGACTGTTAAAAAACGTCTATATCGTTTTTTGATCCGTTTTTTTAACTAAGGGGTTAATCATCCATTTGCAAGTGGGTGCAATGCTCTGTTAGCTTATTATACACACTGTAAAAATTTCGTTTGATTTACTGCCTTTTTTCACTGTTTTTCAAATTCTGACAAAATTTGTTTCTCTTAAAGGCACAGTACCGTTTCTTATATTTGCTTGTTAACTTGATTCAAAGTGTTTTCCAAGCTTGCTAGTCTCATTGTTAGTCTGTACAAACATGTCTGACATAGAAGAAACTCCTTGTTCATTATGTTTAAAAGCCATGGTGGAACCCCCTCTTAGAATGTGTACCAAATGTACTGATTTCACTTTAAGCAATAAAGATCATATTCTGTCTTTAAAAAAAATTTCACCAGAGGAATCTGACGAGGGGGAAGTTATGCCGACTAACTCGCCCCACATGTCAGACCCTTTGACTCCCGCTCAAGGGACTCACACTCAAATGGCGCCAAGTACATCTAGGGCGCCCATAGCGTTTACTTTACAAGACATGGCGGCAGTCATGGATAATACACTGTCAGCGGTATTAGCCAGACTACCTGAATTTAGAGGAAAGCGAGATAGCTCTGGAGTTAGACGAAATACAGAGCATACTGACGCTTTAAGAGCTATGTCTGATACTGCCTCACAATATGCAGAAGCTGAAGAAGGAGAGCTTCTTTCTGTGGGTGATGTTTCTGACTCAGGGAAGATTATGCAACCTGATTCTGATATCTCTACATTTAAATTTAAGCTTGAACACCTCTGTGTGTTACTCAGGGAGGTTTTAGCTGCTCTGAATGACTGTGATACAATTGCAGTGCCAGAGAAATTGTGTAGACTGGATAAATACTATGCAGTGCCGGTGTGCACTGATGTTTTTCCAATACCTAAAAGGTTTACAGAAATTATTACTAAGGAATGGGATAGACCAGGTGTGCCATTCTCTCCCCCCTCTTATTTTTAGAAAAATGTTTCCAATAGACGCCACCACACGGGACTTATGGCAGACAGTTCCTAAGGTGGAGGGAGCAGTTTCTACTCTAGCAAAGCGTACTACTATCCCTGTCGAGGACAGTTGTGCTTTCTTACATCCAATGGATAAAAAGTTAGAAGGTTACCTTAAGAAAATGTTTATTCAACAAGGTTTTATCCTACAGCCCCTTGCATGCATTGCTCCTGTCACTGCTGCTGCGGCGTTCTGGTTTGAGTCTCTGGAAGAGGCTTTACAGGTAGCGACTCCATTGGATGACATACTTGACAAGCTTAGAGCACTTAAGCTAGCCAATTCTTTTGTTTCTGATGCCATTGTTCATTTGACTAAACTAACGGCTAAGAATTCTGGTTTTGCTATCCAGGCGTGCAGAGCGCTATGGCTTAAATCATGGTCAGCTGACGTTACTTCAAAGTCTAAGCTGCTTAACATTCCCTTCAAGGGGCAGACCCTATTCGGGCCTGGTTTGAAGGAGATTATTGCTGATATCACTGGAGGAAAAGGTCATGCCCTTCCTCAGGATAGATCCAAATCAAGGGCCAGACAGTCACATTTTCATGCCTTTCGAAACTTCAAGGCAAGTGCGGCATCAACTTCCTCTAATGCAAAACAAGAGGAAACTTTTGCTCAGTCCAAGACGGTCTGGAGAACTAAACAGACCTGGAACAAAGGTAAGCAGGCCAAAAAGCCTGCTGCTGCCTCTAAGACAGTATGAAGGAATGGCCCCCTATCCAGTAACGGATCTAGTAGGGGGCAGACTTTCGCTCTTTGCCCAGGCATGGGCAAGAGATGTCCAGGATCCCTGGGCATTGGAAATTATATCCCAGGGATATCTTCTGGACTTCAAGGTTTCCCCCCCAAAAGGGAGATTTCATCTTTCACAATTATCTGCAAACCAGATAAAGAGAGAGGCATTCTTACACTGTGTACAAGACCTCCTAGTTATGGGAGTGATCCATCCAGTTCCAAAGGAGGAACAGGGACAGGGATTTTACTCAAATCTGTTTGTGGTTCCCAAAAAAGAGGGAACCTTCAGACCAATTTTGGATCTAAAGATCTTAAACAAATTCCTCAGAGCTCCATCATTCAAGATGGAGACTATTCGTACCATCCTACCTATGATCCAGGAGGGTCAATACATGACTACAGTCGATTTAAAGGATGCTTATCTTCACATTCCGATACACAAAGATCATCATCGGTTTCTCAGGTTTGCCTTCCTAGACAGGCATTACCAGTTTGTAGCTCTTCCCTTTGGGTTAGCTACAGCCCCAAGAATTTTTACAAAGGTTCTGGGGTCGCTTCTGGCGGTTCTAAGGCCGCGGGGTATAGCAGTGGCCCCTTATTTAGACGACATCCTGATTCAGGCGTCAAACTTCCAAATTGCCAAGTCTCATACGGACATAGTGTTGGCATTTCTGAGGTCGCATGGGTGGAAGGTGAACGAGGAAAAGAGTTCTCTATCCCCCCTCACAAGAGTTTCCTTCCTAGGGACTCTGATAGATTCTGTAGAAATGAAAATTTACCTGACGGAGTCCAGGTTATAAAAACTTCTAAATTCCTGCCGTGTTCTTTATTCCATTCCTCGCCCTTCGGTGGCTCAGTGCATGGAAGTAATCGGCTTAATGGTAGCGGCAATGGACATAGTGCCATTTGCACGCTTACATCTCAGACCGCTGCAACTCTGCATGCTCAGTCAGTGGAATGGGGATTACACAGATTTGTCCCCTCTACTAAATATGGATCAGACCAGGGATTCTCTTCTCTGGTGGTGATCTCGGGTCCATCTGTCCAAAGGTATGACCTTTTGCAGGCCAGATTGGACAATTGTAACGACATTTGCCAGCCTTCTAGGTTGGGGTGCAGTCTGGAACTCCCTGAAGGCTCAGGGATCGTGGACTCAGGAGGAGTCACTCCTTCCAATAAATATTCTGGAACTGAGAGCGATATTCAATGCTCCTCAGGCTTGGCCTCAGTTAGCAACTCTGAGGTTCATCAGATTTCAGTCGGACAACATCACGACTGTGGCTTACATCAACCATCAAGGGGGAACAAGGAGTACCCTAGCGATGTTAGAAGTCTCAAAGATAATTTGCTGGGCAGAGATTCACTCTTGCCACCTATCAGCTATCCATATCCCAGGTGTAGAGAACTGGGAGGCGGATTTTCTAAGTCGACAGACTTTTCATCCGGGGGAGTGGGAGCTCCATCCGGAGGTGTTTGCTTATGTGTTTCCACCGTTTCCTCTGCTCCCTCGTCTGATTGCCAAGATCAAGCAGGAGAGAGCATCAGTGATCTTGATAGCGCCTGCATGGCCACGCAGGACCTGGTATGCAGATCTAGTGGACATGTCATCCTTTCCACCTTGAACTCTGCTGTTAAGACAAGACCTTCTACTACAAGTTCCTTTCAATCATCCAAATCTAATTTCTCTGAGACTGACTGCCTGGAGATTGAACGCTTGATGTTATCAAAGCGTGGCTTCTCCGAGTCAGTCATTGATACCTTAATAAAGGCACGAAAGCCTGTCACAAGGAAAATTTACCATAAGATATGGCGTAAATATCTTTATTGGTGTGAATCCAAGGGTTACTCATGGAGTAAGGTCAGGATTCCCAGGATATTATCCTTTCTCCAAGAAGGTTTGGAAAAAGGATTGTCAGCTAGTTCCTTAAAGGGACAGATTTCTGCCCTGTCTATTCTTTTGCACAAGCGTCTGGCAGATGTTCCAGACGTTCAGGCTTTAGTTAGAATCAAGCCTGTGTTTAAACCTGTTGCTCCGCCATGGAGCTTAAATCTGGTTCTTAAGGTTCTTCAAGGAGTTCCGTTTGAACCTCTTCATTCCATAGATATCAAACTTTTATCTTGGAAAGTTCTGTTTTTGGTAGCTATTTCCTCGGCTCATAGAGTCTCCGAGTTATCTGCTTTACAATGTGATTCTCCTTATCTGATCTTCCATGCGGATAAGGTAGTCCTGCGTACCAAACCTGGGTTTTTACCTAAGGTGGTATCTAATAAGAATATCAATCAAGAGATTGTTGTTCCATCTTTGTGTCCTAATCCTTCTTCAAAGAAGGAACGTCTATTACACAATCTGGACGTGGTTCGTGCTTTAAAGTTCTACTTACAAGCTACTAAAGATTTTCGTCAAACATCTGCTTTGTTTGTTGTCTACTCTGGACAGAGGAGAGGTCAAAAGGCTTCGGCAACCTCTCTTTCTTTTTGGCTAAGAAGCATAATCTGCTTAGCCTATGAGACTGCTGGCCAGCAGTCTCCAGAAAGGACTACAGCTCATTCTACTAGAGCTGTGGCTTCCACATGGGCCTTTAAAAATGAGGCTTCTGTTGAACAGATTTGCAAGGCGGCGACTTGGTCTTCGCTTCATACTTTTTCAAAATTCTACAAATTTGATACTTTTGCTTCTTCGGAGTCTATTTTTGGGAGAAAGGTTTTACAGGCAGTTGTACCTTCTGTTTAAGTACCTGCCTTGTCCCTCTCTTCATCCGTGTACTTTAGCTTTGGTATTGGTATCCCACAAGTAATGGATGATCCGTGGACTGGATACACCTTACAAGAGAAAACATAATTTATGCTTACCTGATAAATTTATTTCTCTTGTGGTGTATCCAGTCCACGGCCCGCCCTATCATTTTAAGGCAGGTATTTTTTAACTTTAAACTACAGTCACCACTGCACCCTATGGTTTCTCCTTTCTCTGCTTGTTTTCCGTCGAATGACTGGATATGGCAGTTAGGGGAGGAGCTATATAGACAGCTCTGCTGTGGGTGTCCTCTTGCAACTTCCTGTTGGGAATGAGAATATCCCACAAGTAATGGATGATCCGTGGACTGGATACACCACAAGAGAAATAAATGTATCAGGTAAGCATAAATTATGTTTTTTTGCAAGTTATAGGGCCATAAATGCAAGTAACACTTTGCTATTTCCAAACCACTTTTTTTCAAAATTAGCGCTAGTTACATTGGGACACTGATATCTTTCAGGAATCTCTGAATATCCCTTGATATGTATATATTTTTTTAGAAGACATCCCAAAGTATTGATCTAGGCCCATTTTGGTATATTTCATGCCACCATTTCACAGCCAAATGCGATCAAATACAAAAAATCGTTAACTTTTTCACAAATTTTTTCACAAACTTTCAGTTTCTCACTGAAATTGTTTACAAACAGCTTGTGCAATTATGGCATAAATGGTTGTAAATGCTTCTCTAGCATCACCTTTGTTCAGAAATAGCAGACGTATATGGCTTTGGCGTTGCTTTTTGGTAATTAGAAGGCCGCTAAATGCCACTGCGCACATACGTGTATTATGCCCAGCAGTGAAGAGGTTAATTAGGGAGCATGTAGGGAGCTTTTAGGGGTAATTTTAGCTTTAGTGTAGTGTAGTAAACAACCCAAAGTATTGATCTAGGCACATTTTGGTATATTTCATGCCACCATTTCACCGCCAAATACGTTCAAATAAAAAAAACTTTAAATTTTTCACAATTTTTGGATTCTTACTGAAATTATTTACAAACAGCTTGTGCAATTATGGCACAAATGGTTGTAAATACTTCTCTGGGATCCCCTTTGTTCAGAAATAGCAGACATATATGGCTTTGGCGTTGCTTTTTGGTAATTAGAAGGCCGCTAAATTCCGCTGCACATCACACGTGTATTATGGCTAGCAATAAAGGGGTTAATTAGGTAGCTTGTAGGGAGCTTGCAGGGTTAATTTTAGCTTTAGTGTAGAGATCAGCCTCCCACCTGAAACATCAGACCCCCTGATCCCTCCCAAACAGCTCTCTTCCCTCCCCCACCCCACAATTGTTCCCGCTATCTTAAAGTGAATGTAAATTTTTTATGTTATGAAAGTATAATTATATAGGTAATCAGTATACTAAACAAACCGCCACTTTCATTTTCTCATAAAATGTATAATAATTTTTTTATATACATTTCTAAATATCGATCGTTGTATATACCTGCTCCTCCCACTCTCAACTTCCTTATTCTTTTTAATCCTACGGATACAGCGGTCCCACCCTCTGTTTACATAGTGGCAATGCGCGCTCCCATGTATGCTAAACACTGCGCATGCATCAAACCACAATGCTGCTGTCTGTCAACATACATTCACTGAATACTATCGTTGGGTAAAGAAGCAAAGCATCTGATCGTCATTCCCGTAAAGCGCTAAAATATTTATAGAATGAATGAAGTCAGAGAAGTTTGCTATTGCGCATGCGCGAAATGTGAACGAGCTTCAGATAATAATGTCGGAAGAGCACAATGAGGAAGTGTGACGAAAGCAAAAGGGGTTTGGTCCCCCCGTGATTAATCCAATGATTGGTTCTAAGGATCGTGACTACAATGACAATACATTATAGAAAATGCCGGGCGGACGATTATAATGACGGATGCAACGGTATAAACAAAAAAAACACGGTAATTACAATCTTTAAAAAAAAATCATGAATTAAACTCATGTTATTTAAACGTAATTGTTAAGGGGAAGTTTAGAGAGAGCAATGAGTTTACATTCACTTTAAGTACTGGCAGAAAGTCTGCCAGTACTAAAATAAAAGGTATATTTTTTATAGCATATTTACATATGCTGCTGTATAGAATCCCCCCTTAGCCCCCAACCTCACGGATCCCCCTTCAAACAGTTCTCTAACCCTCCCCCTCTAGCTTAATGGGAGCCATCTTGGGTACTGGCAGCTGTCTGCCAGTACCCAGTTTATTAAAAAAAAATATGCTTTTATTATTTTTTTGCCTTTTTTGACATTTTCTGTAGTGTAGCTTCCCCCCCTCTCCCAGAACCCTTCAATTGTTTTTGAAGTTAAATCCCCCCCTTTCTCCCAATTTTGTATTAATTTTTTCTGTAGTGTAACAGTTCCCACCCGCTCCCGCCCCGTGCACGCAACCGCCCACCAGCCCCGTGCACGTGCACGCGTCCGTGCGCTCCCGGACACTGCCGCCTCCGATCCAGCCTCCGATCCCGCCCCCCTCCACATCACAGGCCCTTGGCAGGCTGCCCACCCGCCTCCCGGCCTTGCTCCCACCCACCAACGATGCTCCGGTGCAGAGAGGGCCACAGAGTGACTCTATCTGCATCTGAGGCTTGTAAAAGAGTATTGCAGGATGCCTCCATATCGAGGCATCACTGCAATACCCTCAGAGCTGCTGGAAGGGATCGCAATCGATTCCAGCACTCTGTTAGACAACTGACGTACCAGGTACGTCTATTGTCATTAACTGCTTGTTAATGCATGACGTACCTGGTTCTCATTAAGGGGTTAAAGTAGAAAACCCAAGGTATTGATCTAGGTCCATTTTGGTATATTATTGCCACTATTTGGCCACCAGATTTAATCATATTTAAAAAAATATATATTTTTTGCAAACTTTGGGTTTCTCACTTGGATTATTTACACACAGCTACAGCAGCCACTTGATAAATGGTTGTAAAGGCTTCTCTGGGATCCCCTTTGTTCAGAAATATTAAACATGCATGGCTTTGCTATTGCTTTTTTGCCAATTAGAATTCTGCTTATTGCAGCTTTGCAACTTACTAGAAATTCCTAGCAGTGAAGGTGTTAATTACTTTGCTTATAATGTTATTTTATGATGCCGAGTAGAGATTACCCTCCCACTCCCTGATACCTCCCTATTCCCTCCAAACAGCTCTCCTCCCTCCCTCTCCCCCGAATTGTCAACACCATCTTAGGTACTGGCAGAAGGTCTGCCAGTATGCAGTTTGGGGCTTTTTTTCATTTTTTTTTTTCTTTCTCGTGAGTGTAGTGATCCCTCCAACCTCTCTGATTGCCAGCTCTTTAAACCTCCCCCCTATAGTAGTGACAGCCACCTTAGATACTAGCAACTGTTTGCCAGTACACAGTTTATATGTTTTTCTTTATTTATTATTATTATTAATTTATTGATTTTTCTGTAGTATAGAGGTGCCCCCTACCCCTCCCCTCTCTGTGATCTTTAGTTATGGTGCCCCCTCTACCAATTCCCCTTTTGCTGTAGTGTAGCTTCCCTTCAATCCCTCTCCCTTAAAAATAAATTCTATAATTTAGGGCCCCTCCAACTCCCTCCCCGCTCTGCCTCTGTTCTGCTCTCCTTCCCCCTTCCCTTCCCTCCCTCACCTTCCGCTGGCACAAGCAGTTGATCATTACAGATGGTGACACACACAATGTCACTGTCTTTAACGATCTAGCATCTGTCTTCATATGGAACCTGTAATGCTCATGGGATATTTCTCTATCATTCCAAACTTGGCCAGTAGTCTTCTTATCCTGGCGTCAAGTGGAATGATAGGAAATATCCCAGAGCAGAGTAAGTTAGTGAAATGAGGTAAGCAGTACTAACGGTAGACAGGGTAGTCCTTAAGGGCAATAAGAAGAAGGCAGAGAACGGTCAAAACAGGCTGAGTCCAACAACAGAAAAGCAATCCAGCAGTGTAGTAGTTCAGGGGTAAACCAAAAGAATAGTCAGACAAGCAGAGTTCAGTAACAGTATGGTAATCCAGTAGAAAAAATCCTAAAGAGGCAAGGATAAACAGAGGCACCACATAGGGTAATAACGTAGGGGAATGACAGATTGAAAGACAGAAAGCCCCCCCTGATAATGTCTACTCAACAAGAAGGCACAACCGGAGTGCCCCACTGTGCAGCATGGGACCAATACAGTCGCCCAAAAGACTTAGTGCAAGGACGCCCACACGCGAGGAAGTGTTTTTTTTGTGAAACGCACATCAGTGGTCCCTAGGAGTAGCTTTGTCTCTCCTTGTTTATTTTAATCTGCTTACCAGGGTCATGTAAAATCAGTCTCTGTTACTAATTACTCATGTTAGTTCCAGCCTTGCAGCTACAAAAAATATAAGAGTAATCTTAAATCAGCCCTCGGATTGTAAGGGCTTAGTTTATATTTTATAATACTTTGCTGGCTGACTATATCAGTATATTATTATTATTATTATTATCGGTTATTTGTAGAGCGCCAACAAATTCTGCAGCGCTGTAAACAGAGGGTAGTACAACAAAACAATTAAAGGGATCAGATGGGTAGAGGGCCCTGCCAAGAGTTGCACTTTTGTAATTAGCTCTTAAGAAGGTGATCTGCAAACAGCTGGACTTAAGGGGGTTCAGGGGATAGCAATGAAGGAGTGGAACTAGTATAAGGTAAGGTTAGCATAGGTTGTATGCATCCCTGAACAGTAGAGTCTTTAGGGAGCGCTTGAAGCTTTCAAAACTAGGGGAGAGTCTCGGGGGCGAGGCAGAGAGTTCCACAAGATGGGAGCCAGTCTGGAGAAGTCCTGTAAACGGGAGTGCGATGAGGTAACCAGAGAGGAGGAGAGTAGGAGGTCATGAGCAGAGCGAAGGGGGCGGGAGGGAGAGTATCTGGAGACAAGGTCTGAGATATAGGGGGGATCAGTGCAGTTGAGGACTTTGTATGTCAGAGTGAGAATTTTGTGTTTGACCTTAATAGACACACAACTACTGCCTCCTGGTTTAAGTGTTTTTAATTTAGCCTAAGCTTATGTATGAATAATTATTCCTAGTTATTTCATTAAAGATTATTAGTATGAATGGCATGGAATAATATCTTTTGTAACCTATACCAGTTCTGCAGAGTTTACAAATATTTTTTTTCGCAGAGCCTAACTCTTTTTACTAAGTTGTATACTTGTTTACAATTAGGTTTCTAGTTGTTATCTGTCCTCAGTTTGGGCATCTGCGACAAGTTTAATTCTCATTACTACAAATATTGTCATAGTATAATCTATACCCTATTACAGCGAAGTTATATAATTGAATTACCTGTTTAAAACAACTCTGCTCCCCCTATTTTTTGTGTAACCTTAACTAAATGTACTTATGTTTTATTGCACGTAGATACAATTTCTTTTAATGTATTGTATTAAATGTTGTTTTATTTTCCTTTCTGTAGTGAATATATAGTTGATGGATTTTTGTAATTAAGGTTTGTGTGCCTATGGGATGCTTCTTTCCTTCTTTTTAGTCTATAATAATTGACTTTGCACCCGGCACTGCCTTTTATGATATCCTAATGGTTGTGGTTATCTAGGGCAGGGGTCATCGATTGTGGACCTACAGAGATTTTGTAAATACATTTCCCATGATGCTGGCTGAGCATAATGGGAAATGTAGTTCCAAAACCTCTGGGGCCACAATTGATGACCCTTGATCTAGGGAGTTAGATTTGTTTTTTCTTGTCCCCTTTCTTTCCCCTTGAACCCTTGAGTTGTCTCTGGGGCTCATCTTACCCTTTTTCCCCTTGATGTTTTAATTTAATTAATGCTTACCATGTACATAAATAAACCTCCAGCATATCTCCAGTGTCCATTTCGGAGTATTTAACATATGTGCAAGATAATAGATTGTTTGAAAATATCAGTAATAGTTTTAAAGTCATCCAAAAAGCCATTTTGAGAAGTTATCAAGTGCCTAGAGGTGTCAAATTTGAAAAGCCAAAAATAGTCTAAAAAAGTTGTTGAAAAGTGACCCAAAAATGTATTATCATCACTGAGAACTTTTCGTCTCCATAGGGAAAATAGGACTTTTTTTGCACTATTGTTATTGCACTAAATTAAAAAGTAGCCTTTTTGGCCCAAAACACGGCTGAAAATACTGCTCCTGATAGATTGTGATTGAGGCCAAAGTTCCCATCTGGGAACCTTGCTGAGTGCAGTTTTCATTACACAAGCAATTGCTTGTTCAGCTATGAACCCTACCTCCCACGCCCTCTACCCCCCATCCAGTTGTGTGAGAGAAGGGCTTGTCAATCACCAAGTTAATCCTTACCCGTATGACTTAATTTTGCCATCCTTGAGCTTGTGGAGATGTTAAGTAGCAGTGGTCTTAACCACATCTTCATAAATGGAGCCCTAGGACTTTTTTTTGTCTGCTGTTTAGCATTCTCTTGAAGATCTTTCATTTGTTTCTCAGAGACATTGATATATAGTATAAAGAGGTAGAACACAATTAGTCAGTGGTTTATTTTATTCCACCTGAAAATGCATGTAAATTCTTTAGTAAATGAAGGTTCATATTTAGAAGGGAACAGGGAAATCATATCAAACAATGTACTCCAGGTAGTTTAAATTTAATTTTAAAAAGTAAACATTGGTTTTTGAGTTAAACATAACGTGAAAAATATTATTTTGTGCCTGAATATGAAATAGGAAAATGGGCAAATATGTTTTAAATCATCGCAAGAACAATCTTCTATATGCCTTGTGTCTTCTAACCCTTCTTGTACACCTTTTATAATGAATTGTAGTTTGTTTGTTGATAGAACTATGATAATTCAATAAGAACAGTAGCTGGAACTTTATTTTAACAGATAAGGGAAATGTTTTATTTGTAAAAAGGATTTTTAGTTGTCTTTGCAAAATAATTCATCCTTTGTCCACATACGTGCAGTTTAAAGTTTGAACATTCAAATAACTGATCAGTACACCACACTATTCTTTAGAAGCGCTTAAATCCATGATGTTCTGGAGATTATCCTACTCCACCTGCACCTAAAAAATACTTTTTTGAAAAAAAAAATCCATATTTTATTAGTCAAGTTCAGCAATTAAAGGGACAGTAAACACTGTATGCATAGTGAAACTACTTTGCAATATATTTGCCCCTCTTTTTGTGTAACTTAGCTCTAAAAATTGAGCAATTTCTAATTATCAGAACTTTAAATACAGTGCTGACTTCTCAAGGATAACTCTGCTACATGTCTCCAATTAGCTTTATCATATAACAACTGCAAAACAGTGCACTTTATACTAACTTTATAACTGTGTCTAGCCTTGTTGTCTGTGGACTAAAGCCCAGATTGACTGTTCCAAACAAGGCAAATATATAGAAAATAACTCACTATGTAGTTCATTTGCAAATCTAGACAAGTCAGAAGACTTGCTTTTCCCACAGAAAACCTCTGAATACAATGTTTCCAATGCAGCAAAGGATTATGGGTAGGATATACAAATGAGGTTTACAATGACTCAGTATTTTACTTTAATCTGCTTTTATGCAGACTTCCCTTTACGCCGTAGCATTGCTGTATACACAGCTTTTAAAGGGACAGTATACACTCATTTTCATATAACTGCATGTAATAGACACTACTATAAAGAATAAGATGCACAGATACTGATATACATATCCAGTATAAAACTGTTTAAAAACGTACTTAGAAGCTGTCCATTTAGCTCTGTTGAAAAGGCAGCTGGAAAGCCCATTGCAAGTGGGAAATAAAACTCTCCCCCCTCCCCCTTCTTTTGCATATGAAAAGACCCTTTACACAAACAGGAGCAAGCTGGAGAAGGTAGCTGACAGTATTCACATAAAACTTAGGGGCTTGGTAAGGAGTCTGAAAATCAGAGCAATGTTATTTAAAAATAAGAGTTTGAGCAGCGTTTATATTTTCTTCAGCTACATAGAGAAATTGCAATATAAAATTAGAATCAATACAAATCTTATACACTAAAAAAAAAATAAAAAAAAAATGATAAAAATATACCTTGAATTGCTGGTAATTGAACATCTTCAGTCTCATTCAAATAATTGTTAATATTCAAAGGCCTTGCCCGACGATGTGGCCTCCTATGTCTTACTTTAAATAAAAATATAATCAAAATTTATTTTAAAATTCCTAAGCATATAATTTATTAAAATTAGGATTGATATTTTAAATTTTAGATTTAATACCTTTTCTATCAATCCCATCCTTGTCCATGAATACGGTGGGTAGTGGGTCAGATTCCCCCCCAGAACTGGAAGAAGTAATATCAATGGGGCAAAGGTACCTTGGTGCTCTTCGGTTTTTTACTAAAAAAAAAAAAAAAAATATAGACAATTTGTAGAGTTTATCATTTATACTGTTTCTAAATCTTTTGAAATATAAATTGAAATGAAGTAACTATTTTTCTCTTGTAAGGTGTATCCAGTCCACGGATTCATCCATTACTTGTGGGATATTCTCCTTCCCAACAGGAAGCTGCAAGAGGACCACCAACAGCAGAGCTGTCTATGTAGCTCCTCCCCTAACTGCCACCCCCAGTCATTCTCTTGCAGCTCTCAACAAGGGAAGTAGCTAGAGAGATGTGGTGCATTAATGTAGTTTATCTTCAATCAAAAGTTTATTATTTTCAAATGGTACCGGAGTTGTACTATTTTAGCCTCAGGCAGAAAGTTTAAGAAGAGTCTGCCTGAGGTTTTTGATGATCTTAGCGGTTTGTAACTAAGATCCACTGCTGTTCTCACACATAACTGAAGAGATGGGTAACTTCAGCTGGGGGAATAGCGTGCAGGATTACCTGCTCTGAGGTATGTGCAGTTTTAAATTTTCTAGAGAGATGATAAGCTAGAAAATGCTGACGGTGCCTGATTTATGTAAGGTAAGCCTGATTACAGTGATTTAATAATGACTGGTATCATGCTTGCTGTAAAGGGTAATATTTTTGTTATTTACTCTCATTATTTATAAGGTCTTAACCCCCTATTCCATCTTACGACTCGCTTTATAACCTTATACTTTATAAGAAATAAACAGACTAGACACATAGTTGGGAGAAAAAACAAAGACCAGTCACGGTCACGTTTATTTAACATAAACGATTAACTTGCGCCTGCGATGATATTTAATACCATTGCAGGCACTCAAATAAATTAACTTCCAAACTTGGCAACAAGTTCGTTAAACAATCCGTTGGCGGCATCTCACCCTAACCTAACCTCTATCAGCAGCTGGTCAAGGCCCCTTTCGGTGTTTGCAGTGTGACACCCGGCTGTTCACGCCCAATGGCACAAAAAGAGAGCTGTGGAAATAAGAGATTTTCAGCCTGTACTCGCAAGGGAGGGGACCCCCCAAGCCGGCGCCTATGCGGGCTTAACCCCTCCCCTTTCTTGACTGTCACTCTTCTCCTTCTGTGCCCGCTCCCCAGGGCCTTGACCACCCGCCAGCTAGGGCATCTCCACCCAACCCAGTAAGGCACCCCCCATCAAGCGAATCATACAACCCTCCTGATGTGGGTGGGTGGCTATCTTAACAACCCGGGCTTACAAAAGGCTAGCTCAATTAAACCTACCCTGGCCGGGTTCACTCACCCTCATGCTGCTGCATCGTTGCCGCCACTCACTTCTTCATCCCAGGGGCCGGGTGGGCGGGGAAAACTTTCTCCTCAAAGTCTGGAACCAGAAAGAGGCCGGATACACTGCTGCAGGACCCTATAAAGGTAAGCACAAAACACAGCCTCCTCTCCTGCAACATTGTAACAAAAACACCCTAGCATTCTCCAGACTTCAAGTTGGTAATCCCTTAATGTTGTTACAGACCCACTAGTGCGCCCTCCACTCTCAACAAAAAGAGAGCTGTGGAAATAAGAGATTTTCAGCCTGTACTCGCAAGGGAGGGGACCCCCCAAGCCGGCGCCTAGGCGGGCGTAACCCCTCCCCTTTCTTGACCATCACTCTTCTCCTTCTGTGCCCGCTCCCCAGGGCCTTGACCACCCGCCACAAGAGCCAGGCGTACTCTTGCCGCCAAACCAATAAGCCAACAGGCAACTATAATGCATAGCACTATTAACCAATTATAACACTTTTTTTTTTTTTTTTAATAACTAACAATAGAGCGCTCCTGATGTACTTTAAGAAGATATCCAAACCAACATCTGTCAGGTGGACACCATCAGGGCAAAACAGATCCTTCCTGTCGGCCGTTATGAGCTTGTGTCTGACCACAAAGCCCCCTAAGGCCGTGACCGTCCTTCCCATCTCCCGGTTAACCTTTTTGCGTACATTGTACGCGGCCTTCTGGGTCACAATATACCTCCAATGTAGTCATGCGACCACATTAGACCAGCCTAACTTAACATTTTTAAGCCATGTGTGCACCCACTTCAAGTCTGCAATCATGCGTTTTATCAAATCCAATGTGGGGAGAGACCCCAAGTCATTTCCCCCGAGGTGCAGCACTATCACATTAGGCTGCCCCCACCTCTTGTGCGCCTCCTGCAATAAGGCTGGCAGATCAGCCCACGTAAGGCCCCTGCGCCCTAACCATTGGAAGTTCGCCCTGGACGTTGCGAATCCAAGTTGCTGCCCTTCCGCTGACTGCAGCACCCTGATGGACGCCCAATGGATGTAGGAATGTCCGACAATCCATACCCGAACCAGAGGGGGATTTTCACCTCTTACACCTGGCAAAACAGATCAAACCACATTACCCGTCATGCCCCCCCTTTCAATCAAGTCCCACAGACTCCATTACCCACACTAGTAATGCCCTGACACCCAACCCCTAACGGATGTGTGCCCCAGCCCCCCTTTACTAAGTGGGTCTAATATATCTTTTGTATTGTGTTGACTTCCATCTACCCAACCTTTTAATTTCTGCAGCCGATGTCCCAGCCACCGCCGCGCTGGTAGCTGCCCCAATCCGGAAAGAGTGCGGGGCAATATTTTTTGGATCCAGCCCCGCCATCTCTGCCGTTTTCCCGAGTATCCTGCGAAACTGGAAAAGTGACAAGGCGCTACCGTCCTCATGCACTAAAAACTGCCTGCTACTTTGAGGTCTTACTCTTTGAAATTCCTCTACGCATCGCACCGGGCAGCACTCTTCAAATGCATGCCTCGCCAGCGGTAGCCATGCTCCCTTTCCTTCCTGTAGTGCCCCCGCAAACGCCAGCGCAAACGCTGCACTAAACAGGAGCTTTTCATAGTCTGACTTACAAACCGATTGCAATTGTCTCGCGATTTCCCATAACCGCCCCGACGTTATGGGCTCCCTCCGATCCTTCGGATGGGGGGAAACCCTGCCCCAACCTTTCAGCACCTGTCGAACCAAAAATGACCTGGAATGGTCAACATAGCCCAACACCTTATTAAAGAACGCTAATGCTGCTAGTTTGCTTGCTGCACCCATTTTGCTAGCCCCTTCTATCCTCATCTGAGCCAACCATTCCAGTACCTGCACCCTGGATGCGTCTTCCACCTGTACTCCCATCTGTTGGCAGAACGCCACCCATTTGCTCCAGTGACTGACGTATGTAGACCAAGTCTTTGGTGCCAACGACGCTCTGATTAGGGGGAGGATCCCCTCCCAACCTGGAACAGCTGCCAAAGAAAAGATGGGCATGTTAGACCCTCCTTCACGGCCCTGGGCGCTGCCTTCCTAAACTGCTCCCAGTTGAATCGAGAGAGTGCATCAGCGATGACGTTATGCACCCCCAGGACGTGTTTGGCCGTGAACGTGATGTTGAGCTCCAAGCAGCGCAACACCAGGTGTCTCAAGTAGCACACTACCCCTGGGGAGGATGCGGACAATCTATTAATGGCGTACACCACACTCAGATTGTCTGACCAGAACACCACTGATCTATTAGCCAGTCTCCTTCCCCAAATTTCCACCGCAGCCACAATTGGGAAGAGCTCCAGCAAAGTCAAGTTCTTGACCCAGCCCGCCTCCACCCATTTGTGAGGCCATGGCCCCGCACTCCATTCACCATCCAGGTATGCGCCATACCCGAAGCCGCCTGCCGCATCGGTGAACAGGTGTAACACCTGATTAGAAACCGTCAGTTGTCTCCACAGGCAAACCCCGTTGAAGTGTGCCAGAAATGTGTCCCACACACCCAGATCCTCCCGCACCTCCTGCGAGATTCTGACCCATTTGCCACTGCCAATTGGCCCTTTCAGTTGCCCTTCAAGGTGCCTGTTAAAGACCCTTCCCATTGGAATTGCCCTTCCTGCAAAATTCAGCAAACCCAACAGGGATTGCACATCCCTTCTCGCCACTCTCTCTTGCCCCTGCACTAGCCGCACCATATGCCGCATACGCTCCACCTTATCGTCCGGCAATCTGCATAGAGCCCTGACCGTATCAATCTCTATCCCCAAGAAAGTAAGGCACGTGCACGGGCCCTCCTTCTTGTCAGCAGCCAGGGGGACTCCGAACCTGTCTGTTATGTCCCTCATTACACACATGAGCCGCGCACACTCCGTGCTTCGTGCTTTCCCTATCAACAGAAAATCATCGAGGTAGTGGGCCACAAACCCACCCCCAGATGCCACCTGCACCACCCAATGCAGGAATGAGCTGAAACACTCAAACAGCGAGCATGACAGCGAACACCCCATGGGCAAGCACCTGTCCACGTAGAATGCCCCCTCGAACTTCATCCCTATAAGCCTAAAGGCTGAGGGGTGTAGTGGCAATAATCTGAAAGCTGACTCAATGTCCATCTTCGCCATCAAAGCTCCGGGCCCTTCATCCGCACCAACGCCAGCGCCTCATCAAACGATTGATAGTGCACTGTGCTAAGTTCCGGATCAATCGCGTCGTTCACCGATGAACCCTTAGGGAAGGACAGGTGATGAATCAATCTGAACTTTCCTGGCTCCTTCTTAGGGACGACCCCCAGGGGGGAGACCACAAGGTCCGCTATAGGCATAACTGCGAAGGGACCGGACACCCGGCCCATCGCAACCTCCTTAGCCAATTTGTCCCTAACCACCTGTGGGAACTCGTAGGCCGTCTTCAGGTTCCTATGAACCCCAGACCCCAGCAGCATACCTCGTACTGGTATCAGAATGCCCCCACCCAACCCGTCCCGGAGCAGCTCCGCTGACTCCTGATCCGGGTAATCCGCCAGCCATGGCATCATGGCTGACAGGTTAAGCGGTGTTGGGGCCCTTAACTCCAGTTCCCGGCTTAATGGCCGGCCTGGCTTGTCCCTGGTCCTTTCTTTTTCCGCATTCCGCTCCTGGGTGGGGCCCTCCGCAGTATTTGCAGATGTGCCGAAAGGAACAGTTGCTCCCTCTGTCACACAATTTGTCCTGGAATTTCCAGCACTCTCTGCCCCTTCTCCCCTGCTTCTGCCCAACTCGCCCCTGCACCTGTCGCGCAGGGGAGGGGTATGCCCCCTCCAAGCCCAATTTGGACCACAGATGCATATCCTGTGTCCCAAAATGTAGCAGGGGGTTGCCAACCATTTTTCTCCGGAAGGCCATGTCGTACTCACGCCATGCACCTTCTTTAAACCTGACATGTATGTCCTCAATGGTGTCCTGGTATTTAAACAAGTTGTGCCCCTGTAAGGGCCACCTATCCACATAGCAGGACGCCAGGACCCTGAAGCATTTCAACCATTCTTCATAGGTCTCTGGCCTACGCACCCGTTTAGGACCAGATCCGTCCATCACCCGCTCCTTGGCCCTGAACGCATCCAGCGAGAGCTCAAAAATATTTACATAATGGCCCTCCTGAATCTTTTTAATAACTTTTGCCTTAAGATGACCGTAAAGGGAGTGCACCAGGCAGGGATATGTGTCTCCCTGCGCCGCAACTTTGTGTGGAACTGGTGTCTCCAAGGGCATATTTGGGCCTGTGCCTGTTGGCCCCGCTATCCCCTCTGTCTGCCCTGGACCCCCAGACCTCCCCTTTGCCTGATTTGCTGCCATCTTTTTGATCCATCTAAACATCCTACGCTGCCCTTTCCCCACTAGTCCTAGGTCCTCCCCGCTGTCTGAACCTGACCCGCTGGAGGAAGTGTCCGTGTCAGCGTGTGTAGTGTTTAGAACAAAAGACTCACCTCCCGCCGATCTGCCAGCATCCGCCGTTGTCATCTGGACTGGATCAGCCTCCCTCTGCTGAGAGGGGCCTATTTTCGCGCCTTAATTGCGCAGTAGTTTTTGCAGCTTGAGACATCCAGCTTCCCTGAAGGAGTCCCCTGATCATATAGGACCTCTCTAAAGGGTTTTTGTGCCTTCTAAAGTCGTTGTATGGGCAGGTAGGAGCCACAGTAGAGCTGTGGCAGTTGGTTGTGACTGTTTAAAAACGGTTATATCGTTTTTTTGATCCGGTTTTGAAACTAAGGGGTTAATCATCCATTTGCAAGTGGGTGCAATGCTATTTCTATCTATTATACACACTGTAAAAATTTCGTAAATTTTACTGCTTTTTTCACTGTTTTGTAGTTTCTGACACCCACAGCAAAGCTGTAATATAGCTCCTCCCCTAACTGTCATAGCCAGTCATTCTCTTGCAACTCTCAACAAGCAAGGACGTTGTAGGAGAGAGTGGTTAAATATAGCTAGTTTATTTTCTTCAATCAAAAGTTTGTTATTTTTAAATAGTACCGGAGTTGTGCTATTTTATCTCAGGCAGTAAATAGAAGAAGAATCTGCCTGAGGTTTCTATGATCTTAGCAGGTTGTAACTAAGATCCATTGCTGTTCTCACATATGTCTGAGGGGATTACACAGATGAGGTAACTTCAGCGAGAGAATGGCGTGCAGTTTATTCTGCTATCAGGTATGTGCAGTTATAATTTTTTCTAGAGATGGAAAACACTAGAAAATGCTGCTGATACCGGATTAATGTAAGTTAAGCCTGAATACAGTGATTTAATAACGACTGGTATCATGCTTACGCCCAGGGGTAATACCCTTATGATATTGCAATATAAAACATTTGCTGGCATGTTTAATCGTTTTTATATATGCTTTAGTGATAAAACTTTATTGGGGCCTAGTTTTTTCCACATGGCTGGCTTAAATTTTGACTAGAAACAGTTTCCTGAGGCTTTCAACTGTTGTAGTATAAAAGTTACAGTTGGTGCAGTTAAAATTACAAACTGTGACATCCAGCTTCCCTCAAAGGCCCTCTGAATGCTATAGGACATCTCTAAAGGGCCCAAAGGCTTTCCAAAGTCGTTTATTGGGGAAGGTAGGGCCACAGCTTGCTGTGGCAGTTGGTTGTGACTATTAAAAAATGTCTATTTCGTTTTTTTGATCCATTTTTTGAACTAAGGGGTTAATCATCCATTTGCAAGTGGGTGCAATGCTCTGTTAGCCTATTATACACACTGTAAAAATTGTGTTTGATTTACTGCATTTTTTCACTGTTTTTCAAATTCTGACAAAATTTGTTTCTCTTAAAGGCACAGTACCGTTTTTTATATTTGCTTGTTAACTTGATTTAAAGTGTTTTCCAAGCTTGCTAGTCTCATTGCTAGTCTGTATAAACATGTCTGACATAGAAGAAACTCCTTGTTTATTATGTTTAAAAGCCATGGTGGAACCCCCTCTTAGAATGTGTACCAAATGTACTGATTTCATTTTATGCAATAAAGATCATTTTCTGTCTTTAAAAAATTTATCACCAGAGGAATCTGACGAGGGGGAAGTTATGCCGACTAATTTTCCCCACGTGTCAGACCCTTTGACTCCCGCTTAAGGGACTCACGCTCAAATGGCGCCAAGTACATCTAGGGCGCCCATAGCGTTTACTTTACAAGACATGGCGGCAGTCATGGATAATACACTGTCAGCGGTATTAGCCAGACTACCTGAACTTAGAGGTAAGCGAGATAGCTCTGGGGTGAGACAAAATGCAGAGCATACTGACGCTTTAAGAACCATGTCTGATACTGCCTCACAATATGCAGAAGCTGAGGAAAGAGAGCTTCAGTCAGTGGGTGATGTTAATGACTCAGGAAAGATACCTGATTCTAATATTTCTACATTTAAATTTAAGCTTGAACACCTCTGCGTGTTGCTAAGGGAGGTTTTAGCTGCTCTGAATGACTGTGATACCATTGCAGTGCCAGAGAAATTGTGTAGACTGGATAAATACTTTGCAGTGCTGGTGTGTACTGATGTTTTTCCAAATACCTAAAAGGTTTACAGAAATTATTAATAAGGAATGGGATAGACCAGGTGTGCCGTTTTCTTCCCCTCCTATTTTTAGAAAAATGTTTCCAATAGACGCCACCACACAGGACTTATGGCAGACAGTCCCTAAGGTGGAGGGAGCAGTTTCTACTCTAGTAAAGCGTACAACTATCCCTGTCGAGGACAGTTGTGCTTTTTTTTTTAGATCCAATGGATAAAAAATTAGAGGTTACCTTAAGAAAATATTTATTCAACAAGGTTTTATCCTACAGCCCTTGCATGCATTGCCCCTGTCACTGCTGTTGCTGCGTACTGGTTTGAGTCTCTGGAAGAGGCTTTACAGGTAGCGACTCCATTGGATGACATACTTGGCAAACTTAGAGCACTTAAGCTAGCCAATTCTTTTATTCTGATGCCATTGTTCATTTGACTAAACTAACGGCTAAGAATTCTGGTTTTGCTATACAGGCGCGCAGAGCGCTATGGCTTAGATCATGGTCAGCTGACTTGACTTCAAAATCTAAGCTATGTAACATTCCCTTCAAGGGGCAGACCCTATTCGGGCCTGGTTTGAAGGAGATTATTGCTGATATCACTGGAGGAAAAGGTCATGCCCTTCCTCAGGACAGGTCCAAATCTAGGGCCAAACAGTCTAATTTTCGTGCCTTTCGAAACTTCAAGGCAGGTGCGGCATCAACTTCCTCTAATGCTAAACAAGAGGGAACTTTTGCTCAATCCAAGACGGTCTGGAGACCAATGCAGACCTGGAAAAAAGGTAAGCAGGCCAAAAAGCCTGCTGCTGCCTCTAAGACAGCATGAAGGAACGGCCCCCTATCCGGTAACGGATCTAGTAGGGGGCAGACTTTCACTCTTCGCCCAGGCATGGGCAAGAGATGTTCAGGATCCCTGGGCGTTGGAAATTATATCCCAGGGATATCTCCTGGACTTCAAAGCTTCCCCCCCAAAAGGGAGATTTCACCTTTCACAATTATCTGCAAACCAGATAAAGAGAGAGGCATTCTTACACTGTGTACGAGTCCTCCTAGTTATGGGAGTGATCCATCCAGTTCCAAAGGAGGAACAGGGACAGGGTTTTTACTCAAATCTGTTTGTGGTTCCCAAAAAAGAGGGAACCTTCAGACCAATTTTGGATCTAAAGATCTTAAACAAATTCCTCAAAGTTCCATCATTCAAGATGGAAACTATTCGTACCATCCTACCAATGATCCAGGAGGGTCAATATATGACTACAGTGGATCTAAAGGATGCTTATCTTCACATTCCGATACACAAAGATCATCATCGGTTTCTCAGGTTTGCCTTTCTAGACAGGCATTACCAGTTTGTAGCTCTTCCCTTTGGATTAGCTACAGCCCCAAGAATCTTTACGAAGGTTCTAGGGTCGCTTCTGGCGGTCCTAAGGCCGCGGGGCATAGCAGTAGCCCCTTATTGAGATGACATCCTGATACAGGCGTCAAACTTCCAAATTGCCAAATCTCATATGGACGTAGTACTGGCATTTCTGAGGTCGCATGGGTGGAAAGTGAACGAGGAAAAGAGTTCTCTATCCCCACTCACAAGAGTTTCCTTTCTAGGGACTCTAATAGATTCTGAAGAAATGAAAATTTACCTGACGGAGTCCAGGTTATCAAAGCTTCTAAATTCCTGCCGGGTTCTTCATTCCATTCCGCGCCCTTCTGTGGCTCAGTGTATGGAAGTAATCGGCTTAATGGTAGCGGCAATGGACATAGTGCCGTTTGCACGCTTACATCTCAGACCGCTGCAACTATGCATACTCAGTCAGTGGAACGGGGATTACACAGATTTGTCCCCTCAACTGAATCTGGACCAAGAGACCAGGGATTCTCTTCTCTGGTGGCTATCTCGGGTCCATCTGTCCAAAGGTATGACCTTTCGATTGGACAATTGTAACAACAGATGCCAGCCTTCTAAGTTGGGGTGCAGTCTGCAGTCTGGAATTCCCTGAAGGCTCAGGGATCGTGGACTCAGGAGGAGTCTCTCCTTCCAATAAATATTCTGGAACTAAGAGCGATATTCAATGCTCTTCAGGCTTGGCCTCAGTTAGCAACTCTGAGGTACATCAGATTTCAGTCGGACAACATCACGACTGTAGCTTACATTAACCATCAAGGGGGAACAAGAAGTTCCCTAGCGATGTTAGAAGTTTCAAAAATAATTTGCTGGGCAGAGATTCACTCTTGCCACCTATCAGCTATCCATATCCCAGGTGTAGAGAACTGGGAGGTGGATTTTCTAAGTCGTCAGACTTTTCATCTGGGAGAGTGGGAACTCCATCCGGAGGTTTTTGCACAACTGATTCATCGTTGGGGCAAACCAGAACTGGATCTCATGGCATCTCGCCAGAACACCAAGCTTCCGTGTTACGGATCCAGGTCCAGGTATCCCAAGGCGACACTGATAGATGCTCTAGCAGCGCCTTGGTCTTTCAACCTGGCTTATGTGTTTCCACCGTTTCCTCTGCTCCCTCGACTGATTGCCAAGATCAAGCAGGAGAGAGCATCTGTGATTCTGATAGCACCTGCGTGGCCACGCAGGACCTGGTATGCAGATCTAGTGGACATGTCATGTCATCCTTTCCACCATGGTCTCTGCCTCTGAGACAGGACCTTCTACTTCAGGGTCCTTTCAACCATCCAAATCTAATTTCTCTGAGGCTGACTGCCTGGAGATTGAACGCTTGATTTTATCAAAGAGTGGCTTCTCCGAGTCAGTTATTGATACCTTAATACAGGCAGGAAAGCCTGTCACCAGGAACATTTAGCATAAGATATGGCGTAAATATCTTTATTGGTGTGAATCCAAGGGTTACTCATGGAGTAAGGTCAGGATTCCCAGGATATTATCTTTTCTCCAAGAAGGTTTGGAAAAAGGATTGTCAGCTAGTTCCTTAAAGGGACAGATTTCTGCTCTGTCTATTCTTTTGCACAAGCGTCTGGCAGATGTTCCAAACGTTCAGGCATTTTGTCAGGCTTTAGTTAAAATCAAGCCTGTATTTAAACGTGTTGCTTCACCATGGAGCTTAAATTTGGTTCTTAAGGTTCTTCATGGAGTTCCGTTTGAACCTCTTGATTCCATAGATATCAAACTTTTATCTTGGAAAGTTCTTTTTTTGGTAGCTATTTCCTCAGCTCGTAGTCTCTCTGAGCTATCTGCCTTATAATGTGATTCTCCTTATCTGATTTTTCATACCGATAAGGTAGTCCTGCGTACCAAACCTGGGTTCTTACCTAAGGTGGTATCTAACAAGAATATCAATCAAGAGATTGTTGTTCCATCCTTGTGTCCTAATCCTTCTTCGAAGAAGGAACGTCTATTACACAATCTGGACGTGGTCCATGCTTTAAAGTTTTACTTACAAGCTACTAAAGATTTTTGTCAAACATCTGCTTTGCTTGTTGTCTACTCTGGACAGAGGAGAGGTCAAAAGGCTTCGGCAACCTCTCTTTCTTTTTGGCTAAGAAGCATAATCCGCTTAGCCTATGAGACTGCTGGACAGCAGCCCCCTGAAAGGATTACAGCTCATTCCACTAGAGCTGTGGCTTCCACTTGGGCCTTTAAAAATGAGGCTTCTGTTGAACAGATTTGCAAGGCGGCGACTTGGTCTTCGCTTCATACTTTTTCAAAATTTTACAAATTTGATACTTTTGCTTCTTCGGAGGCTGTTTTTGGGAGAAAGGTTCTACAGGCAGTGGTTCCTTCCATTTAAGTACCTGCCTTGTCCCTCCCTTCATCCGTGTACTTTAGCTTTGGTATTGGTATCCCACAAGTAATGGATGATCCGTGGACTGGATACACCTTACAAGAGAAAACACAATTTATGCTTACCTGATAAATTTATTTCTCTTGTGGTGTATCCAGTCCATGGCCCACCCTGTCATTTTAAGGCAGGTAATTTTTAAATTTAAACTACAGTAACCACTGCACCCTATGGTTCCTCCTTTCTCGGCTTGATTTCGATCGAATGACTGGCTATGACAGTTAGGGGAGGAGCTATATTACAGCTTTGCTGTGGGTGTCCTCTTGCAACTTCCTGTTGGGAATGAGAATATCCCACAAGTAATGGATGATCCGTGGACTGGATACACCACAAGAGAAATAAATTTATCAGGTAAGCATAAATTGTGTTTTTTCTGATTCAGGGAAGATACTTCATCCTGATTCTGATATGTCTACATTTAAATTTAAGCTTGAGCACCTCTGCATATTGCTCAGGGAGGTTTTAGCAACTCTGGACGACTGTGACGCTATTGTAGTCCCAGAGAAATTATGTAGATTGGATAAATACTATGCCGTACCTACTTACAATGATGTTTTTCCAATCCCTAAGAGGTTTTCTGAAATTATTACTAAGGAATGGGATAGACCAGGTGTACCGTTCTCTCCCCCTCCTGTTTTTAAAAAGATGTTTCCTATAGACGCCGCTAAATGGGACTTGTGGCAGACGGTCCCTAAGGTGGAGGGAGCAGTTTCTACTCTAGCTAAGCTTACCACTATCCCTGTCGAGGACAGTTGTGCTTTTCTAGATCCAAGGGACAAAAAATTAGAGGGTTACCTTAAAGGGCCATAATACCCAAATGTTTAAACACTTGAAAGTGATGCAGCATAGCTGTAAAAAGCTGTCTAGAAAATATCACCTGAACATCTCTATGTAAAAAAGAAAGATATTTTACCTCAAAAGTTCCTCAGTAGCCACCTCCCATTGTAAAGGATTTCTAAGCAGCATTTTAGTGAGTCTGTCCTAGGACAGCAGAAGGGATGAGCATTGTGCACTCTCATATTATTTCACCAATCAGGTAAAGGAAGCTTACTATGAAATCTCATGAGAGTTAAGTCAAATCTCATGAGATCACAGTAAGAGTTCATGACCTCAGCACTGCTGATGCTGATTGGCTGCTGTTCATTTCTTCATTTTTTTTTTTTTTTTTACCTGCAGCTGGGAGCAGCTGAGTATAACTTTTTACACAGAACTTACTCTGCTGAGATGAGGAGATTGTGAGGTAAAATATCTTCCTTTTTTACATAGAGATGCTCAGGTGATATTTTCCTGTCAGCTTTTTACAGTTATACTGCATCAGTTTCAAGTGATTTAGCATATGAGTATTATGTCCCTTTAAGAAAATTTTTATTCAACAAGGTTTTATTCTCCAGCCTCTTGCATGCATTGCCCCAGTCACTGCTGCTGCGGCTTTCTGGTTTGAGTCTCTAGAGGAGGCTCTACAGGTTGAAACCCCGTTGTAAGATATTTTTGACAAGCTTAGGGCCCTTAAGCTAGCCAATTCATTTGTTTCTGACGCCGTTGTTCATTTAACCAAGCTAACGGCTAAAAATTCAGGTTTTGCTATTCAAGCGCATAGGGCGCTATGGCTTAAATCCTGGTCAGCTGACGTGACTTCAAAGTCTAAACTTCTCAATATTCCCTTCAAAGGACAGACCCTATTCGGGCCTGGACTGAAGGAGATCATTTCTGACATCACTGGAGGAAAAGGTCACGCCCTTCCTCAAGACAGGTCCAACAAATTAAGGACCAAACAGTCTAGTTTTCGGCCCTTCGAAACTTCAAGAGTGGCGCAGCTTCAACTTCCTCTAACACAAAGCAAGAGGGAACTTTTGCCCAGTCTAAACTGGTCTGGAGACCTAACCAGGCTTGGAACAAGGGGAAACAGGCCAAAAAGCTTGCTGCTGCCTCTAAGACAGCTTGAAGGAGCAGCCCCCGATCCGGAAACGGATCTAGTAGGGGGCAGACTCTCTCTCTTCGCCCAGGCTTGGGCAAAAGATGTCCAGGATCCCTGGGCATTGGAAATTGTGTCCAAGGGTTATCTTCTGGAATTCAAAACCTCTCCCCCAAAAGGGAGATTTCATCTCTCACAGTTATCTGTAAACCAGATAAAGAGAGAGGCATTCTTACATTGTGTTCGAGACCTCCTAGTTATGAGAGTGATCCACCCAGTTCCAAAGGAGGAACAGGGGCAGGGCTTCTATTCAAATCTGTTTGTGGTTCCCAAGAAAGAGGGAACATTCAGACCAATCTTAGATCTCAAGATCTTAAGCAAATTTCTCAGAGTCCCATCCTTCAAGATGGAGACTATTCGAACCATCCTTCCTATGATCCAGGAGGGTCAATATATGACTACCGTAGACTTAAAGGATGCTTATCTTCACATCCGAAACACAAAGATCATCATTGTTTTCTCAGGTTTGCCTTTCTAGACAGGCACTACCAGTTTGTGGCCCTTCCCTTCGGGTTGGCCACAGCACCAAGAATCTTCACGAAGGTTCTAGGGTCCCTTCTGGTGGTTCGAAGGCTGCGGGGTATAGCAGTAGCCCCTTACTTAGACGACATTCTTATACAGGCGTCGACTTTTCAAATCGCAAGGTCCCATACGGACATTGTTCTGGCATTTCTGAGGTCCCATGGGTGGAAGGTGAATGAAGCAAAGAGTTCTCTATCACCTCTAACAAGAGTTTCATTCCTAGGGACTCTGATAGATTCAGTAGAAATGAAGATTTACCTAAGGAGGCCAGATTGTCAAAACTTCTAGACTTTTGCCATGTTCTTTTTTCCACTTATCGTCCTTCAGTGGCTCAGTGTATGGAAGTAATCGGTTTAATGGTAGCGGCAATGGACATAGTACCATTCGCCCACCTACATCTCAGACTGCTGCAACTTTGCATGCTCAGTCAGTGGAATGGGGATTACACAGATTTGTCCCCTCTACTAAATCTGGATCAAGAAACCAGAGATTCTCTTCTCTGGTGGCTATGTCAGGTCCATCTGTCCAAGGGGATGAGCTTCCGCAGGCCAGATTTGACTATAGTAACGACAGATGCCAGCCTTCTTGGCTGGGGTGCAGTCTGGAACTCCCTGAAGGCTCAGGGCTCGTGGACTCAGGAGGAGGCACTCCTTCCGATAAACATTCTGGAACTAAGAGCGATTTTCAATGCTCTTCAGGCGTGGCCTCAGCTAGCTGGGGTCAGGTTCATCAGATTTCAGTCGGACAATATCACAACTGTAGCCTACATTAACCATCAGGGGGGAACAAGGAATTCCCTAGCAATGTTGGAGGTTTCAAAGATAATTCTATGGGCAGAGGTTCACTCTTGCCATCTATCGGCTATCCATATCCCAGGTGTCGAGAACTGGGAGGCAGATTTTCTAAGTCGGAAGATTTTTCATCCGGGAGAATGGGAACTCCATCCGGAGATATTTGCTCAGTTGATTCAACTTTGGGGCAAACCAGAACTGGATCTCATGGCTCGCCAGAATGCCAAGCTTCCTTGTTATGGGACCAGGTCCAGGGACCCCCAAGGCAACGCTGATAGATGCTCTAGCAGCACCTTGGTCCTTCAACCTGGCTAATGTGTTTCCACCGTTTCCTCTGCTCCCTCGTCTGATTGCCAAGATCAGGCAGGAGAAAGCTTTGGTGACTTTGATAGCACCGGCATGGCCACGCAGGACTTGGTATGCAGACCTGGTGGACATGTCCTCCTATCCACCATGGACCCTGCCGCTGAGGCAGGACCTTCTACTTCAGGGTCCTTTCAACCATCCAAACCTAATTTCTCTGCGTCTGACTGCTTGGAGATTGAACGCTTGATTTTATCAAAGCGTGGTTTCTCTGAATCGGTCATTGATACCTTAATTCAGGCTCGAAAGAGGGTTACCAGGAAAATCTATCATAAGATATGGTGTAAATATCTTCATTGGTGTGAATCCAAGGGTTACTCATGGAGTAAGGTCAGGATTCCTAGAATATTATCTTTTCTCCAAGAAGGATTGGAGAAGGGATTGTCGGCTAGTTCCTTAAAGGGACAGATTTCTGCTCTGTCTATTCTTTTGCACAAGCGTCTGGCTAATACTCCAGACGTTCAGGCATTTTGTCAGGCTTTAGTTCGAATCAAGCCTGTGTTTAAACCTGTGGCTCCGCCATGGAGTCTAAATTTAGTTCTTAAAGTTCTTCAAGGTGTTCCGTTTGAGCCCTTGCATTCCATAGATATTAAGCTGTTGTCTTGGAAAGTTCTGTTTTTGGTAGCTATCTCCTTGGCTCGACGAGTTTTGGAGTTATCGGCTTTACAATGTGATTCTACTTATCTCATTTTCCATGCTAATAAGGTAGTGTTGCGTACCAAACCTGGGTTTCTTCCTAAAGTGGTATCTAATAAGAATATCAATCAGGAGATTGTTGTTCCTTCACTATGTCCTAATCCTTCTTCAAGGAAGGAACATCTATTACACAATCTTGATGTGGTCCGTGCTTTAAAACTCTATTTACAAGCCACTAAAGATTTTCGTCAAACATCTGCTTTGTTTGTGGTTTACTCTGGACAGAGGAGAGGCCAAAAGGCCTCGGCAACTTCTCTTTCTTTTTGGTTAAGAAGCATAATCCGCTTTGCTTACGAGACTGCTGGCCAGCAGCCTCCTGAGAAAATTACAGCTCATTCCACTAGAGCAGTAGCTTCAACGTGGGCTTTTAAAAATGAGGCTTCTGTTGAACAGATTTGTAAGGCGGCGACTTGGTCTTCGCTTCATACTTTTTCCAAATTCTACAAATTTGATACTTTTGCTTTTTCGGAGGCTGTTTTTGGGAGAAAGGTCTTACAGGCAGTGGTGCCCCCCGTTTAAGCGCCTGCCTTGTCCCTCCCTTCATCCGTGTCCTATAGCTTTGGTATTGGTATCCCACAAGTAATGGATGAATCCGTGGACTGGATACACCTTACAAGAGAAAACAAAATTTATGCTTACCTGATGATAAATTTATTTCTCTTGTGGTGTATCCAGTCCACGGCCCGCCCTGTCATTTTAAGGCAGGTGTTATTTATTTTTTAAACTACAGTCACCACTGCACCCTATAGTTTCTCCTTTCTCTTGCTTGTCTTCGGTCGAATGACTGGGGGTGGCAGTTAGGGGAGGAGCTATATAGACAGCTCTGCTGTGGGTGATCCTCTTGCAGCTTCCTGTTGGGAAGGAGAATATCCCACAAGTAATGGATGAATCCGTGGACTGGATACACCACAAGAGAAATAAATTTATCAGGTAAGCATAAATTTTGTTTTTTTCAAATAAAGACAATTCTTAATTGAGTCAATAAGCAAATCTATTTTTCCAAGATTACTATCAGCTAGATTACGAGTTTGGCATTATGAGGGAAAAAGCATTGTTTAATGGGAATTCCATAGTGCCGGTATTATGAGTTTGCTTGGGAGGCCAAAAAGTGAGCGGTACACCCTATAACCAACAAGATCTGTACCGCCATCTAAACTCAGTAGTTTGGATGGCGTCCCTTACATTCTGATTAGCTGATAGAATTCTATCAGCCAATAGGAATTAAAGGGGAAAAAATCCTATCAGCCAATAGGATTGAGCTCACATTCTATTGGCTGATTAGAGAATGCGAGCTCAATCCTATTGGCTGATTAGATCAGCCAATAGGATTAAAGCTTAATCCTATTGGCTGATTGGATCAATAGTAATAGTAATGGCGTCCCAATAGTATTTTTTCCCCTTTAATTCCTATTGGCTAATAGAATTCTATCAGCCAATTGGAATGTAAGGGACGCCATCTTGGATAACGTCACTTAAAGGGAACTTTATTTTCCAGCGACGATCAAAAGAAGAGGATGCTAAGCGCCGGTTGTCTTGAAGATGGACTCGCTGGATGGATAAAGATTGAAGATGCTGCCTGGATTAAGACTTCTGCCCATTTGGATGAAGACTTCTGGCCGCTTAGATGAAGACTGCTGGCTTTGATGAGGACTTCTGCCCACTTGGATTAGGACTTCTGCCCGCTTGGATGAGGATGGATGTCCGGTCTTCAAAAACTGTAAGTGGATCGTCGGGGGTTAGTGTTAGTTTTTTTTAAGGGTTTATTGGGTGGGTTTTATTTTTATCTTAGGGTTTGGGCACTGTAAAAGAGCTAAATGACCATCCAAATGTCCTTTTGAGGGCAATGGTTAGCTTAGGTTTATTTAGATAGAGTTTTATTTGGGGGTTTTGGTAAGGTGTGTGGTGGGTTTTACTGTTGGGGTTGTTTGTATTTTTTTTATAGATAAAAGAGCTGTTATCTTTGGGGCAATGTCCCGCAAATGGCCCTTTTAAGGGCTATTGGCAGTTTAGTTTAGGCTAGGGGTTTTATTATTTTTTGGGGGCTTTTTTATTTTGATAGGGCTATTAGATTAGGAGCAATCCTTTTTTTTTTTGATAATTTCATTTTTTATTTTGTGTTATTTAGTGTTTATTTTTTTTTATTTAGATAATTGTATTTGATTAATTTAATGTATTTGATTTGATTGTAATAGTAGGTTTTAGTGTAAGGCAGGTTAGGTTTTATTTTACAGGTACATTTGTATTTATTTTAACTAGGTAGTTAGTACATAGTTAATAACTATTTACTAACTAGTCTACCTAGTTAAAATAAATACAAACTTACCTGTGAAATAAAAATAAAACCTAAGATAGCTACAATATAACTATTAGTCATATTCTAGCTAACTTAGGGTTTATTTCACAGGTAAGTAAGTATTTAGTTTTAAAGAGGTATTATTTAGTTAATAATCGTAAGGTTTATTTAGCTTTATTTTAATTATATTTAAGTAAGGGGGTGTTAGGGTTAGACTTTTGCTTAGGGTTACGTTAGGGTTCTGGTTAGGTTTAGGGGTTAATATATTTATGTAGTGTTAGTGATGTGGGAGGCCAGAGGTTTAGGGGTTAATAACTTTAGAATAGTGGCGGCGACATTGGGGGCAGCAGATTAGGGGTTAATAACTGTAATGTAGGTGGCAATGTTAAGGGCGGCAGATTAGGGGTTAATAGTTTTATTTATGTGGCGGCAATGTTAAGGGCAGCAGATTAGGGGTTAATAACTGTAATGTAGGGGGTGGCGATGTTAAGGGCGGCAGATTAGGTGTTAATAGTTTTATTAAGGTGGCGGCGATGTTAAATGTGGCAGTTAAGGGGTTAATAACTGTAATGTAGGTGGCGGCGATGTTAAGGGTGGCAGATTGGGGTTAATAGTTTTATTTAGGTAGCAGCGATGTTAAAAGTGGCAGATTAGGGGTTAATAACTGTAATGTAGGTGGCGGCGATATTAAGGGCGGCAGATTAGGGGTTAATAGTTTTATTTAGGTGGAGGCGATGTTAAGGGTGGCAGATTAGGGGTTAATAACATTATGTAGGTTGCGGCAATGTCGGGGGTGGCAGATTAGGAGTGTTTAGACGTGGGTTTTATGTTAGGGTGTTAAAACATAACTTTTTCTTTCCCCATAGACATCAATTGGGCTGCGTTACGGAGCATTTGTTTCCACGATCGGAGGTGTTAGGCTTCTTTTTTGCCGGCTCTCCCCATTGATGTCTATGGGGAAATCGTGCACGAGCACATCAAAGCAGCGCTTGTATTTCGGTGCGGTATGGAGCACAACACCACCATATCACCCGCACAAGCCTGCTTTTTGTAAACCTGTAATAGCAGCACTATAGGGAGGTGAATTAACACCGCTTTTGTGGCGGTCGTTAATTTCCCTATATCGCTCAAAACTCGTAATCTAGCTGTATGTTAATCCTATTACTGTCTTTGTTTTTGGACACATTTAGACAAAATAACACAATGGGTTGGTTGAAGGGACACTGTAACCAAAATTTTTCTTTCCTGATTCAGATAGAGCATGGAATTTTAAGCAACTTTCTAATTTACTCCTATTATAAAATTTTCTTCATTCTCTTGGCATCTTTATTTGAAATGCAAGAATGTAAGTTTAGATGCCGGCCCATTTTTGGTGAACAACCTGAGTTCTCCTTGCTGATTGGTGAATAAATTCATCCACCAATAAAAAAGTGCTGTCCAGAGTACTGAACCCAAAAAAAGCTTAGATGCCTTCAAATAAAGATAGCAAGAGAACGAAGAAAAATTGATAATAGGAGTAAATTAGAAAGTTGCTTAAAATTGCATGCTCTTTCTGAATTACAAAAGAAAAAATTGGGGTTCAGTGTCCCTTTAATATGTTTCTATAGTTCAAGGGACACAGTTTGAAAAGTTAAAGTCAATATTACAAGACACAGACAGACTTAAACTTGTTATGTAGCTAATAAAACCTGAATGTATGTAGTCATTAATTATAATAAAGAAAAATTCACAATTTTATATTTAAAAAGGATCAATGCTATTGTTAATAACAGTGTAACTTTTAATATTATTTTTATAATGCTTACATTCTTCATTATATAAATAAAAATATTAACATAGGGTAATGCTTACATTTTCTCAGGTAACTCCTGATCAGAGTTCTGAGTTTAGATTGCCTCCTGTACAAATCCTTGTACCTTTTCAGGCATTGTTTTCTTGTCCGAATTTGACCAGAGACACACCTGACTAGACGCACCATCTCACATAATATCCTATTTTTTCTATCCTGGTCCAAAGTGAAAATACCCTTTCTATTTTTAGGGAAATATTTATCCATAGTATAGGATATAATCAATAATTCACCAATTGAGAATTTTTTTGATTGTGTCATTTTGCTAGGATCTATCAATGCTACAAACTGTACTAACTAACGGAACTAATTTTCATTTAAAAGTGCGCAATTTCAAATAATAACCCCATAGAATAAAGAAAGCACTATTATTGGCAATTTCTTGTATCTATCTATCTATCTATCTATCTATCTATCTATCTATATATATATATACACATATATATATATATATATATATATATATATATATATATATATATATATATATATATATATATATATACATTGATTGGAGTAGCCGTGTTAGCCCAGAGATTTAGATATCAAAATAACAAGAGTATTGCATTGGGCAATGATACTTTTTTATTGGACTAACTATACATTTATAAGTTGACAATCTTTCGGAAGAGTTCCTTCCTTTAATAAGTCTAAAGCAAGAGTATTGCTTTAGACTTGATAAAGGAAGGAACTCTTCCGAGTATGTAATTTATTTAGAAAAAAACGTTTATAAAGAAACAAATTGGATATTCTTATTGATTACTGATCGTCCGTTTATTTAGATATAGAAATGTATTGGAAATAACATTAAAAATATTACACATAAAAAAAAGATCACATGACCAAAAAAAAGGGCAAATACAATTTAAAGTGTTATTGCTAATGTGATATAGGGATCTTTCCAGAACAAAATAAATCTGTATACGCCCCTTTTTAACAACTTTATAGATACATAGATTTCAAACCGTTACAAAGGAAAGTGTATTTGAACAAAACAGTAGATCTTTTTTGCGCCCGTTAATACCTCTATTTTAAGATGGCATCAGGACAATCTGGAAAAACATAAAGCAGGAGAAGTATTATGTTTACCCATCGCCAGAATTGTATCTTGGTGGAATTGGTGAATGAACATTATGATGAGATAAGTGGGTACCAGGCAAGAACGGTAAATCCACAGAGAAAGAAAGCTATATGGTCACAAATAAGTATATCGGTGTCTGCAGAAGGAAATTTCCCAAAGGATGTAAGGGCCTGTCGTAAGAGGGTGACAGATATTTCAAAGAATATAAAGAAAAAAGTATGCAGAGAAAAGCTATCTGCTAAAGGAACTGGTGGAGGCCCAGGATATAAAGGGAGTGCAGAATTATTAGGCAAATGAGTATTTTGACCACATCATCCTCTTTATGCATGTTGTCTTACTCCAAGCTGTATAGGCTCGAAAGCCTACTACCAATTAAGCATATTAGGTTATGTGCATCTCTGTAATGAGAAGGGGTGTGGTCTAATGACATCAACACCCTATATCAGGTGTGCATAATTATTAGGCAACTTCCTTTCCTTTGGCAAAATGGGTCAAAATAAGGACTTGACAGGCTCAGAAAAGTAAAAAATAGTGAGATATCTTGCAGAGGGATGCAGCACTCTTAAAATTGCAAAGCTTCTGAAGCGTGATCATCGAACAATCAAGCGTTTCATTCAAAATAGTCAACAGGGTCGCAAGAAGCGTGTGAAAAAACCAAGGCGCAAAATAACTGCCCATGAACTGAGAAAAGTCAAGCGTGCAGCTGCCAAGATGCCACTTGCCACCAGTTTGGCCATATTTCAGAGCTGCAACATCACTGGAGTGCCCAAAAGCACAAGGTGTGCAATACTCAGAGACATGGCCAAGGTAAGAAAGGCTAAAAGACGACCACACCTGAACAAGACACACAAGCTGAAACGTCAAGACTGGGCCAAGAAATATCTCAAGACTGATTTTTCTAAGGTTTTATGGACTGATGAAATGAGAGTGAGTCTTGATGGGCCAGATGGATGGGCCCGTGGCTGGATTGGTAAAGGGCAGAGAGCTCCAGTCCGACTCAGACACCAGCAAGGTGGAGGTGGAGTACTGGTTTGGGCTGGTATCATCAAAGATGAGCTTGTGGGGCCTTTTCGGGTTGAGGATGGAGTCAAGCTCAACTCCCAGTCCTACTGCCAGTTTCTGGAAGACACCTTCTTCAAGCAGTGGTACAGGAAGAAGTCTGCATCCTTCAAGAAAAACATAATTTTCATGCAGGACAATGCTCCATCACACGCGTCCAAGTTCTCCACAGCGTGGCTGGCAAGAAAGGGTATAAAAGAAGAAAATCTAATGACATGGCCTCCTTGTTCACCTGATCTGAACCCCATTGAGAACCTGTGGTCCATCATCAAATGTGAGATTTACAAGGAGGGAAAACAGTACACCTCTCTGAACAGTGTCTGGGAGGCTGTGGTTGCTGCTGCACGCAATGTTGATGGTGAACAGATCAAAACACTGACAGAATCCATGGATGGCAGGCTTTTGAGTGTCCTTGCAAAGAAAGGTGGCTATATTGGTCACTGATTTGTTTTTGTTTTGTTTTTGAATGTCAGAAATGTATATTTGTGAATGTTGAGATGTTATATTGGTTTCACTGGTAAAAATAAATAATTGAAATGGGTATATATTTGTTTTTTGTTAAGTTGCCTAATAATTATGCACAGTAATAGTCACCTGCACACACAGATATCCCCCTAAAATAGCTATAACTAAAAACAAACTAAAAACTACTTCCAAAACTATTCAGCTTTGATATTAATGAGTTTTTTGGGTTCATTGAGAACATGGTTGTTGTTCAATAATAAAATGAATCCTCAAAAATACAACTTGCCTAATAATTCTGCACTCCCTGTAGGGCAGAATTGACTTTGAACAGCAACTGTATGCCAGGATGGGTGATGCTGTTGTGGTGGGCCTTAAAGGGACACTGTACCCAAAAATTTTCTTTCGTGATTCAGATTGAGCATGAAATTTTAAGCAATTTTCTAATTTACTCCTATTATCAAATTTTCTTCATTCTCTTTGTATCTTTATTTGAAATGCAAAAATGTAAGTTTAGATGCCGGCCCATTTTTGGTGAACAACCTGAGTTGTCCTTGCTGATTGGTGGATAAATTCATCCACCAATAAAAAAGTGCTGTCCAGAGTACTGAAACCAAAAAAAAGCTTAGATGCCTTCTTTTTCAAATAACGATAGCAAGAGAACAAAGAAAAATTGATAATAGGAGTAAATTAGAAAGTTGCTTAAAATTGCATGCTCTTTCTGAATTACACACGAAAAAATTTGGGTACAGTGTCCCTTTAATGTTCCTTCTGACACAATGGATTTCAGAGGTAAATTAATGCATTCTATAACTTTTTTTTTATTATTTGCATTAAAATTAGTTATTTTATAAACTGTTTTATTATTTTATTAGAGCAACATGACGAGGGATGTGATGAAGAGGAGGTTCATGAACAGGAGGATCAACCGTTTGCCTATGAAAGTACCTTCACAGGAGCCACAAGCATCAACTTCTCATGAAATTACACACAGAGAAGAAAGCGTCAGTAAGTTAATGTTCAGATCTTCATATGTTAATATTGTTTTTTTGAAGGTAAAGTGACATCTATTACATTTTATAGTTGGGTCCAACACTGAAACGCATCTTTAACACACCGAATGTTGGAAAAAAAAATATATGAACAAAAATAACAAATATTGATACATATATATGGACACGTAACCAAAAAAAAACCCAGGTATCCTAACCTTGAATAAACATTTTTTGGGAAATTGAAAGTTGATTAAAATGTTATTTTATTTATTTTTTCTTGTTGATATTGATTGCCATAAGGTATATGCATTGAAGAAAAGGTCATCTAAATAAAATATGTTAAAAAAAAAAGGTATATGACTAGTATAATTTTTTTTTAAACATGTTCATTTAAACATAAATGACATTTCACTGTTACACTAACACAATAGAAAATAATGTTATATTCACCCAATAGCCAACCATGTGGCATGTCTCCATGTTCAAATAATGCTGATTGTTTTAGAATGTGAAAATCATGGCATGACCCTGGAAATCCTGACTGCACAGCCCAAATTCTAAGGTTTGCATCACACACTGCCTGAACATTGAGTGAATGGAAGTTTTTTTTCTATTCCTGTATTGCTCCTCCCTTAAAGATGGTGGTCTTAGAGCTATATGGGTGCAATCTATTGCACCAAGAACATTGGGCATACCAGCTACTTGGTAAAATGATGCCTTTACTGTGTGCCATTTTTGCACATCCCTGGGTACATAAATAAACTTATTCAGATGCTTCAGAATAGATTTTAAAACAATCCTTAAATGTCTGCGGCTGACTCATGCCCACCACTGCACTAGAGACAGCCTGAAATTAACCTGTTGACAGGAAATGCAAAACAGCCAATAATTTTAACAATCCAGGTATTGCCCTTGTTCTTCTTGTTCTAGGATGTCATTTTGTATAAGGGCATAAAGGTTTAGTATGCTCTCACTATTAATCCAAATCTTTGCTTAATCACCTTATCTGACAATGCCTGAAGTCGCAACGGGGTAATAACACTCTGGGCACTCTTTGGGCATATTTCCATCATCGAGACGATTTTCATGGCCCCTTGCCAAAGAAATAGCAGCCAAAATTAAGAAATATTCCATCTTCTCTCGCGAAAACAATGGAGTGAATTCAATGTTTTACACAGTGGTTATGGTCGTATTTGTAGGAGAATTTTAGGTTCTCCTAAGGTGCAAAATAATGATAAATCTGAATTTCGGTGATTAGTTAGGCGTATTTTTAAAAATACGACCAAAAAAGCAAATTTTAAAACTTTATTTGGCGCACATGTGTGGTCATATTTGCTTATTTTTAGGCGTATTTTGCATTGATAAATAGGAGAAAAATTACCACAGCGTATTTATAGGCGCAAATGTAGGAGAATTACAAAGATAAATGGACCCCTTTATGTTTAATTACAACTTCACTTACTTGAACAAACTATTTATTTGTACTCCTGTCTCAACTCATATGTATAAGAAGACCTGTACAACTTTGTTACTCACAAACAACTGAGACTCTATACCATTTGTAAATTTTCTTTTATTGTTTGTATTGTTTATACAATTTTCAATAAAGCATTTTTTTAAAACTAAAAAGAAATGCATCCATGTGGATTCTAATTTTGGCTGCGATGTTCCTTTAAAGTCACAATCCTTACCTGGGGATTAATCTTCCACAACAGAAACAACACCTGTACAAGTATAATTATCCACCTCTAGTCCGAAAAATCAGACAAGACATTACGAAATGGAGTAAATATAACTTCTCTTGGTTGGGAAGGTTAGCAGCAGTCAAAATGACTATTCTGCCCCGATTACTCTATTTATTCAGAGCATTGCCAATAGCAATCATCAAAGCAGACATAGAAAGACTGCAGACAGATCTTTCAACCTTTATTAGAGGGACAAAATCAGCTAGGATCTCTAAATCTTTAGTACAGAGCAACTAGAGCAGCGCAGGATGAGATGTTACTGAACAGGACGGAGGAACCCATTTGGATTACTTTAGAGACAGAACTAGAAGGGAGAGTAGACTTGGACTCCATTCTATGGGACACACAACAGACTAGAGCTAGCTATCATTCCCCAGAAACTCACACAGGAGACCTTACAATTAAATTATGGACGAAAATGAGGAAGAGAGAAGATATTCTTCCAAAACACTCCTTGTTGATGCCGATTAGGTACCTATTACAGGGGGGGGGGGCACGTAAACTCCTACAGAAATGGGAAAACAAAGGCCTGTACAGAGTGGCGAACATTCTACAGAATGGTTTGGTGTTGTCGTTCTCCCACTTGCAGGAGAGGATTGCACCCCTCAAATTACACTGGTTCATTTATTTACAGTTGCAATCCTCTCTTCGAGACTTCCTTAAAAATACACCAGGTAAGATGTCCACGGTGCTAGAAATCTCCAGCATCAGTCCCCATAGGTCCAAACACTCTATATCTAGGCTCTATGTGGCAATTCAATCCCCCCCAAATGCACCTAAAACACACATAATGCTAGCATGGGAACAGGAACTAGATAAAGTAAAAGATAGACAAGAATGGGAAACACTACTCCAATCAGGGGATAAGGGCCTATTAAGAGTTGATTTGAAAGAAAACAAATTGTAAACAGCCTTCTGATGGTACTTAACTCCAGTTAGGACTTCTCACATGAATTCCCAGGGAAGTGATTTGTGTTATAGGGGCTGTGGAAAGGGAGGTACATACAAACACATGTGGTGGGGCGGTGAGGTTATCCAGGAAGTGTGGAGAAGACTATCCTTGTTTATAGGACAGTTGGTGGACGAGGAGTTTACCCTTACCATACAACAGGCACTGTTACACGAACACATAGATATTTACCACAGATACCTGAACACTTTCATTAGAATTCTATGTACAATCACTAGAACATGTATTGCGAGATACTGGAAGACAGGGGCTCCATCATGGACAGAGATATACAATAAAATACAATTCACATATAACATGTATGAAGAGGCAGCGGGAATCCTAAACAATAAGGAGACAATGCATAAGGTATGGTTCTACAGGATAGGTAGACAGGAGCAAACAACTAGGAATCTAACTTAGATTGAGCCGATTTCAGGACGACAGGGTGTGCCGTGGAACAAGTGTCTTTATTTACAAGGTTAAGTGCTATATATGAAAATAGTCACTGTTTCTTTTGCTGTCCCACCATCCTCCCCCCTCTCCTTTTATATTCTTTTTTCTATTAATATGTTATTCTGTTTAGTTTTAAATTTGTTTTGCTTAGTTTATTGCAACTCATTACACAACCTTGTTTTTCTGTTGTGTGCAAATTCTGATAAATGTTAAATGGAAGCTACACTAAGATATGTTAATTTCATACTGGAAACAATGGATATTCACGAAGGCATTCAGAGAGGTTTACTAGCTACTGATGTGGATTAAATGACTTTATTTTAGAGGTAATGAGACTGTAATGCATTTACTTTATATACATGTTGTAAAAAATGTCAATAAAAAACTATTTAAATTTAAAGTCACAATCCTGTTTTCAAAGACAATTTCTTAAAAAAAAAAAAAAAAAAAAAAGCAATCTGCAAGAAAAGAAATAAAGATTAAACATGTCAAAATTTCTGGTAATAAAAAAAATAAACTAGCGTTTTTGAAGTATTCAATATTATGACAAGTCATAAACAAAGCCATTTCTGTTGTATTGCTGTAGAACAACATATCAGTCGAGTCATAATGTATTCAGAGCAAATTAACATTCTTTTACTGCAATTATTTATTTATTTATTTTTTTTAAATGCTTTATTGAAAATGTATTGAAAATGGTATAATAACAATAAACACTGTAATAAAGATACATTTTGAGCTAAGCAATTTCAAGGTGTGTTGGTTTCTCCTCATTGATTGGATTCAGACCTTTTAATTGGTTCCAAAAATGTCAAGACAGATTTTAGATTTTAATATGTCATTCATTTATTATGTTTCAGAGAGTAGGTAATGTTGCCATGGGAATTGAATATTTCTCATTTTCTGCTTTAAGGATTGGTTTATTCAACTTTGAGACAATTGAGTTTATCATTGGAGGTTATTAGGATTCTGTAGAAGTGGTTACAGGTGTTCATAAAAGTGAAAGAAAGTGACAGAAAGAACAATACACATTTAAAATGCTTGTTATTACAGATACAATGACAGGTAGTGTCTCAAAGCAGACGGAGCTTGATAAATGCGCCTCATTGTGTCAGAAGGAAAATCAAGGCCCACCACAACAGCATCACCCATCCTGACATGTATTGGCAAAAGTGTTTCTAATAAAAGCTGTAACTGTTTCAAAAGAATATTTAAGTATGCACTGTGCACCACCATTTTAAACACACATTTTAAGGTGATTGTATAATCTGATAATGACTCAGTTACTTGCTGACATGATACAAGCCCCACTGGTGTTCTGAGCAGCTGCAGTATTTCAAATGTTGGTGCACTGACAATGTCTAGCTATGATTCACTTGCACGTGCATAACACTAAAGTAGTTTTAACACTAAAAAAGTAATAACTTTTGCTATAAACATTTTTGCCAGTAAATGTGTATTGCAAATATGTTTCTATTCATGTAAATTATCTATGTGCATTTAGATTTTGAATTGATTGTCCCTTTAATTACATTTTAGTATTTTATTTCTCCTGATAAATCATTTGTATCTAGACTTGTGCGGGATCAAAAAATTTGTTTCGCTTTGTTTTGTTTGGATTCTGTAATGCTCGTGGGATAATTCACTATCAGACTGAACTCGGTCACTAAACTTCTTATCCCGGTGTCGAGCCGGAATGAAAGGGAATATCCCAGAGCAGAGAGAGTTTGCAAGATGAGGTAAGCGGCACTCACCACAGACAGGATAGTCTTCAGCGGCAACAAGCATAGAATCAGAGAAAGCAGTTCGGGGGTACACCACAAGAAGGATCAGGCAGGCAGGATTTGGCAATGGTAAATCAGTCCAAGGGTAAACCACTAGAATGGTCAGGCAGGCAGGGTTTGGCAACAGTAGAGCAGTCCAAGGGGAAACCACTAGAGTGGTCAGGCAGGCAGGGTTTGAAACAGTAAAGCAGTCCAAGGGTAAACCAATAGAATGGTCAGGCAGGCAGGGTTTGGCAACAGAGAGGCAATCCAGACCAATAGGGGTTAATCAAGCAGAGTGGTCAAACAAGCAGAGTTCAGCAGCAGTATATCAATCAAGCAATATAGGGGTTAAGAGGCAGCATAGTCAGACAGGCAGAGTTCATCAGCAGTATATCAATAAGGCAATCAGAGAAGAAAAAATCTATCACACCCAGGAGCACGCAAAGTAACACCTATACTTGGGCAGTGATAGATCCTTTTTGAGAAACTTACATAGGCACAGGATTTGAGCTACAGGCATCTGACCAGCATCAGAGAGAGAGAGGAGCTGCTGCGATGACGTCAGAGCCGCACGCATCTGGACCCGACACAGCCACTGGCAACGAGCATGGAAGGAGATGCCGCGCCTCTAGCAGCAGCTAGAGCAGCATGGTGTGACACAGTCCCCCTCTCAAGGGTTCCCTCCAGGAACCAGAGTCGGCCTCAAAGGATGAGCAGCATGGAATTTGGAGACCAAAGATGGAGCATGCACATCACAGGCAGGAACCCAAGAACGATTTGCCACAGAGTAACTCTTCCAATTTATCAGATACTGCAGTTGTCTGTGCCTGTATCTAGAGTCCAGGATATTAGCTACCTCATGTTCAGGGTCACCATGGACCAGGAGTGGAGGAGGAGGAGCTTGGAGCCTGTTTTATCTATTCCCTGATGTAAGGCTTGAGTAGTGAGATGTGGAAGACTGGGTGTATGCGCAGGGTTTTGGGCAAGGCCACTTTGTAGGCAACAGGAGACAGTCTTTTCAGGACTTTGTAAGGAACGATAAACCTAGACCCCAATTTGTGACAGGGTTGACATAGATTAATATTTTGAGTAGAGACCCAAACATGATCACCTACTGAGATGGTACGTACAGAAGCTCTATGACGATCAGCAAACTTTTTATATCTAGAGACAGCTGAACATAGCTGAGAGTGAATATGTTGCTAATGAGTGGTGAGTTCAGTAATGTGTCAGTCTGCTGTAGGAACCCCAGTGGACTGAGCAGAAATAGGGAAGACACGAGGTTGATACCCTGCTGTGGCTTGAAATGGAGAACATTGAAAAGAAGAGTGTCAATTAGTGTTTCTTGCCAGCTCAGCTAGGGGTAACAACTCAGACCAGTTGGTATGGCGAGCATTGACAAAGGTAGGCTTCAAGATCCTGGTTTACTCTCTGTTAGTCCATTGGTCTGAGGATGGTAGCCAGGAGACAAGGAAACAGTGGTTCCAATCTACTTACAAAAGGCTCTCCACAAGGTAGAGATGAACTGTGGACATCTGTCGGAAACAATATTCACAGGACCAATCAGCCAATCTGATTGAACTTGAATCTGATTGGCTGATTCAATCAGCCAATCAGATTTTTCTACCTTAATTCCGATTGGCTGATAGAATCCTATCAGCCAATCGGAATTCGAGTGACGCCATCTTGGATGACGTCACTTAAAGGTACCGTCATTCGCCGTTAGTCGTCGGGAAGAAGAGGATGGATCCGCATAGGCTCCTCTGAAGATGGCTCCGCTCCGGATGGATGAAGATTGAAGACGCCGCCTGGATGATGACTTCATCGGATGGAAGATTTCTTCAGCGCCGCCTGGATGATGACTTCTGCCGCTCCGGATCTCCTCTTCGGTTCCATCGGTGGTCGGCTGGCTGAACGCGGCTCAAGGTAGGATGATCTTCAGGGGGGTAGTGTTAGGTTTATTTAAGGGGGGTTTGGGTTAGATTAGGGGTATGTGGGTGGTGGGTTTTAATGTTGGGGGGTGTTGTATTTTTATTTTACAGGCAAAAGAGCTGTTTTATTTGGGGCATGCCCAGCAAAAGGCCCTTTTAAGGGCTGGTAAGGCAAAAGAGCTGTTTACTTTTTAATGTAGAATAGGGTAGGGAATTTTTTTATTTTGGGGGGCTTTGTTATTTTATTAGGGGGCTTAGATTAGGTGTAAGTAGCTTAAAATTGTTGTAATATTTTTTAAATGTTTGTAACTTATTTTTTTTTATTTTTTGTAACTTAGCTTTTTTTAATTTTTGTACTTTAGTTAGTTTATTTAATTGTATTTAATTTTAGTTATTTGTAGCTAATTAATTTAATTAATTTAATGATAGTGTAGTGTTAGGTTTAATTGTATCTTAGGTTAGGATTTATTTTACAGGTAATTTTGTATTTCTTTTAGCTAGGTAGTTATTAAATAGTTAATAACTATTTAATAACTATTCTAACTAGCTAAAATAAATACAAATTTACCTGTAAAATAAATATGAATCCTAAAATAGCTACAATGTAATTATTAATTACATTGTAGCTATCTTAGGGTTTATTTTACAGGTAAGTATTTAGTTTTAAATAGGAATAATTTATTTAAGTGTAGTGTAGTGTTAGGTGTAATTGTAACTTAGGTTAGGATTTATTTTACAGGTAAATTTCTCTTTATTTTAACTAGGTAGCTATTAAATAGTTAATAACTATTTAATAGCTATCGTACCTAGTTAAAATAAATTGAAATTTGCCTGTAAAATAAAAATAAATCCTAAGATAGCTACAATATAATTATTATTTATATTGTAGCTATATTGGGGTTTATTTTAAAGGTAAGTATTTAGTTTTAAATAGGATTCATTTAGTTAATAAGAGAAATATTATTTAGATTTATTTAATTAATATTTAAGTTAGGGGGGTGTTAGGGTTAGTGTTAGACTTAGGTTTAGGGGTTAATAATTTTATTACAGTTGCGGCGGTGTAGGGGGGGCAGGATAGGGGTTAATAATTTTATTACAGTGGCGGCGCTGTAGGGGGGGCAGGATAGGGGTTAATAAATTTATTATAGGTGGCTACGGTGTAGGGGGGCAGATTATGGGTTAATAAGTTTAAGATAGGTTGCGGCGGGGTCTGGGAGCGGCGGTTTAGGGGTTAAACTATTTATTTAGTTGCGGTGAGGTCCGAGATCGGCAGGATAGGGGTTAATAAATTTATTATAGGTGGCGGCGGTATAGGGGGGGCAGGATAGGGGTTACTAGGTATAATGTAGGTGGCGGCGGTGTCCGGGAGCGGCAGTTTAGGGGTTAATACATTTATAAGAGTTGCAGTGGGGTCTGGGAGCGGCGGTTTAGGGGTTAGTAACTTTATTGAGTTGCAGGGGGCTCTGGGGGCGCCGGTATAGGGTGTAGAACAGTGTAGTTAGTGTGGGTGCTTAGTGACAGCTTGTCAATAAAGCTGTCAAAAAGCCGAAGAGCAGCGAGATTGGATGGGTGATAACTCTCACAATCCGCTGCTCATTGCCCCGTACTTGGTGCAAGGCTTTTTGACAGCTTTTTTGATAACTTAGGCGAACGTATTCAGGTCCGCGGCGGCGTTAGGCGGGCGTATTGGACCGGCGAAGGCAGGTAAAGTAGACGGCTTGATAAGTACCCCTCATTGTATCTAGCTTAGGGTTTATTTTTATTTTACAGACAACTTTGTATTTATTTTAACTAGGTAGAATAGTTAAAATAAAGACACATTTACCTGTAAAATAAAACCTAACCTAAGTTACACCAACACCTAACACTACACTTTAATTAAATAAATTATCTAAATTAAATACAATTAATTACAATTAAATAAAATTATCTAAAGTACGGAAAAAAAAACCCCCACTAAATTACAGAAAATAATAAAGAAATTACAAGATTTTTAAACTAATTACACCTACTCTAATCCCCCTAACAAAATTAAAAAGCCCCCCAAAATAAAAAAAGCCCTACACTAAATTACAAATATCCCTTAAAAGGGCCTTTTGTGGGGCATTTCCCCAAAGTAATCAGCTCTTTTACCTGTAAAAAAAAAGTACAAATACCCCCCCAACATTAAAACCCACCACCCACACAACCAACCCTACTCTAAAACCCACCCAATCCCCCCTTAAAAAAAACTAACACTAACCCCCTGAAGATCACCTTACCAGGAGACATCTTCACCCAACCGGGCCGAAGTCCTCAACAAAGCCGAGAGAAGTCTTCATCCAACCGGGCAGAAGTCTTCATCCAGATGGCATCTTCTATCTTCATCCATCCGGCGCGGAGCGGGTCCATCTTCAAGACATCCGACGCAAAGCATCCTCTTCTTTCCATGGCCGACGACTGAATGAAGGTTCCTTTAAATGACGTCATCCAAGATGGAATCCATTCAATTCCGATTGGCTGATAGAATTCTATCAGCCAATCGGATTTAAGGTAGAAAAAATCCTATTGGCTGATGCAATCAGCCAATAGGATTGAAGTTCAATCCTATTGGCTGATCCAATCAGCCAATAGGATTGTGCTGGCATTCTATTGGCTGTTCCAATGAGCCAATAGAATGCCAGTTCAATCCTATTGGCTAATTGCATCAGCCAATTGGATTTTTCTACCTTAATTCCGATTGCGTAAACAAACTGTGAAAAAGAGGACAGCGCAAGAGGACATGATTCAAGGTAGATTTTATTAACATGTACAGCACAACAGCACAGATTTTACTTACAAAATGTAAGTTCTTTTCGGCAATTCACAATTAAAGGGCCACTGTAAGTAAATATTTTCTATGCCTGTTACTAACTAACTACCCCAAATATGCTTTTTATCAATAGCATTTCATTAACATATCTCTACCGTATAGCAGAAATCTTGTCTGCAAATTTAATTGTTTTCCAAACCCACTCCGTGGGTATCCTTTACTCTGTACCAATCCGTTTACAATACCTAGGTTTCAAAATGGCACTTTAAACACAAAGTTATTGGTTTAAGTATTTTGAACATGCAGTGCTGAAAATAGTGGGCAGGATAACGTGACATCATCGGCGAATAAAAGATATAACTTTTAGAACGTTATGAAACTTCGTTTTGGAGAAAATATAGGTCAGTAGGTTTTAATTAATGTTTATTAACTTTAATATGTTAGTTGTTTAGCTTAAAAATTATAACAGAAAGTAATCCTTTAATGTTGTGAACATATGAAGTCCTATTCCGTTAGTAGAGGTCTCCATGGTTAGCACGTACTTCCGATAGGGGACTTTTCCTCCCGAACTCAGCACACAGCAGCAGGGAACCTTCTCCGATGATGGAATGGACCACTAAGTTCAACGCGTTTCCCCCGGAGTACGCCCAGGATTTTTCAAGAGCAGAATATGTAGAAAGAAGGTGTGTTGCTATTTCAAGCAAAAGGTTGCTCCACATTGGCTGTTATTCTCACCAATCGGATACTGGCTAATACTATACACCCCCATTATAAAAGAACATACAGAAAAGCAGTGCTTTAAAGTGATACAACAAATTCATATTACGTTTTAAAATTACATAAAACAAAGAAACTGAATAATGCATAGAATAAAAATTTAGACAGTCATAGAATATTAAAATGACTCTGTAACATTTAAAATGCAAAATGTTTAACATACACTATATTTGCAATACAATATATTTAAAAACAACTCATGTGATAATATATTCATTACATAGCACATACAACCATTTGATGAAAAACATGGGTAAAACAATACATATAAAAAAAAATTACATATAAAAAAAGAGATAAATGAACAGAAAAGTTTACATATGAAAAATGCATTATCATAAAAAATGACAAAATATTCTTTCAAATGATAATATCCTGAAACTATATAAAAATAACAATTAATTATCACCACAAATATACGATATTCAGAAAAAAAGTTTCAAGGTGAGGTACAAGAGCTAGATTTCATAATAATAAGTAGACAGTGCACCATGATCAAAGAGCTACAGAAAGGCTTGTACATCTAAATCGATGTTAAGTCCATGTGGATTCAAACTCTTCAGTTTATAGATCCATTCTGTTTCTCTTAGAATTCTATCAGGCAATCGGAATTGAAGGGAGGCCATCTTGGATGACGTCATTTAAAGGAATCTTCATTCAGTCGTCGGCCGTGGAAAGAAGAGGATGCTCCGTGTCGGATGTCTTGAAGATGGACCCGCTTCTCGCCGGATGGATGAAGATAGAAGATGATGTCTGGATGAAGACTTCTGCCCGTCTGGAGGACCACTTCTGCCCGGTTGGATGAAGACTTCTGCCCGTCTGGAGGACCACTTCTGCCTGGTTGGGTGAAGACGTCTCCCGGTAAGGTGATCTTCAAGGGGTTAGTGTTAGGTTTTTTTTAAGGGGTGATTGGGTGGGTTTTAGAGTAGGGTTGGTTGTGTGGGTGGTGGGTTTTAATGTTGGGGGGGGATTGTACATTTTTTTTCAGGTAAAAGAACTGATTACTTTGGGGCAATGCCCTGCAAAAGGCCCTTTTAAGGGCTATTTGTAATTTAGTGTAGGGTAGGGCTTTTTTATTTTGAGGGGCTTTTTTATTTTGTTTGGGGGATTAGATTAGGTGTAATTATTTTAAAATTCTTTTATTTTCTTTATTATTTTCTGCAATTTATTATTTGTTTTTTTTTGTACTTAAGATAATTTTATTTAATTGCAATTAATTGTATTTAATTTAGGTAATTAATTTAATTATAGTGTAGTGTTAGGTGTAATTGTAACTTAGGTTAGGTTTTATTTTACAGGTACTTTTGTATTTATTTTAGCTAGGTAGTTAGTAAATAGTTAATAACTATTTAGTAACTATTCTACCTAGTTAAAATAAATACAAAGTTGCCTGTAAAATAAAAATAAACCCTAAGCTAGCTACAATGTAACTATTAGTTATATTGTAGCTAGCTTAGGGCTTATTTTATAGGTAAGTATTTAGTTTTAAATAGAAATTATTTATTGTAGTAATTTTATTTAGATTTATATAAATTATATTTAAGTTAGTGGGGGTTAGGGTTAGACTTAGGTTTAGGGGTTAATAACTTTATTATAGTGGTGGCAACGTTGTGGGCGGCAGATTGGGGTTAGTAAATGTATTTAGGTTTGCGAGACATTGGGGGTGGCAGATTAGGGGTTAATAAATACAATGTAGGTTTTGGCGATGTTGGGGGCAGCAGATTAGGGGTTCATAACTATAATGTAGGTGGCGGCGGTGTCCGGAGCGGCAGATTAGGGGTTACTAATATAATGTAGGTGTTGGCAATGTTGGGGGCGGCAGATTAGGGGTTAATAAGTGTAAGATTAGGGGTGTTTAGACTCGGGGTTCATGTTACGGTGTTAGGTGTAGACATAACTTTTATTTCCCCATAGGAATCAATGGAGCTGCGTTAGGAGCTTTACGCTGCTTTTTTGCAGGTGTTAGGTTTTTTTCATCCGGCTCTCCCCCATTGATACCTATGGGGAAATCGTGCACGAGCATGTTTAGCCAGCTCACCGCTAACGTAAGCAGCGCTGGTATTGAGGTGAGATGTGGAGCTAAATTTTGCTCTTCACTCACTTTTTTGCGGTTAACGCCGGGTTTGTAAAAACCCGTAATACCAGCGCTGTCTGTAAGTGAGTGGTGAGCATAAACTGCTCATTAGCACCGCACAGCTTCTAACGCAAAACTCGTAATCTAGGTCATAGGGTTTATTTTTATTTTACAGGCAAGTTTGTATTTATTTTAACTAGGTAGAATAGTTACTAAATAGTTATTAACTATTTAATAACTACCTAGTTAAAATAAAGACAAATTTATCTGTAAAATAAAACCTAACCTAAATTACACTAACACCTAACACTACACTATAATTAAATTAATTCCCTAAATTAAATACAATTAAATGCAATTAAATTAAATTATCTAAAGTACAAAAAACCCCTATTAAATTACAGAAAATAATAAACAAATTACAAGATTTTTAAACTAATTACACCTAATCTAATCCCCCTAACAAAATAAAAAAATCCCCCCCAAAATAAAAAAAGCCCTACCCTACACTAAATTAAAAATAACCCTTAAAAGGGCCTTTTGCAGGGCATTGCCCCAAAGTAATCAGCTCTTTTAACTGTAAAAATAATTGCAAATCCCCCCAACATTAAAACCCACCACCCACACAACCAATCCTCCTTTAAAACCCACCCAATACCCCCTTAAAAAAAACTAACACTAACCCCTTGAAGATCACCTTACCTGGAGAAGTCTTTATTCAACCGGGGCGAAGTCCTCAACAAAGCTGGGAGAAGTCATCATCCAAGCCGGGTGAAGTGGTCCTCCAGATGGGCAGAAGTCTTCATCCAGACGGCATCTTCTATCTTCATCTATCTGGCGCGTAGCGGTTCCATCTTCAAGACATCCGGCGCGGAGCATCCTCTTCCAAAGAAGTCTTCTTAATAAATGACGGTTCCTTTAACTGACGTCATCCAAGATGGCGTCCCTTCAGCCAATAGGATTTTTTCTACCTTAATTCCGATTGGCTGATAGAATTCTATCAGCCAATCGGAATTGAAGGGACGCCATCTTGCATGACGTCACTTAAAGGAACCATCATTTAGTAAGAAGACTTCGTTGGAAGAGGATGCTCCACGCCGGATGTCTTGAAGATGGACCCGCTCTGCGCTGGATGGATGAAGATAGAAGATGCCATCTGGATGAAGACTTCTGCCCGTCTGGAGGACCACTTCGCCGGCTTGGATGAAGACTTCTCCCGACTTCGTTGAGGACTAGACATGTGTGATTCGATTCGGTCCGAATCGAAATTCGGACGGATTTGTCAAATTCGGAGATTCTGATTGATTCGAATTTCCGAATTGCGGTAGTGCCGAATCTACCGAATAAATCCGAATCGATTCGAATTTATTCTGTAGATTCGGATGGCCGTGTATTACACTAGTATTGTACAGTATATTAGGTTTTATCACTCTGCTATGGGTTAAACCTAATATACAGTACATAATACTAGTGTAATACACAGCACATCCCACCTAACACTTACCGAAAATCCGAATTTCCGAATTGAACCGAATACAGCCGAATTTTTTCGAATCCGAAAGAATCCGAATGAATCCGAAATGATTTCATTCGATTTTTTTCCGAAAAAAACAAAATTCGAATCGATCCGAACCAAATTTTAGGAGCTGCACAAGTCTATTGAGGACTTTGGCCCGGTTGGATGAAGACTTCTCCCGATACGGTGATCTTCAAGGGGTTAGTGTTAGGTTTTTTTAAGGGGGTATTGGGTGGGTTTTAGAGTAGGGTTGGTTGTGTGGGTGGTGGGTTTTAATGTTGGGGGGATTTGTAAACATTTTTACAGGTAAAAGAGCTGATTACTTTGGAGCAATGCCCCACAAAAGGCCCTTTTAAGGGCTATTTGTAATTTAGTGTAGGGTAGGGCTTTTTTATTTTGGGGGAGCTTTTTTATTTTGTTAGGGGGATTAGATTAGGTGTAATTAGTTTAAAAATCTTGTAATTTGTTTATTATTTTCTGTAATTTAGTGGGGGGGTTGTGCTTTAGCTAATTTTATTTAATTGTATTTAATTGTATTTAATTTAGGGAATTAATTTAATTATAGTGTAGTGCTAGGTGTTAGTGTAATTTAGGTTAGGTTTTATTTTACAGGTAAATTTGTCTTTTTTTAGCTAGGTAGTTATTAAATAGTTAATAACTATTAAGTAACTATTCTACCTAGTTAAAATAAATACAAACTTGCCTGTAAAATAAAAATAAAACCTAAGCTAGCTACAATGTAACTATTAGTTATATTGTAGCTAGCTTAGGGTTTATTTTATATTTTAAGTATTTAGTTTTAAATAGGAATAATTTTAGTTAATTATAGTAATTTTATTTAGATTTATTTAAATTATATTTAAGTTAGTGGGGGTTAGGGTTAGACTTAGGTTTAGGGGTTAAGAAATTTAGAATAGTGGCGGCGACGTTGGGGGCGGCAGATTAGGGGTTAATAAATATAATGTAGGTGTCGGCGATGTTGGGGGCAGCAGATTAGGGGTTCATAAGTATAATGTAGGTGGCGGCGCTGTCCGGAGTGGCAGATTAGGGGTTAATAAGTATAAGATTTGGGGTGTTTAGACTCGGGGTTCATGTTAGAGTGTTAGGAATCAATGGGGCTGCATTAGGGAGTTTTACGCTGCTTTACTGCAGGTGTTAGACTTTTTTTCAGCCGGCTCTCCCCGTTGAACCCTATGGGGAAATCATGCACGAGCATGTTACATCAGCTCACCGCTAACGTAAGCAGCACTGGTATTGGAGTGCGGTAATGAGCAAAATTTTGCTCAACGCTCACTTCTTATCTGGTTTGTAAAAACCTGTAATACCAGCGCTGTCTGTAAGTGAGTGGTGAGCATAAAATGCTCATTAGCACCGCTGTCAGGGTGCCAGGAATAAGACTGAGACGAGAAGTGCAAAAATAATCACACCTTTATTAATAGCAAAAAATAATTTAAAAAGTCCACAAGTCAAATAACAAGCCAGGAATCAAAAACCATAGCTGGTAGTCAGACGAGCGGAGTCAGGAGCCAAAGCAAATAGTCAGACGAGCTGAGACAGGAGCCAAAGCGAGTAGTCAGACGAGCTGGAATCAGGAACAAGGAAAACAGCAGAGTCAGGAACAAGCCAGGGATCAGGAACCAGGAGGGATGTTAGATAGCCAGCTAATATACAGGAGCTCTCACAAACAGGTCTGAGACAACGCAAAGGCAAAGCATACTGAACAGAGGCCCTTTAAATAATAAGTGATGACATCACAATTCTGAAACTGCATCCTTTCTCACACAGATGATGCACACCAGCCTAACCATAAAAGGAAGTGCAGGAAATGAGCAGCATCCCCCACAATGCACCATAGTCTGCTAGAGAGGTGAGTAAAATGGCTGCCAGCAGCACATGGCAAACAAAACAGGTAAAAACCCTGACAGTACCCTCACCTCAACAGCCCCTCCCCCGTGGGAGGACAAAAGGATTATTGGGGAAACGGGCATGGAAGGCACGGAGGAGGGTGGGAGCATGAACATCAGAGAAGGGAACCCATGAACGCTCCTCCAGACCGTAGCCCCTCCAGTGAACCAAATACTGTACGCGGCCCCTGGACATACGAGAGTCAATAATGCTGCTGACCTCATACTCTTCATGGTTGTCAACAAAGATTGGATGGGGACGAGGCAACACAATGGTAAACAGATTACAAACCAATGGTTTCAAGAGTGAGACATGAAAAACATTGCATTAAAGGAGGAAGTCCAGAGCGTAAGTCACAGGATTGACCCGTCAGAGTATTCGAAAAGGACCAACATAATGGGGAGCCAGTTTATTGGAAGGCACACGAAGGTTCAAGTTGTGGGAGGGCAGCCAAACTCTCTCACCAACCTGGTAGGAAGGCCCGGGCAGACACCTACGATCAGCATGGAACTTTTGGCACTGCATAGAATTATGAAGGCAATCCTGAATCTGCACCCACGTGGAACGGAGTTGCCGGAGATGCTCCTTCAAAGCTGGAATACCCTGAGACATGAATGAATCAGGCAACAAGGATGGTTGAAACCCATAATTCGCCATGAACGGGGATAACTTGGAGGAAGCATTAATAGCACTATTACAAGCAAACTCTGCCCAAGGTAAAAGTTTAGACCAATTATTGTGGTGATCTGAGACATAGCAATGGAGGAACTGTTCCAGAGCTTCATTAGACTGTTCCGCAGCCCCATTGGATTGAGGGTGATATGCTCTGGAGAAGGAAAGCTGGATCCCCATTTGAGAAGAAAAGGAACGCCAAAATCTGGAGACAAACTGGCTACCCCAGTCTGACACTATCTCCTTGGGTAACCCATGTAAATGGAAGACCTCCCAGGCAAAAATTGAAGCAAGCTCCTGAGCGGTAGGCAACTTCTTCAAGGGAATGCAATGTGACATTTTAGAAAAATGGTCAACCACCGTAAGGATAACAGTATTGCCATTGGAAACAGGGAGCTCGACAATGAAGTCCATGGAAAGATGTGTCCAAGGATGCTCACCATTAGCAATAGGTTGAAGAAGACCCACATGAAGACGTCGATGAGTCTTAATCTGTGCACAAACTGAGCAGGAGGCAACATACGCAGCAACATCAGAATGAAGACCTGGCCACCAGAATTGTCGAGTGACAGACCAAATCATTTGGTTCTTGCTTGGGTGACCTGCGGCTTTAGGATAGTGGTAAGTGTGCAAAAGTTTAGTTTGAAGATTCTCAGGAACAAAACACTTACCACTAGGTTTCTCAGGAGGTGCATTGGTTTGTGCAGCCAGGATCCCCTCCCCCAAGGGAGAAGTCAAATTAGTATGTATGGTAGCCAAAATATGGTCAGGAGGTATAACTGGAGTAGGTACAGACTCCTCCTTGGACAGAGGCAAAAATTGTCGAGAGAGGGCATCAGCCCTAACATTCTTACTACCAGGCAGGTAGGAGACCACAAAATTAAACCGAGCCAAAAATAGCACCCATCTGGCCTGTCGGGGTGACAAAATGTTTTGCTTCAGAAAGATAAGTTAAATTATTGTGGTCAGTAAGAATGAGCACTGGCACACTAGTACCCTCAAGAAGATGCCTCCATTCCTTAAGTGCCAAAATTATAGCCAGTAATTCCCTGTCGCCAATTTCATAATTGCTCTCCGCTGGAGACAATTTCTTAGAGAAGAAACCACACGGATGCAAGGAACCGTCAGGCGTAGGACATTGAGACAAGAGGGCACCTACTCCAATCTCAGACGCATCAACCTCAAGAACGAAAGGCAGGACAGGGTTAGGATGAGCCAGAACTGGAGCGGCAGCAAAGGCAGTCTTAAGACTATCAAATACCTTAATAGCAGTAGGTGACCAATGGAGTGGATCATTCTCTTTACGGGTCATGTCTGTGATAGGTTTGACCAAAGAAGAAAAGTTTTTAATAAACTTTCTATAGTAATTGGCGAACCCCAAAAAACATTGAATAGACCGAAGACCAACTGGGCGAGGCCACTGCAGAACTGCAGATAACTTGTCAGGATCCATGGAGAACCCTGCAATGGAGATAACATAACCTAGGAAGGTTACTTGAGTCTGATGGAACTCACACTTCTCGAGTTTACAAAACAGGCCGTTCTCACATAGTCTCTGAAGAACCTGTGTAAAATCAGATTGATGAGCCTCAAGTGTGGGTGAGTGTATATGGATGTCGTCTAAGTACACCACAACACACTGTTGCAACATACATCATAGGACATCATTTGTAAATTCCTAGAAAACAGCAGGAGCATTACATAGGCCAAAGGGCATTACAAGATACTCATAATGCCCGCTCCTGGTGTTAAATGCTGTTTTCCATTTGTGGCCCTCCTTGATCTTAATGAGATTGTACGCTCTTCTCAAATCAAGTTTAGTAAAGCCCATAGCTCCCTTGAGGCGGTCAAAGAGTTCCGTAATGAGCGGAATAGGGTAAGCATTCTTAATGGTAAGATGACTAAGAGCACTATAATCGATGCATGGTCTTAACTTGCCACCCTTTTTCTTCACAAAGAAGAAGCCAGCCCCTGCAGGAGAGCAGGATTTGCGGATGATCCCCCGTGACAGAGCATCGGCAACATACTCCTCCATAAAACAATTCTCCGCAAACTACAGAGGGTAAACCCGGCCCCGAGGAGGAATGGCTCCGGGTTGCAGGTCTATGGCACAATCGTAAGACCGGTGAGGAGGCAACGTACCTGCACGCACCTTGTCAAAAACGTCTAGGAACTCTCGGTACTCCTCTGGCAATTGAGATACTGAAGAAGTGCACAGGACTTTAACTGGTTTCTAAAGACAAGTGGAAATACGTTGAGGAGACCACGACAAAATTTTGGACCTGCGCCAATCGAGACTGGGATTGTGCTTTTGGAGCCAGGGATAACCCAGAACAACCAGAAAATGTAGAGAGTTTATCACCTGGAACTGGAGAGTTTCAAAATGGAAAGCCCCAACAGCCATGGATAACGGAGCAGTTTCGTGATGAGTGCGGGCTGAAGGGGCCTGCCATTAATGGCCTCAATAGCAAGTGGAACGGACCGAGGCAAAACAGGAATGGAGTGTTTTGATACAAAAGCACTGTCAATGAAATAGCCTGCAGCACTGTAGTCAACAAGAGCCTGGGTGACTATGGAGGAGTCCACCCAGGAAAGGACAACCATGACCAAAGGTTTCTCCTTTAGTGGTTCCGGGGACGAGGATAAACCACCCAAGGTCTGCCCCCGACAGGACCTTTGGTGTGAGCGTTTCCCGACCGTGTAGGACAAGACTTTAAAAGGTGGTCCTGTAACCCACAATAGAGGCAGAGCCCCTCCCTCCTCCTAAAGGCCCTTTCCACTGCGGAGAGATGTGTGAATCCCAACTGCATCGGCTCAGCAGTACCTTTTGACTTGGGACCAGGAAGCAAAGGAGGAGAGGGAGGAATGGGTGGGAACGAACACGTAGGAGACAACGGAACAGGAGGCTTCCGCAAGCGCTCCTTGAAAGATGGCCTCTCACTTGGTCTGATGTCAATTAGGATCAAAGAAGATCCTCTGGTAAATCTCTGGCAGCAACTTTGTCTTTAATTGCATCAGAGAGTCCATGAAAGAAGGCGGCAACAAGGGCTTCATTGTTCCAACCAACCTACCTCTGCGGCAAGTGTACGGAACTCAATGGCATACTGAGCAACAGATATTGTACCTTGCTGAATGGACATGAGTCGTTTAGCAGCAGAGGAGGAGCGAGCCAGAACATCAAATACCCTTCGAAAGGAGGCCACAAATTCAGGGTAATTTGAAATCACAGGTTTATTAGTCTCCCACAAGGGATTAGCCCAGGCAAGAGCTGTGTCAGAGAGTAACGAGATGAAAAATCCCACCTTAGCTCTGTCAGAGGAAAATGCCTGAGGTAACATCTCAAAGTAAATGCCCACCTGGTTCAAAAACCCTCTGCACTGATCAGGATTGCCTCCATATCACTGAGGTAGAGGTGCAGAACCGGACATGCTTCTGGTAGGACTAGGTGCAGCAGCGGAAACAGGAGCAGCCATAACTTGCTGGACATTTTAGTCCAAATGTGCAGTGCGAGTCAGCAGGGTTTGCAGGGCTAGTGCAAATTGATCCAAGCGGTGATCCTGTTCATCCATCCTGGAAATTATGGCAGGTAAAGGTGGATTATCAGCACCATCAGGATTCATGGCCTTTGCGTAATGTCAGGGTGCCAGGAATCAGACTGAGATGAGAAGTGCAAAAATAATCACACCTTTATTAATAGCAAAAAATAATAAAAAAAAGTCCACAAGTCAAAAAACAAGCCAGGAATCAAAAACCAGAGCTGGTAGTCAGACGAACTGAGTCAGGAGCCAAAGCGAATAGTCAGACGAGCCGAGTCAGGAGCCAAAGCGAGTAGTTAGACGAGCCAGAATCAGGAACAAGGAAAACAGCAGAGTCAGGAACAAGCCAGGAATCAGGAACCAGGAGGGACGTCAGATAGCCAGGTAATATACAGGAGCTCTCACAAACAGGTCTGAGACAACGCAAAGGCAAAGCATACTGAACAGAGGCCCTTTAAATAATAAGTGATGACATCACAATTCCGAGACTGCATCCTGTCTCACACAGATGATGCACACCATCCTGGCCATAAAAGGAAGTGCAGGAAATTAGCAGCATCCCCCACAATGCACCATAGTCTGCAAGAGGTGCGTAAATTGGCTGTCAGCAGCACATGGCAAACAAAACAGGTAAAAATCCAGACAACCGCACAGCCTCTAACGCAAAACTCGTAATCTAGGTGTTTGTATTTAGATTTAAATAGGTATTATTTAGTTAATAATTGCAACTTTAATTTAGTTATATTTTAATTATGTTAAAGTTAGGGGGTGTAAGCTTTAGGGTTAGGGTTATGGTTAGGTTTAAAGTTAGAGGGGGTTAAGTTTAGGGGTTAATATAGGTAAGATACTTTGAATTTAGATTTAAATAGGTATTATTTAGTTAATAATCGTAACTTTAATTTAGTTATAGTTTAATTATGTTAAAGTTAGGGGGTGTTAGGTTTAGGGTTAGTTAGTGTTGGCGATGTGGCGGGGGGTTGTGTGGGGTTTTAGGGGTTAATAGGTTTAGTTTGTGTCGGCAATGTTTCGGAACGGTAGTTTAGGGGTTAATAGGTTTAGTTAGTGTCGGGAATGGTGGTTTAGGGGTTAATACCTTTATTATAGACTTAGAGTTAGTGTAGGAGAACTACGGTTTAGGAACATTGAAAAATTCCCAATATGAATAATGGATCCAATAATTCAGAAACTTATTTATTTATTTTCGGAATTTTTCGGGATGTGCCGATTCGGAAATTTGGATGCATCCGAATCGCTGAATCAGCCAAAATTTGTTCGAATTACGAATTTGTCTGAAACGAAATGCACATGTCTATTTTTATTTGCTTTGAGACACTACCTATCATTGTATCTGCAATAACAAGCATTTTAAATGTGTATTTTTCTTTCTGTCACTTTCATGAACACCTGTAACCACTTCTACAGAATCCAAATAACCTCTAATTATAAACTCAATAGTCTCAAAGTTGAATAAACCAATCCTTAAAACAGAAAATGAGAAATATTCAATTTCTATGGCAACATTGCCTACTCTCTGAAACATAATAAATGAATGACATATTAAAATCTGAAATCTGTCTTGACCTTTTTGCTGCATTTGAGCAAGTGTTTTGGAACCAATTAAAAGGTCTGAATCCAATCAATGGGGAGAAACCAACACACCTTGAAATTGCTTAGCTCAAAATGTATCTTTATTACAGTGTTGCTCAATCATGACCAGAGAGGGAGGGGGAGTTTTAGAACTTATACATCTGAAAACTTAAAATGAAAAGATTTATGGTGGTGAATGTACACAGTTATGCTCATTTGTGTGGAATACAGACTACCAGGAAACCAGGAATCAGAAAATGCATAGAAGAGTTGAGAGTAACCATAGCAACATCATAAAAACATGCACATCTAGTGCTCTATCTAATTTTTTTCTCAACCACGGTTTTCAAGTACCCCCAACAGGTAAGGTTTTCATTATAACTGAACAGGTACACAGGTGAAATAATCAGCTAACGGTGAGAGCTAGTTAGTAACCATGGTTACTGATTAGCGGATTACATTACCTGTGCACTGGTTCAGCTATAATAAAAACTGGCCTGTTGGGGGGTACTTGAGGCCGATGGTTTAGAAACACTGCTCTATCTCACAGGCCAAAGAAACAGGGGGAGGAAAGGAATGTGAGTAAGGGTAAACAGTCAAAGCTACTAAAGATTCTGGATTCTTAATTGTCCTGTGAAGGAGATAGAAAAATAAATGTAAAGGAGGTAACATAACTGTTCTATGATAGAACAGTAAATCTGTACTAAAGTACCCATAACTAGAGAACAACTGAGACTGGAGGAAGGTAAAAGCAGGTATTTCCCTTAAAGTAACTGAGCTATCATGACTTTGGCACCTATTAGTGGGAGAAGATACTGAGAAGTCAAGGTTCAACTTTACCACCTGGTCCTATAAAGATCTATTTTCCTCTTAATAACAATCACTCTTGTTAATTATGCTATTACTTGTGTATTCATCTTTAAAGCTGTTTGCACCTTAATGACTATATATTTTCAAAGACCTCGATTCCAGTCCTTCTGAAATTTTTCTCCAATATTAGAAAAATCCGATTGACTGTAATTTAGTTTATTTTTTTTCAAAATACAGCCAAGTTTCTTAACTCCCTCCAAATTAACATCACCATTAACGACCCATGTCTGTCAATCACCAAAAATGGATTTAATAAAATAAAAATACAAGTACACAATAAACATTCAAATTAAAAAAAGGCCAATTGACGCTCTTTAATCCTTTAACCATGCATGAGGACACATGGTCATCATCCGCAATAAATACAATGTGCGGATGACGACTACAACTTGTCATGCAAGGGGAGCTACTCTTGGAGCTCATCGCTAACCCCCCTATCACTTTCACCTAATCCCTGGTGGTCTAGGGCTCAGCATCACCTGGGAATCAGGGGAATGCCAGTGACATCATAACGCATGTGCGTATTGACAAAACCATCCTAGGGACCCCCAAGACCACTTGTATTAAAGCCTATAAGCCCCTCTTAAAAATAAATCCTGTATATAAGTTTTAATAGCCAGATGCATTTTTTTAAAGGTTTCTTACACGTCATGATATATACATAAAATAATGGTATAATTTGAATCTTATGGGAATCCTGAAAAAAAAAAAAGATATAAAATATGTGTGGGTTTCTCTGAAAAGTAGGGCCTAAATATAAGCGGCATCTAAAAACTGTAAAATAACTCAGCACATTGGGTGGAAATGGCTCAGTAGTTAAAGGATTAAACAAAACAGCATTGATTCTCTAATTATTTTTAGACTTTGTAACATTAACTATATTAGGTCCCTCACTGAAAAGAAAAAGAAAAAAATAATATATGTTGTGTAAATTATTTCTAATTACAACACATATGTATATATACATTTGAAAAGTACATAATGTTATAACATAATTATATATAAACACAGTTTTGAACGTTATGTGTCTACCTACTCATGGGACCTGGTATTCTTCCTGAATATGGAGGTTGAGTATTGGGACCAAATGAAAACGGGATAGAAGGTTAGGTATATTGGGGAGGGTAAGATTAATGAGGAAATGCTGAAAGTATCCCTAGTTGGGCTCACAAGCAGCAATACACTACAGGGAGCTAGCTGCTGATTGGTGGCTGCACGTATATGCCTTTTATGATTGGCTGACCCAAAGAGTTTAAAGTGAATGTAAAGTTTCATCAAGTAGTGCCCAGTTTTTAAAAATACTATTAAAAACAGGGGCACTTTCATTGATGAAACTTTACATTGCACCATATTTGTAGAAATACTTAGCTCTTCGTCTTGAAAGCCGATCCAGCCGCTCTCCAGCCCGTTGCAAGCCTCTTCCTACGTCAGCAATGACCGTTCCGGCATCCTCCAATCACGGCTTCACCCCCGGGGAAGCATTGCCTAAAGCAATGCTGTGTTTGGAGGAAGGCTGGAATCATCATTTCTGATGGTGAAAAAGGCTTGCGACGGACGGGGAAGCGGCGATCCGGCTTTCAAGACGAAGAGGTATTTCTACAAATATGGTGCAATGTTAAGTTTCATCAATGAAAGTGCCCCTGTTTTTAATAGTATTTTTAAAAACCGGGCACTACTTGATAAAACTTTACATTTACTTTAAAGACCTCCCGGTAGTGCGTTGCTTCTCCTTCAACAAATGTTTCAAAGAGAATGGTGAAAACTTGATAATTAAAGTAAAATGGAAAGTTGTTTAAGATTGTAATGCTCTATCTGAATCATGAAAGAAAAAAAAAATAGTTTTGTGTCTATTAAATCAATTTTTTTTCTACTGTTAAATATAATGTTTTTTGTTAAAGGGCATTTTTTAAATTGTTTTAAACATTTAAAGGGACAGTCTAGACTCAATACATAATTTTGATAACTTTTTGTTACATACCAGAGAGCGTACTGCAACTATATAAGCTTGTTAGAAGTACATGAAACATTTAAATATTAATCGTTTGTTAGGAGCCAAAAATGGCGGCCAAGCTCCACTCACCTATTGCATGAATATTTTGGTATGTTAAGTTTCTCCAGTCACAATCGACTCAAATAAGATTTCCTACTCGCACGCGCTGATTTGTGCATGTGCAATTTAAAATAGCTAACTGAAAAAAGGGCCAGATTACAAGTGGAGCGTTAACTGTGCTAGAAGTAAGCTTTTTGCGCTTGTCGGTTTGCCCTCTTATTATGAGCGCAAAACTTGTAATCTAGGTGAAAGATAATTATGTGATGATATCTTTCATATGCAGAAATTCTTTATGGCACAGGACATATCAGTTTTTAATTGGCTGACATATTGTATTATTTATTTATTTTATGTAGCAATTTTCTTTTTAACAAACTAGAGAACTTCTTCAGGGACATCACTTTATTTTTATTTTATATAATCGTGTAATACTGTTAAATACCGACAGATATTACACTGTGCATATATTTTATTTTTCTATATCCAATGATGGCAAAAAAAGAAATTTCTTTTACATATGTGAATTGTGATTTTTAAAGGGTAGTATAAATAAGAATAATAGAAAAAATATATAATTAAGTGTACAATTTGTAATAAAAAAAATGAAAACATTGATTAAAGTTTATTTCAAATTATTAATAAAGTTCACTTATATTTGGTAATATACAATTTTCTTAGCAGTTCCACGTTTGTAGTGATTCAATTACAGAATAATACATATGTTTAGTATTACATATTTTAGATGACATAAAATACACTGGCAAAGTAATGTGCCATAGAGATCATATTTCATTTGTGTGCTTTTACAGTAAATAAAGTTATGCACAAATAACAGCGTGTTTAATAAATGGGAAAAATCAATGTTCCATGTATAATATATATATATACATATATATATATATATATATATATATATATATATATACAGGTGGCCCTCGTTTTACAACGGTTCAATTTACACCGTTTCAGAATAACAACCTTTTTTTCCAGTCATGTGACTGCTATTGAAAAGCATTGAGAAGCAGTGCATTGATTAAAATAGCCAGTAGGTGGAGCTGTCCGCTTGTGTTGCAGCAAAGCAAACTGAAATTAGTCAGTTTAACCAGACCTGAGCCATCGAGCAGATTTCAAAGGAACAAGATCTTCCTGTCTATAAATCAGTCCAGATTGGAATTGCATAGAAAGAACTGTTTGCAGAAAAAGTGAAGTCTGTGTTGTGTGATTATTTTATTAGGTTTATAATGCTGTTTAGCAAATGTTTTTGTTCATTTAACTTAGTTTAATTATATATTCTGTGTTGTGTAATTGTTTTATTTGGTTTATAATGCTGTTTAGCATTTAAAGTCTTAATTTCAAAGCTTTAAAAATAATGTTTTAGGTGTTACTTATGACCATTTTGAGAGGGGCCTGGAACCAATCTCCCTCACTTCCCATTGACTTACATGATAAACTGGGTTTCAATTTACAACGGTTTCAATTTACAACCATTCCTTCTGGAACCTAACCCCGGCGTAAACTGAGGGCTACCTGTATATTTATTTTTTTCCATGTTCTTGCAGATGTATAACTAGTTCATGTATAATTGGAAACAAATATATGTACATATCTTGGCCCTCCCTGGTAATACTTACAATTGAATAACCATTCTCCAAGAGGTGTGGATAGAACTGACTACTTCTCTAGTTACCTGTATAAAGGTAAGCACCACCCCTTCCTAGTTCTGTCCAGTCACATGGTGAATAGAGATGGGAAACTCTCCTCAAGCAGTGTCTCTGAGGATGACCCTATTTGGCAGTAATTTATTGCACCAGGGCATTATGCTGATTATCCTTTTATATGCATTAATGCACCCAATATTTATTTGGTTCTAACCACTGCTTTGGTGTGTGGCAGTAAACTTCTCCATTCAGAGTTGCTGTGTGTGGGCTGCCATGTACTGTGATGTTAAGGGGTCTCATCTGAGGGCTGCTTTGATTGAATGTGTGTGTACTTTAAATTTAGCCTCGAAGTGTGTCTATATTGTTGCACTGAAAGCTCTACTATGCTATAGAGTCGTTCTCCCCATTAAGATGTTGTTTGTGAGAAATTCAATCTATTGATGTTTGGTGCCTGTATGTTCCTGTGCAGTTATATTTCTTATGGAGCATTTACTTGCACATTAGGGATGGGCGAATGTTTCTAAAAATTCGAAATTTAAAGCGAATTTTTATACATTTGTTAGTTTGAATCGAATGTTTATATAACATTCTATTTTCAAATTTTTCAATTAAATTCGAAAATATTCGTTTGAATAATAGAATGTTTAGCTATGTATTCATTCAATTTCAAAATGTAATATTTGAATTTGAATGTGACATTCAAATTCGAAATAGTATTTCTAGTCTACAACTGTGTTTAATAAATGTAATATTCAAATTTGAATGCTACATTCGAATGTCACATTCTAATTTGAAATAGTATTTCTAGTCTAATACTGTGTTTTAAAGTAATATTCAAATTCGTTTATCGCGGCTCTTTGTGTGCATAGGAAGTAGCATGCGTATTACGAGTTGAATGTAAACGCATTCTCTCAAATGCAATTGTTAGCGCAACCTCAGAGGTCTGGTTAACTGTTACGCGCAACTAAAAAGTTGCACAAAACACATTAAATTACATTTAAAAGTACAGTTGCACTCAAAATATCACTATATAATAAAAAATATATATATATTTTTTTTAAATTTGCAATGAAATTTTATAAGGGCTCAAAGATACACATATAACACATGAATACATATGTATATATAAAGACATATCTATATATGTGTGTATATACTGTATATAAATATTTAGAGCCTCTAGATCTTTAAAAGGAAGTGTACTATCAGATTCTATTATATCCCAATGCTCTGTGGAGAATATTAATCTTCCCAGTTTGTCTTTTTTCTCCTTTTTTATTAGTGCTTGTTCATGGGTCATCCCCTGACATTCCTCCATGGCTCATTTGAGCTATGATCTGCCATATCCTCGTTCCTCAAACTGGTAGTACATATTCTTCAGTTGTGTATCTTTGGATTGTGCACTTATATTATTTGCCCTTTTAAACTGTGTCTTAGGCAGCTTGTGGCATCCAAGATGGAATTGCAATCAGTTGCTTTCTGATACAATGTTGTCTGTAGTACAGTGTCGTTTTTAAAGATCCTTAAAGGCACAGTCTAGTCAAAATTAAACTTTCATAATTCAGATAGGGCATGACATTTTGAACAACTTTCCAATTTACTTTAATCATTACATTTGCTTTGTTCCCTTAGTGGTATTTTTGAAAAGCTAAATCTAGGTAGGCTCAAACTGATTTCTAACCCGTTGAAAACCGCCTCTTAACTAAAAGCATTTTGAAAGTTTTTTCACAGTTAGACAGTACTAGTTCATGTGTTTCATATAGATAACATTGTACTCACTCCCGTGGATTTATTTAGGAGTCTGCACTGATTGGCTAAACTGCATGTCTGTCAAAAGCACTGAGATAAGGGGGCAGTCTGCAGAGGTCCAGATACAAGGTAATCACAGAGGTAAAACATATATTAATATAACTGTGCTGGTTATGCAAAACTGGGGAATGGGTAATAAAGGGATTATCTATCTTTTTAAACAATAACAATTCTGGTGTAGACTGTCCCTTTAACCAAGAAAGTAAATAGACTAATTACTGTATGTAATTTTGTACACACTGCCGAAAGTGCATAAGAATCAGACTAAACCCCCTGGCAGACCTATTGTGTCTGCCAGGGGTTCCATTCTGCAACCCCTAGCCACATTTGAAGATAGCCTCCTGCAACCCATTGTGAGGAACTGTCCATCTTTCCTGCTGGACTCTGTCCATCTGATTGAGTTATTAAAGAATTGGCATGACTTTGACTCTGGTGACATCCTGTTGACCTTGGATATCACCAGTTTATATACCGATATACCACATGGTGAGGGAATGAGTGCCATTAATGATCATTTGGCAAAGTATCCCTATATTGGACCCTCCTCTGATGTAATATTGGAATTACTACAGTTTTGTCTGTAATATAAATACTTTTAGTTTGAGACAAATTACTACTTACAGTTTTTGGGCACGGCGATGGGAGCCAATGTGGCCCCATCATACTCCAACCTGTATATGGCAACATTTGAGGAACATGGGACGGTTCTATTTAATGATCCAAGAGTAAAGTTTTTTAAGCGTTATATAGATGACCTCTTTATTATCTGGGGGGTTCTAAAGATGAACTGAACGCTTGGTTTGAGGTGCTAAATACTGAAAATGGCAACTTAAAATTCAAAATTACATACAGTAATGAGTCTATTGAATTTTTTTATTTAAGGATCTTTATAAACGACACTGTTCTACAGAACAGACAGCATTGTATCAGAAAGCAACTGATCGTAATTCCATCTTGGATGCTACAAGCTGCAACCCTCCAAGTCTCAAACAGGCATTGCCTAAGTCACAGTTTAAAAGGATAGTGTGAAATAATACAAGTGCACAATCCAAAGATACACTACTGAAGGATATGTACTCCAAGTTTAAGGAACAAGGGTTTGGCAGATCAAAGCTCAAGGGAGCCATGGAGGAATGTCAGGGAATGACACAGGAACAAGCACTGATAAAAAAAAAAAGGAGAAAAAAGACAAAGTGGAAAGATTAATATTCTCCATAGAATTTACATATGATAAGGTGGAGTTTACAGGGATAATAAAAAGGCATTGGGACATACTAAAATCTGATAGGACACTTCCATTTAAAGATCTAGAGGCTGCAATGATTGGTTATAGGAGAGGAAGATCAATCAAATATATATTGTTGAGACCTGACTACAGACCCAGTTATGTACCGAAAACATGGCTGGGGACAAATAGAAATGTATACTACTTGTGGGGGATTAGCCCAAAGTAAATTCTTTGTGAGCCCATGGAAAACTAAGAAGTATGAGATCAGGTACAGGGTAACATGCACAACTAAATATATTGTTTATATGCTCCATTGTCCATGTGGAATGTTTTACATTGGAAAGACCCAGGATGATTTAAGAACCAGGATGGCTAACCATTGGTCTGCTATCGGAGCGGCCCTACAGTCAGGGGACTCTGAGCAACTGGTGGCTAGACATTTTTTACAACTAAAAAAACACACAGTGTCCTATTTAAGATATATTATAATTAACCACATTCTCCCCTTGAGTGGGGGGGGGGGGGGTGATAGGGGTAAGCTCCTCCTACAGAGGGAAATAAATGGATTTACCTTTTGAATACCTTTGCACCAAAGGACTTAATACAAAATTGGAATTACAATGCTTTTTATAGTTCGTCTAAGTCAAAGTATATAGGAATAGTGTAAATCCCCTAAGGTAATAGTTTAAGTAATATAGAGGACAATAAAGAGGATTGGTGGCCAGTATTAGTTTATGATTGTGCCCCTGTATGGTTATGTTTTATCTCCTATAGCAACAATAGACCTGTGATAAAATAAAAAGTTCCTTGGGCTTTATGATAATAACATTCTAGTGATGGTATATGCATAACATGATGCTGCCTATATGTATGTGAAATGCTTAACGGATTGACATTGATGTATGTTCCAACAATATTTTTAATTTGAGCTTTGACTTTTCAGTTGGCCTGTATGGGCATCCGTGGCATGCGCAGTAGCACAAGTTGGATGCTGAGGCATTGCTCAGAGGCAGGCAGAGCTGCAGACACTGGTGAAGGGATGATACTTAAGGGCGGCAAATTGCACTTGTTTTCTTGATGTATCTGAGGACGGGAGAGACCCCAAAAATGTTTATACAATAAAGTGAGATTTGTCGGAGAGTGCGTTCCTGCCTGACTGTATACTTTATCTTAAAATGCACCCCAGATGCTGGTAAATGGTGGAGTGTGTTGGACTCATTCATGTTTTATAAAATGTTTAATAAAATATATTTAATAAAATAAAAATCTTTGTGTTTCAACCCCTTAAGGACCAGCATTATACTCTCTATGACACTGCTGTCCTGGGCCTCTTTCTACTGCGATCTCGCTAAAAGTAGTGAGATTGCACTATTTCTGCATACCTCAGGAGTGGGGCAGTGTAGAAATAGACGGGTAGAGGTACCATGGCCCTCTCTGCATCGTGCAGAACGATTTTGATTGTTGGTTGTATCGGAAAGGTTAGATGGTGGCCTATTGCTGGAGGGGGCGGGAGCAGATGGGACAGAAAAAAAACTCTGACAGCGGCAGGGAGGGGGAGTAGAAGCAGGTAAAGGTGGTCCTATGGTGGAGGGGGGGATTAGAGGGTAGGGATATGATCTTGGATGGGGAGGGGGTAAATGAGGAAGGGGGAGAGAGGGGGCAGCTAAACTAAAGAAAACAAATGTTTGTTTGTTTTTTAATAAAAAAAAATAAAAAAATATAGCAAACTGAGTACTGGCAGACTCCTGCCAGTACCTAAGATGGCAGAAATCAGTTAGAGGGGGAGGGTTAGAGAGCTTTTTAGGAGTAATCAGGGAGGTGGGAAGGTAATGGGATAATCCTACACTGAAGGAAAAAATAAAATAAAAAATAAGGTGTAAAACTGCATACTGGCAGAATATGGGGTTGACCATTGGGGGTGGGGGAGGGAAGAAAGCTGTTTTATATGGATCAGGTAGGGATCAGTGGGTGGGAAGTGTCAGGTTGGAGGGTAATCTCTACACTAAAGCTAAAATTATCCTTACAAGCTACCTAATTAACCCCTTCACTGCTGGGAATAATAAAAGTGTGTTGCGCAGCTGCAATTAGCGGCCTTCTAATTACCAAAAAGCAATGGCAACGCCATATATGTCTGCTATTTCTGAACAAAGGGGATCCCAGAGAAGCATTTACAACCATTTGTGCCATGATTGCACAAGTTGTTTGTAAATAATTTCAGTGAGAAACCTAAAGTTTGTGAAAAAGTTTGTTTATTTGATCGCATTTGGCGGGGAAATGTTGGCATGAAATATACAAAAATGGACTTAGATCAATACTTTGGATTGTCTACCAAAAAATATATATATAGTTTCAATAGGTAAATATAAAAAAGCTCTATATCTGTTTAAATGTAATGGTGGCAAAAATGCTTAAAATGCTCTGGTCTTTTGGGCAAGTCTTAGGGGTCAATTTATTAAGAGCTGAATGGCCCTGAATGCCCCTGCTTCCATGCGAGCTTTGAGGCTTGCCGGAAACAGGAGTTAAGAAGCAGCGGTCTTAAGACCGCTGCTCCTTAACTCGTAAGCCTCCTCTGAGGCTGCGGACATCAATCCCATACAATAGGGTTGATTGACACCCCCTGCCTGCTAGCGGCCTATTGGCCGCGAATCTGCAGGGGGCGGCATTGCACAAGTAGTTTACCAGAACTGCTTGTGCAATGTTAAATGCTGACAGTGTATGCTGGCAGCATTCAGCGATGTCGGGCGTACATGATCCACTAATAAATCGGCCCCTTAGTCTGAACTGCCTGGTCCTTAAGGGGTTAATATAGTTTTAAATACGCTTTTGAAATTATTGGTTTTTACAGTAAATATCTAGCTCACTCATTAATATACCTGCTTAAATGTTGCTTTTAAAATCCACATAACTCTCATTAACAACATTATTATTTTATTTTTTTAATGTAAAATTACATTTTGCAAAACATATCACAAGTGAATTATAATGAATGTTTTTCTAAACATTCTGTTCAAAACAAAAAAAGATTTTGACTTTGAAGAGACTTTACAAACATATTTACACACATGTTATCTGTCACGCTCAGCTGCTGGGAAGATCTGCAGTCCTCTCTGTGTGCTTGATTGACAGGTGTCTGAACCACCCCTTCCTGATGATGTCACAACCAGGCTTTTTATTCTGGCTTCCTGTTTCTCCAGTGTCCGTTTGTTTGTTAACTTTGAGGCTTCTGTTAGGATTTCGCTGAGGAATCTCTCTAACTGCTGCTTTTCTGTTGCCAATCTCTTCAAGGACTTACTGTGCTGGATTAACCTTCAACCTCCTGAATACCTGTCTCCAAACAATGCAAGTACTGTTTGTTTTGTGAAACTTTCAAACTTCCTGTTTACCTGCTGCAATCCCTGCATATTCAGACTACTCTGTGTAGTGCAAACTCTTCAAATACTGTTATTTCTGTGAATCCTTCAATCTGCAAGTTTACCTGTTTCCAAACTCTGCAAGTTCTGACAACACAGTGTTAACCTTCAAACTACCTGATTACATGTTGTTAATTCTGCAAGTTCTGACTACACAGTGTTTACCCTCAAACTGCCTGATTACCTGTTGCATACTCTGCAAAGACTGTCTACTCTGAGTTAATCCTCAAACTGCCTGATTACCTGTTGCATACTCTGCAAAGACTGTCTACACAGTGTTAACCTTCAGACTGCCTGATAACAAATGACCTAATCCTGCATTATTAACTGTTTCCTGTTTTACCCTTCTTCTGTCTGAGTATAAGTGACTTTCCCTGCTCTCCTGATTCTGTGGAAGGCATTTCCTGAAACCAGTTCCTTATTCAGAAGTCTATCTGGCTGATATCATGAATTACTTTGGCACAGGCTAACCCTGCTCCATATCGTGAGTACTTTGTTTTTTGGAGGTTGTCGTGGGGTCACGTCCTGGATTAAACTCAGAGTGCAAGGGTGTTGTTTAAGTTCGCCCTTGCATTTGGGTCTACTTCTGGATATTTCCTAACCTGACAGGTGTGCGTTGCTAACGAGCATTTTTTTTTCAACGCTCCCTTAAGACAACGCTGGTATTACAAGTTTTTTTAAACCAGGCGGTAGCCACAAAAAGGTGAGCATAGAGCAAAATTTAGCTCCACATCTCACCTCAATACCAGCGTTGCTTACGGTAGCGGTGAGCTGGCAAAACGTGCTCATGCACGATTTCCCCATAGGAATCAATGGGGCAGATCGGTCTGAAAAAAAAACCTAACACCTGCAAAAAAGCAGCGTTCAGCTTCTAATGCAGCCCCATTGATTCCTATGGGGAAATACTTTTTATGTCTACACCTAACACCCTAACATGAACCCCGAGTCTAATCTGCCGCTCCGGACACCGCTGCCACCTACATTATATTTATGAACCCCTAATCTGATGCCCCCAACATCGCCAAACCCTACATTATATTTATTAACCCCTAATCTGCCCCAAATGTCGCCGCAACCTACCTACAATTATTAACCCCTATTCTGCCGCCCCATTGTTGCCGCTACTATATTAAATTTATTAACCCCTAAACCTAAGTCTAACCCTAACACCCCCTAACTTAAATAAAATTTAAATAAATCTAAAGAAAATAACTACAATTAAATAAATTAATCCTATTTAAAACTAAATACTTACCGATAAAATAAACCCTAAGCTAGCTACAATATAACTAATAGTAACATTGTAGCTATTTTAGGATTTATATTTATTTTACAGGCAACTTTGTATTTATTTTAACTATTTAATAACATCCTAGTTAAAATAAAGACAAATATACCTGTAAAATAAACCCTAACCTAAGTTACAATTACACTATCACTACACTATCACTACACTATAATTAAATTAATTACCTAAACTAACTACAATTAAATAAAATTAAATTAAATAAACTAAAGTAAAAATAAAGCAAACACTAAATTACAGAAAATAAAAAAATAATTACAAGAATTTTAAACTAATTACACCTAATCTAATCCCACTAATAAAATAAAAAAGCCCCCCAAAATAATAAAATTCCCTACCCTATACTAAATTACAAATAGCCCATAAAAGGGCTTTTTGCGAGGCATTGCCCCAAAGTAATCAGCTCTTTTACCTGTAAAAAAAAAAAAATACAATACCCCCCAACATTAAAACCCACCACCCACACACCCAACCCTACTCTAAAACCCACCCAATCCCCCCTTAATAAAACCTAACACTACCCCCTTGAAGATCACCCTATCTTGAGCCGTCTTCACCCAGTCCAGCACAAGTGGTCCTCCAGAGGGGCAGAAGTCTTCATCCGATCCGGGCAGAAGAGGACCTCCAAATGAGCAGAAGTCTTCATCCAGACGGCATCTTTTATCTTCATCCATCTGGAGCGGAGCGGGTCCATCTTCAAGCCAGCCGATGCGGAGTATCCTCTTCTTCCGACGACTCCCGACGAATGAAGGTTCCTTTAAATGACGTCATCCAAGATGGTGTCCCTTGAATTCCGATTGGCTGATAGGATTCTATCAGCCAATCGGAATTAAGGTAGAAAAAATCCTATTTTCTGTTCCAATCAGCCAATAGAATTGAGCTTGCATTCTATTGTCTGATTGGAACAGCCAATAGAATGCGAGCTCAATCCTATTGGCTGATTGGATCAGCCAATAGGATTGAACTTCAATCCTATTGGCTGATTGCATCAGCCAATAGGATTTTTTCTACCTTAATTCCGATTGGCTGATAGAATCCTATTAGCCAATCGGAATTCAAGGGATGCCATCTTGGATGACGTCATATGTCACTTGTGCCCGGCTGGGTGAAAACGGCTCAAGGTAGGGTGATCTTGAAGGGGATAGGTGTGGGTGGTGGATTTTAATGTTGGGGGGGTATTGTATTTTTTTTTACAGGTAAAAGAGCTGATTACTTTGGGGCAATGCCCCGCAAAAAGCCCTTTTAAGGGCTATTTGTAATTTAGTATAGTGTAGGGAATTTTATTATTTTGGGGGGATTAAATTAGGTGTAATAAGTTTAAAATTCTTGTAATTATTTTTTTATTTTCTGTAATTTAGTGTTTGTTTTTTTGTACTTTAGTTTATTTAATTAAATTGTATTTAATTGTAGTTAGTTTAGGTAATTAATTTAATGATAGTGTAGTGTTAGGTGTAATTGTAATTTAGGATAGGATTTATTTTACAGGTATATTTGTCTTTATTTTAACTAGGAAGTTATTAAATAGTTAATAATTATTGTACCTAGTTAAAATAAATACAAAGTTGCCTGTAAAATAAATATAAACCCTAAGCTAGCTACAATGTAACTATTATTTATATTGTAGCTATCTTATGGTTTATTTTACAGGTAAGTATTTAGTTTGAAATAGGAATAATTCATTTAATTGTAGTAATTTAATTTCGTTTTATTTAAATTATATTTAAGTTAGGGGGGTGTTAGACTTAAGTTTAGACTTAGTTTTAGGGGTTAATAAATTTAATATAGTAGCGGCGACGTTGGGGGCGGCAGATTGGTGGTTAATAAATGTAGGTAGGTGTCGGTGATGTTAGGGATGGCAGATTAGGGGTTAATAAAATGTAACTAGTGTTTGTGAGGCGGGAGTGCGGCGGTTTAGGGGTTAATATATTTATGAAAGTGGCGGCGATGTCCGGTCAGCAGATTAGGGGTTAAAAACTTTATTTAAGTGTTTCCAATGTGGGGGGGGGTGCTCGGTTTAGGGGTTAATAGGTAGTTTATGGGTGTTAGTGTACTTTTTAACACTTTAATTAAGAGTTTTATGTTATGGCGTTAACCCATAAAACACTTAACTACTGACTTTTAAATGCGGTAGGAGTCTTGACAGGAGAGGGTCTACCGCTCACTTCTTCCAAGACTCGTAATACCAGCGTTAGGCAAATCCCATTAAAAAGATAGGATACGCAATTTACATAAGGGGATTTGCGGTAAGCTCGCGTCACGGAAGAAAAGTGAGCGGTATACCTGTACCTGCCAGACTCGTAATACCAGTGGGCATTAAAAAGCAGCACTGGGACCTCTCAACGCTGCTTTTTAAGGCTAACGCAAGACTCGTAATCTAGCAGATTATGTATAAAAAAACAAATTAATATTATTAAAAGTTATCATTTTTTACGTCTGGATCGATAGATAGATAGATGGATAAATAGATGATGGATAGATAGGTAGATAGATAGACAGACAGACAGACAACAATCAATATATATATATATATAGTATTTTCAAAATAGGACTGCACTCGCTGGATTTAAGCATAAAACTTATTTTATTGTGGTAACGTTTCGGAGTCCACAGACTCCTTCCTCAGACCAGTACAAACATGCAAGTGAACATAGTGCCTTATATATACAATAAGCCCCACCCATCTAACAATACCTGTGTGAATTGCGCCAAAAACATGGTTGTCATGGTGATGACCCCCTCAACCAAACAATATTGCCATACTACTAAGCTAATAAAATAGTAAAATATATAGAGCAGAAATACAAACATATCATTATAGCAATGTATATCCATGTAGACCAACATTTGCAGTATCAGGTTACACTGTGTTAACAATAATTCAGCACGAGATTCATGTTATAAAGTCACATTAAGCATGGAACAATTGAGTCACAATAATCTATCCCTAATTTATAGCTAGTTGGTTACTTATATGAGTCTGTATGTGTCCATAATTGAGATTATTACACAGTCATCATATCACATATTGTTTAAATAAGCGTTACCCAGAATTGGAGAATCCTAGTAAATCTCTGCCACTGCTTTTGTAAACGCATCATGTTTGTCAGGTGATAACAGATCTAGATTATTGCTGATAACCATAGCAGACACCTCCGTATAGGAACATACCTTATGTAAAAATGCCAGTATCCCCAGTCTGACTAGTGAGTCAGGTCATAACAGATCTAGATTATTGCTGATAACCATAGCAGACACCTCCGTATAGGAACATACCTTATGTAAAAATGCCAGTATCCCCAGTCTGACTAGTGATCTGCCAAAAAGATGTGTTGCTGTCAAGTGCCAAGTTATGTGTCTCAGAGACGCTGTGCAGTGAACTCCGGCGTCTGTGGTGTAATTCCTCAAACCGCATGGCTAATTAGCATATGCGGCTGACGTCACCCGGCTTGCGCTACTGCTTGTAGTCATGGTAACCGCGGTGCGTTTATACAGCTTCCAGCCCTGTCAGTATTATCAGAGTGATTTGAACACATTAGTGAGTGTTAGGTGGCCATGTAACAATACAGCAGTAGCTCACCCAATGTCAACAGAACGGTTACAACAGATGTAAAAGGGCAAGGTATTAAGGCTTCCACCGGTGGGGAATAATTTACATAGTGCACAACTTATAGTGCATAGTTAAAGTGTATTGTCACCCATATAGCTATTGTGGGGTAGTTGCTAAGGCTCTAGTAGTTAATCCCTTGTTAGGTTACCGCAGCTGTGGTGGCAAATGGGTCATATGAGAAAGAAACAAAAATGTACATAAAGATAAAACTAAATGTAAATACAGATACAACTAAGGCTTCCACTAGAAGCAACATAACCTGGTCCAACACATTATGGTAACCCACATACCTCATCAAATAAGGTAGCATATTGTCTTGTTACTCCAATTTTAAGCATATATCTGATACAGACTAACACAATGAGTATATATCTCAGGATACTTATTAGCATAACATTCGTTTAACAGTATTACCTCCTTGTGTCTGGATACCATTGTGTCCATATAGCTGAACCTCAAATAATATCATTGGTTCACTATTCATAATTGGCAATCAAGGAAGGGCATGTAATCTAGTTTAGTTCTGGTCCATACATAAGTCATTATAAGGTGTTAACTCCTTTTATAAGGTGGTGGTATTATAGTGGTCATAGACTTCCATTCATGATGGTGACAGGTGACTCCATGGAGAAATGAGAGTTATATTCATACTAGGTTCGGGGAGGTGTCATGGTACCCTAACATTATCCAAGTGCCCTTCTGAAGGGCACTTGGATAATGTTAGGGTACCATGACACCTCCCCGAACCTAGTATGAATATAACTCTCATTTCTCCATGGAGTCACCTGTCACCATCATGAATGGAAGTCTATGACCACTATAATACCACCACCTTATAAAAGGAGTTAACACCTTATAATGACTTATGTATGGACCAGAACTAAACTAGATTACATGCCCTTCCTTGATTGCCAATTATGAATAGTGAACCAATGATATTATTTGAGGTTCAGCTATATGGACACAATGGTATCCAGACACAAGGAGGTAATACTGTTAAACGAATGTTATGCTAATAAGTATCCTGAGATATATACTCATTGTGTTAGTCTGTATCAGATATATGCTTAAAATTGGAGTAACAAGACAATATGCTACCTTATTTGATGAGGTATGTGGGTTACCATAATGTGTTGGACCAGGTTATGTTGCTTCTAGTGGAAGCCTTAGTTGTATCTGTATTTACATTTAGTTTTATCTTTATGTACATTTTTGTTTCTTTCTCATATGACCCATTTGCCACCACAGCTGCGGTAACCTAACAAGGGATTAACTACTAGAGCCTTAGCAACTACCCCACAATAGCTATATGGGTGACAATACACTTTAACTATGCACTATAAGTTGTGCACTATGTAAATTATTCCCCACCGGTGGAAGCCTTAATACCTTGCCCTTTTACATCTGTTGTAACCGTTCTGTTGACATTGGGTGAGCTACTGCTGTATTGTTACATGGCCACCTAACACTCACTAATGTGTTCAAATCACTCTGATAATACTGACAGGGCTGGAAGCTGTATAAACGCACCGCGGTTACCATGACTACAAGCAGTAGCGCAAGCCGGGTGACGTCAGCCGCATATGCTAATTAGCCATGCGGTTTGAGGAATTACACCACAGATGCCGGAGTTCACTGCACAGTGTCTCTGAGACACATAACTTGGCACTTGACAGCAACACATCTTTTTGGCAGATCACTAGTCAGACTGGGGATACTGGCATTTTTACATAAGGTATGTTCCTATACGGAGGTGTCTGCTATGGTTATCAGCAATAATCTAGATCTGTTATGACCTGACTCACTAGTCAGACTGGGGATACTGGCATTTTTACATAAGGTATGTTCCTATACGGAGGTGTCTGCTATGGTTATCAGCAATAATCTAGATCTGTTATGACCTGACAAACATGATGCGTTTACAAAAGCAGTGGCAGAGATTTACTAGGATTCTCCAATTCTGGGTAACGCTTATTTAAACAATATGTGATATGATGACTGTGTAATAATCTCAATTATGGACACATACAGACTCATATAAGTAACCAACTAGCTATAAATTAGGGATAGATTATTGTGACTCAATTGTTCCATGCTTAATGTGACTTTATAACATGAATCTCGTGCTGAATTATTGTTAACACAGTGTAACCTGATACTGCAAATGTTGGTCAACATGGATATACATTGCTATAATGATATGTTTGTATTTCTGCTCTATATATTTTACTATTTTATTAGCTTAGTAGTATGGCAATATTGTTTGGTTGAGGGGGTCATCACCATGACAACCATGTTTTTGGCGCAATTCACACAGGTATTGTTAGATGGGTGGGGCTTATTGTATATATAAGGCACTATGTTCACTTGCATGTTTGTACTGGTCTGAGGAAGGAGTCTGTGGACTCCGAAACGTTACCACAATAAAATAAGTTTTATGCTTAAATCCAGCGAGTGCAGTCCTATTTTGAAAATACTGTGAATATTACTGACCTGGCACCCTGGTTGATGACTGGAGGAGATTGAGAGTGCAGATACACATAGAGGATATATATATATATATATATATACAGTATATATATATATATATATATATACAGTATATATATATATGGGCGCTCATTGGACAGATGAAAAATATATGAATTTTTGTTGCAAAACACATAACAGAGAGATTAAAATAGAACTTATAATAATTATTATACACGTGCATGGAAGAAAATTCCGATTGTCCTAATTTATGAAGGTATAATCTAGATTTTATTAAAGACACAGAGACGAGTATTTTGCATATCTTTCTTTATACTACTGAATGCAGCATTTTAAAGTAATGATACAGAAATGACTGAATCAAACATTAAAACAGTAAAGAAAAAAACATAGTAAACATAAGTAGCCAATGAAATGGGTACTTTTGAGAACACAGAAAAAATTGACCAATAGGATGAGTCATATGTCCCATAAACTGTCCAATACGTTGCCCAACTTCCTATTTCTTGTCTGATGCTGAAGATCCAGAAATTAATAAAAACAGAAGAAAGTTCCAACATTAGAACAAGCACCAACAGAAGCATCAAAATCCAGCCGGAAATGAAGAAACTTCTTTTGATTCCATAACGCAGAGATGGAGAGGGCAAACAGGATTCTCTGAACCGGGAGAAGAGATTCCGAGGACTGAGAGGGGTTGATTGTAGTGAAGAGTGGAGAGGGATGAAACCAATTGTCAGTAAGTCTTCATGATTAATTGGCAACTGAAACCAAACAAAATGTTAATAATGAGAAAATAAGGGAGGGTACAAATACAGAGGGTGGGAAAATACTCGTCTCTGTGTCTTAATAAAATCTAGATTATACCTTCACAAGTTAGGATAATCGGAATTTTATTACAAGACCAGAGACTCCTATTTTGCTAGTTTAAAGCAAATATTTTAACTAAATAAATTATTACCTGGATGATGAATGGGCTTGAAATAAAACTGTTTGAAAATAGAGTCTGAATACCAATCTGCAGAAATTAGAATTTGTTGTAAAGGGGCCGCATTAAGAAAAGCTTTAGAAGCAACAGAACCTCTAACAGAATGAGCAGAAAAAAATGTAAATATCAATTCCAGCTTCTTTCATAACCCATTTCACCCAGCGGGAAATAGAAGTATTAGTGACAGGAGAATGAGGAGGAATAAAAAAGATAAAGAGTTGATTAGAAGATGGTGATCTAAAAGGAGAGGTTTTAGATTCATACTCTTTAAGGCATTTAACCACACAAAAGGAAGGTTCAGAAGGTAACTAAGGGTAGAAAATAGAAGAAGAAAAAGTTTTTGTTCTACGGGATAAGAAAAAGGTGACACCTTCAGGAGAGAAAAGCTTAGAATTAAAATCTAAAGCACCAACGTCAGAAACTCTTCGAAAAGAAATAAGACATAGTAGGGCAGCTAATTTGGCTGAAAGTTGTTTTAGGGAAATAAGGTTATTAGAAGGCCATGATTTGAAAAGGGAAAAAATCTTATCTACGTCCCAGGAAAAATTATATTTAGGAGTATAATGACGTTTCAGTCTAATGGCTTTTAAAAGTCTACAAATAAGGGGATGTTGACCAATAGGAAAATTGTTTAATAAAACATGTTTAGCTGAAATAGTAGATCAATATAAATTGATAGATCTGTAAGCCAAACCTGATTCAAAAAGAGACGTTAAGTAATTAATAATATGGCTATAAGTTCCTAGCCAAGCGCCAGCTAGACAACTTTGTCCATGCGTAAAAATAGGATTTTCGGGTGCCTGGGGCCCAAGATTCCTGCATGAGAGATTTAGCTCCTTCAGAAAGTCCTTCGAGAGGAGAGGAATCCCCGAAATTGACCAAGCGATGAGACAGAGTGAGTCTTGAAGAATGAGATCGTGAAAATCTCCTTCTGGATTGGATAACAAGTGAGGAAGATGAGGGAGAGGAATAGGAAGTTTGAATGACATTTCAAGAAGAGCAGGGTACCAAGGTTGAGTTGGCCAAAGGGGAGTTACTAGAAGAAGAGAAATTTTGTCTCTGCGAACCACAGCAATTGTTCTCAAAATCATCGATGAAAGGAGGGAAGGCATAGGCCCCTTGAGGAGGCCAGAGTTGGAGAAAGGCATCGATTGCTGCTGCTTCTAGATCCAGTCTCCACCTGTAGTAAGGGAGAATTTGAAAATTTAGACGAGATGCAAAAAGGTCGAGAGTGAAGGGACCTCTGAGGTGAGACAGAGAAAGAAAAACATTTTTGTCGAGTCTCCAATTGCTGTAATCCATCAGAAAACGGGAACCCCAATCTGCCGCTGTGTTTGAAAGACCTGGAATGTATTCTGCTTTCACAGAAATATTCCTGTCTAAACACAATGGATAAATTATTTGGTAATATTGGAAAGATCTCTGGATTTCGTACCTCCCAAACGGTTCAGATAACAAACTGCGAAGCAAAATGGTAACTGGACAGCGAAAGAACCCGCTAACAGTTCTAGACAATTTATATGGAATCGTTTCTCTTTTAGAGACCATTTCTCTCCTGTAATGGAAGGACCGCAACAAGCACCCCAGCCGGACCTGCTGGCGTCGGATTCGATTATAAGGTCTGGAGAGTTGCCAAAAATAGCTCTCCCGTTCCAAGCCTCCATATGAGAAAGCCACCAGGAGAGTTCTTCCTTGGCTTCTGGAGAAAATTGAATTAAATGAGAATAAGAAAACCCTTTCTGTAAATGACAGATTTTTAGACGTTGTAATTCCCAATAGTGAAGTGGAGCAGGGAATATAGCCTGAATAGAGGATGAAAGTAACCCTACAAGTCTGGCTATATTCCTGATAGGAGTGAATTGAGCTGAGAGAGTACGATACATTTCTTTCTTTATATTTTTTATTTTGTCTGGAGGTAAGCTGAGAATGGCTTTGGAAGTATCTATGGTGAAACCCAGAAAAATCAGGGACTGAGTAGGAATCAGAACAGATTTTTGTTTGTTTATTATAAAACCTAGATTCTCCAGAAGATGAATGGTAAGAGATAATTGGTTTTGAAGAGAGATGAAATTCTGGTTCATAATCAGAATATCGTCCAAATAAATAATTAGACGAACTCCTCTGAGTCTTAACCAGGCCATAACTGATTTTAATAATTTTGTAAAAATCCAAGGAGCTGAAGAAAGGCCAAAAGGAAGACAAGTAAAACTCCACAATTGGTCTTTCCAACGAAAAGTCAAAATTTTTCGATTTTCCAGAGCAATAGGGACTGTAAAATAAGCATCTGTCAGATCTAAACGAATTAACCAATCGTTTTCTCTCAGGCAATCTCTTAACAGATGACTTCCCTCCATCTTGAAATGATGATAGGAAACAAAAGCGTTTCGTTCTCTTAAATTTATTACAGGCCGAAATTGACCATTTTTCTTTTTTACAAGGAAAAGATTGCTGAAAAATAAATCCTGAGAAACATTGGTGATTTGGATGGCTTGTTTTTGAAAAAGGGTTGAAATTTCTGATTGAACCAGAATTTAATCTTCTTTTGAAAATTGAATGGGATGAGGTCTTAATATTTGTACGGGAGGGGAAGAAAATTCTATCAAAACACCTCAAACTGTTTGAAGAATCCAAGGATCTGATGTTATTAGACTCCAATTTTGAACAAAAAGGGCGAGTCTGCAACCAAGATTTTCTGGGAAAGAAGGAAGGGAAGAAGGAAAAGGAAAACTTACTTGAAGGGAGGTGAGATCTTGCTCTGGAGTGTTGACCCCTTTGAAACCATAGTCTGGAGTGAGACGGCAAGAACTGTGAAGTAGAGGGATCTTGGAAAGATCTTTGGAATTGCTGTAGAAATTGTTGCTGATATTGTAATTGAGGTCTTGATTGATAGTTTGTGCGGCCAGGAAAGCGACCTCTGCCTTTCCCGGCCCTGTCAGAAAAACTGTTAGGATAAAACTTTTTGCGGACTGAAGTTCTTACCTTGTTTAAATTAGAAAAGGTATTAATATAATTATTAAGGTCTTTGAGAAAAATATCACCAAAAAGAAGACCATTAGTCAGAATCCAATTCATTTACGGCATTGTCACAAATTTTAGGATCAATTTTACGTAAAATGTTCTTTCTACGTTCAATGATCATAGCCGTGTTAGCATTACCTATGAAAGAGAGAATTCTCTGAACCCATTCTCTGACCAAAAAGGGGTTTAAAGGGGAATTATCTATCACAGCCTGTTCAGAAATTTCAAAACGTTTTGTAAAATGACCAACTGAATCTCACAGTTTGTCTTGGCATGTTTTCCATGCCCTATCCATGCCCTTCTTAACTTTATAACCAGGTGACCCAATACATTTAATAATTTTGGGATCTATTTCAGGAGTTAAACAGGAATTGTTTGGGAGGAGGGGGCGAGGACATTCTGCTCTCATTTTATTACGAGGACATTCTGCTCTCATTTTATTACGAGCATCTTTTTTGAGAGGAAATTTAAGTTGGAAATCAATAAAAGAGGCCCCATCTAGAGAAGGGCACCACTCAGAAGACCTGGAGTGATGTAAATCATCTGCACAAAATCTGGGGTTGCCAAGAAAGTAAAAAAAAAATGATTTTTCTTTTTTAGAAGATTTCTTGATAGATTTCTCAAGTTTTTTAGGTTTAGGAGGATCTGAGTCTGAAGAAAAATGATCAGATAGATCCTCAAAATCAGAGTTAGATACTTCTTCAGTAGAAGAATTAGAAGATAAGATCACTTGCTTAGGTTTTTTCAAAGAAAAAGTTTCAGTATTTTTTTTTATCCCATTTGTAACCCCCATTTGTAGAATTGTCAATCATAATTTGAACAGACTGTGCAGTCAAGGGTTAATTTGGCTCAGTGGATTAAGACATATTTAAAAAATGTATTAATTTAAATGTTGAAAAAATAAACAGGTAAAAACTTCAGTGTAACAAAATCCTTTTAATAAATGTATGAATTAATTATTAAAATATAAATGTATTTAAATATTATTATTAATATGTATTAATATAGCCCACAGAAAAATTGAAAACTGTAAGACAAATATATCAGTATTTTTCTCTCAGATAGATAACATATAAAGTCTGCAAGAGAAAATAAACAGTAATCTTACTCCACCTAGTAGATTCTCAGCAAAATTAAACAATTTTAAGCAATTGAGGAGTGAACATTTGTCACCACACACGGAGCAGAGAGGAACAGCCGTCGGCAAAGAAATTAAGCAACGTCAGAGGGCGGGAAAAAGGAGGCGGGAAGAACTGGAGAAGAAGCAGATGACGTCACAAAATGTCGGGCGGCCGCTCGAGTGGGAGACAAATGTGAAACAGTAAAGGGGAAGGTAAGAGAAAGCTAGAAAACAACCGAAGGGCTGCAAATATTGAAGGGACTGCAACATGTAAACGGGTAGAGCGGCAGTAGAAGCCGTAATAAGGAACAAATAAATAAATGAAAAAGTTAAAGAGAGAAAATTTCTTTATTAAAAAGAAAAGAGACACATAGAAAAAAATAAAAAAACAAAACGAATAGTAATGATTTTAAAACAGAAAAAAGGCATATACAACAAATATATAAACAATAAGAAATGTATCTTAAGTAATTATAAATGAACTTATCTGCAGCAAGCAGCAAAAGAAAGAGGAAGTTGGGGAACGTATTGGACAGTTTATGGGACCTATGACTCATTCTATTGGTCAATTTTTTCTGTGTTCTCAAAAGTACCCATTTCATTGGCTACTTATGTTTACTATGTTTTATCTTTACTGTTTTAATGTTTGATTCAGTCATTTCTGTATCATTACTTTAAAATGCAAAATATAAAAGAAAGATATGCAAAATAGGAGTCTCTGGTCTTGTAATAAAATTGTGTTTTGGATGTGTTCAGAACTGAAAAAAATCACCCTGCAGATTTCTCAAGGCTAACCTTGACATATATATTTTGGCTCCACCAAATGAGATAAGTGGTGGTCAGAATTTAAATATTAAAAACTAATTGCCACAAACAAGATGTTAATTTGTTTTTACAAAAGCTTAGTCTTGACTGATATCTAAAGAAAGACAACAGAGATATCTTGTAATTATCTATTGTTTAATTTGCATGTAATATCCCTTTTTATATTTTATTTTGGGTCTCTGTTCCGATCATCCAATAGAATGCGAGCTCAATCTGATTGGCTGATTGGATCAGCCAATCCGATTGAACTTCAATCTGATTGGCTGATTCAATCAGCCAATCATATTTTTCCTACTTAATTCCGATTGGCTGATAGAATCCTATCAGCCAATCGGAATTCGAGGGATGCCATCTTGGATGACGTCCCTTAAAGGAACCTTCATTCGTCGTTAGTCCGTCGGTGAGGAAGGATGGCTCCGCGTCGGCTGCTTGAAGATGGACCCGCTCCGCGCCGGATGGAAGAAGATAGAAGATGCCGCCTGGATGAAGATGTTTGCCGGTCCGGATGTCCTCTTCTTGCCTGATAGGATGAAGACTTTGGACCCTCTGGAGGAGCTCTTCTTGCCGGATAGGATGAAGACTTCGGACCCTCTTCTGGACGGATCGGTGATACCCGGCGTGGTGAAGACAAGGTAGGGAGATCTTCAGGGGCTTAGTGTTAGGTTTATTTAAGGGGGTTTGGGTTAGATTAGGGGTATGTGGGTTGTAATTTTGGGGGGGTATAGTTTTTTACAGGCAAAAGAGCAGAATTCTTTGGGGCATGCCACGCAAAAGGCCCTTTTAAGGGCTGGTAAGGTAAAAGAGCTTTACAATTTTTATTTAGAATAGGGTAGGGCATTTTTTTATTTTGGGGGGCTTTGTTACTTTATTAGGGGGCTTAGAGTAGGTGTAATTAGCTTAAAATTGTTGTAATATTTTTATAATGTTTGTAAATTATTTTTTTATTTTTTGCAACTTAGTTCTTTTTTTATTTTTTGTACTTTAGTTAGTGTATCTATTTGTATTTATTTGTATTTATTTGTAGGTATTTGTATTTAATTTATTTAATTAATTTATTGATAGTGTAGTGTTAGGTTTAATTGTAACTTAGGTTAGGATTTATTTTACAGGTAATATTTTATTTATTTTAACTAGGTAGCTATTAAATTGTTATTAACTATTTAATAGCTATTGTACCTGGTTAAAATAAATACAAAGTTGCCTGTAAAATAAATATTAATCCTAAAATAGTTACAATATAATTATTATTTATATTGTAGCTATATTAGGGTTTATTTTACAGGTATCTAGCTTTAAATAGGAATAATTTATTTAATAAGATTTAATTTATTTTGTTAGAATAAAATTATATTTAACTTAGGGGGGTGTTAGTGTTAGGGTTAGACTTAGCTTTAGGGGTTAATACATTTATTAGAGTAGCGGCGAGGTCCGGTCGGCAGATTAGTGGTTAATACTTGAAGTTAGGTGTCAGCGATGTTAGGGAGGGCAGATTAGGGGTTAATACTATTTATTATAGCGTTTTTGAGGCGGGAGTGAGGCGGATTAGGGGTTAATACATTTATTATAGTAGCGGTGAGGTCCTGTCGGCAGATTAGGGGTTAATAATTGTAGGTAGGTAGCGACTACGTTGGGGGGGGCAGATTAGGGGTTAATAAATATAATATAGGGGTCGGCGATGTTAGGGGCAGCAGATTAGGGGTACATAGGGATAATGTAGGTTGCAGCGGTGTGCAGTCGGCAGATTAGGGGTTAAAAAAATTTAATAGAGTGGCGGCGATGTGGGGGGCTTCGGTTTAGGGGTACATAGGTAGTTTATGGGTGTTAGTGTACTTTAGAGCACAGTAGTTAAGAGCTTTATGAACCGGCGTTAGCCCAGAAAGCTCTTAACTCCTGGCTTTTCTCTGCGGCTGGAGTCTTGTCGGTAGATTTCTAACGCTCACTTCAGCCAAGACTCTAAATACCAGCATTAGAAAGATCCCATTGAAAAGATAGGATACGCAAATGGCGTAGGGGGATCTGCGGTATGGAAAAGTTGCGGCTGGAAAGTGAGCGTTAGACCCTTTCCTGACTGACTCTAAATACCAGCGGGCAGCCAAAACCAGCGTTAGGACCCCCTAACGCTGGTTTTGACGGCTAACGCAGAACTCTAAATCTAGGCGATAGTGACTCTGAATTTTTTCTGATTGTTCTCTCTTTATTCCTCAGAATGATGGAGAGAATTTCTGCACTGGTCGTCATCCTTTATGGAGTTTTTTCTGTGCACCATACATCAGGTAAGTAAAGCCACTTGAAATCAAACAACTGAAATGCAAATTATAGACCTTTTTATAAATGGTCTTGTATAGCTTTATATTTGTACAGTTTTTGCTGCAGTTTCTTTGTACCATCCTTTAAATTTGCTCAACTTAGGGCTAGATTACAAGTGAGGCGCTATCTTAACGTGCACCCGTAAAGGGCAAAATTTGCCCGTTTATGGGTGCACATGAAATAACCAGCTATTACAAGTGGCTGGTTAATGTTACCGCGAGCTTTCGGTTTCATTTAGCACTAAGCACAATTAACAAGAGGCCAGACATCTGGTTAAAGATAAAAAGTTGCCCCAATTGTTTACCAAATGAAGTGGACAGTACTTACTCACTTACAAATCCCAATGTAGGTCGAAACATTCATTGAACAATTTATTTTTGTCCCTTTGCAACATCAATTTATGAAGAAAATTAGGGTTTGATAACTGATGTTGATATTGTATACCTCTATAAACTAAATTAGTATTGTAAAATATTCTGAAAGAAAACCAAACAGAAAATATCTGTATAACAATTATTTGCAATTTTCTATTGGCTCATAAAAAATGGCAACAACAACAACAAAAAATAAAGCTAGAAGTTGCTGAATAATACTTGAGAGCCATAAGTATATTAATCCATTTATCTAAATCCAAACCCCTTAGCTTTCGAATAAGTGCTCTTATGATACATTTCTATATTAAGGGTGTGATAAAGGCATCTTTAGTTTGTCAAGACAATCACATGACATCTAAATGGAAACAGGGTCATTCATTCGAAAGAGGAATATTGCTGCTTTAGATACTGTAACCATGGCTCTAATAATCACCTGACATGTCACCACTTGTTTGAAAGAAAGGAATCTCCTCTTTCAAAAGGGGGTCAGGTCACATGTCTTATATTAGATGGAAGTGCTAATGTCCACTTTAAACCCCAGAGTAACCTAAAGATCACACAGTAGCAGGCTATTGCAATTACTATGGAAACTGAGACCCCTCATTAGAAAAAAAATATTTTTCATATAAGAGGAATTTTGTATGTGTAGTGTACAGTAAATACATTAGGTAGGTGATCACATTTGTTATGGCAAAAAAAAACAAAAATCTCTGAGCAATATTCAGCCAGATCACAAAGGTGTGAGAAAATATATATATATTTTTTTATATATAAAGTTTTTATTGAACAGGTTCATAAAACATGACATAAGATACACAGTACAAAGTATAATAGTGTGCTATTAAATTCCATCTGATTGCTATTACAGGTTATGAACATGCAGCTTCTGCTGTGTATCCGCAAGGACAAGAAAAAAGAGAAAAGAAAATCTTTTATATATAAACCGCATAGGCCTCTAAATAGGCCAACTTTAGCATCTTGTCCAGTTATATTTGAGGGAACCTTTTTCAAAATAATTAAATAAGAAAAAAAAAAAGAAGGGGAGGAAAGGGAAGAAAAGGGGAAGAAGAAAAAAGAAAAAAGAAAGAAGAGAAAAGGAAGAGGATAACCGTAGTGATGAAGAAGGGGTGAAGCAGTAGGGAGGAGAGAAAGAGGAGAAACATATGAGGAAGTATAAGAAGAAGAGGGGAAATCCAGAAGAGTGGGTAATGAAGTAATCTCTCCAATATCACCTGTCCCATAGCATAATGTAACATCATAGGTCAGAAGCTCGAGTAAGGTCGAAATTATGTTGGTACCTGCAGTGATTCCCAATAAAGTTTTATATTTAAAAACATGTCATGTCTATTTCGTTTAAGATAAGAGTATTCTTCCAAAAGAATAAGTTCTTGTGTTCTAGCTGCCCACTCCGTGATTGTTGGGACATTTTGGGATTTCCATTTTCTGGCAATTAGGGATTTTGCTCCATTTACGCAAATTTGAAGTAGGGAAAGTCTAAGTTTACAGGAGATCCTAGGCCTAGCGTTGAACAGTATGATCATTGGGTTAAAATTAAATGTAGTACCTAGTAACGGGTGTAATATCTTTTCTAAGGAGTCCCAAAAGGTCCGCAGGCTAGGGCACGACCACCATATGTGCGATAAAGTTCCCTCACCCCCACACCCCCTCCAGCACAAAGAAGAAACCTCAGGGTATATCATTTTCAGTCTGACTGGTGTCATATACCACCTTGAAAGAATTTTATAGTTCATTTCGAGGATCTGGGAAGAAGACGACGTTTTGCCAGTAAATTCAAACAATTTATACCAGAAATCCGGTGTAATGTCTTGGTGCAATTCTTCCTGCCAGGATTGAGTGTATGTCGGTAATGTTCTATGTACACAATGGTCTATAATTCGCCTCGACATAGCAAGAGTTCCTCTTGAGGTAATGGCAGCTCTGCAAAGCGTTTCAAATGGGGTGAGAGAGCGTGTAAGCTGAGAGCTATGTGGGGAAACTCGCAGCAGATTTTGCAATTGGGAGTATTTCAACCAGTTAGTAAATGTACCCTCCAGAACTTCAGATAAGTCTTGTCTCGGCCTAAGTTTCCCCTGGGAAAGAAAATCCACCAGCGGAGATGAAAACCCCAACTCTTTATAGTGTATGTCCCCCGTTGAGAGATGGATGCCTAATAGTAATTCAGTGTTTTGGAAAATTGGTGTCATGGGCGAGTGGGGTGTGGATATGCCTTTTATATGGGTAATTATTGTATCCCAGGTACGAAAGATGTGTCTATACAGAGGGGATGATCTAGCTCTAGTTGGGCGATATTTATCCTGCAGCCAGCAAATTGGGCCTACTTTGGGAGTTTTCAGGATATGCGTGTCTAGGGGGATCCATGCCTTGTCTTGAGAGCTATTGTGCCAATTTAGTATACGTTGTAGTACGTTAGCCTGATAATATCGGAGTATATGGGGAGTACCCAACCCACCATCTTTCCTAGATCTATATAGATTTTGCCTAGCCACTCTCGGTTTTTGTCCTCCCCATATAAAATCATTAAGGATAGATTGGAGCTGTTGGAGATAGGTATTGGGGAGATGAATAGGGATAGTCTGCAATAAATAAAGTATTCGAGGCAACAATGACATTTTCGTGATTTGGTTTCTGCCCCACCAAGAGAAATATTTATTTCGCCAAGATTGGCAGTCCCTCGATATTTCTTGTAAGAGCGGTGTGTAATTGGATTTAAATAGGGATGTCAGTCGTGGTGTAACGTTAATACCTAAATATCTGATGTGATCACTGTTTAGTTGATATGGACAGACCTGTGCCAGATTTGAGAACTTATGGGCGTTCATTGTAATATTTAGTATGTTAGATTTCTGGTTATTAATCAGGAAGTGGGAGAAAATATATATATATTTTAATCATATTTAACAGAAATGCAGACAGACAAATATAAAGTATGCAGTGCAATGTTTTAGAAATTTTAAGAAATTGTAAGCATTAACTATACCTTTAATAAAGTTATATTCTATTAAAAAAATAAAATTTCTAATTTCTCTGTAAGAAACATGAAGTGAAAGATTTGTGTAAAATGCAATAACGCAATGGCTAATTGATTAAGCATTGATGATCACGGTCTAAGTAAAGATTTTTTTTTTCAATATATTAATCATATCAATTCATGGCATGTTCAATTAACAGTTTCATAACATTTGGATTCAATTAGTAATTAACTACCATGTAATTGCAATGATAAAAGACCACTGCGAGTTTCTGGGCGGTGGCCATGTTTTTTCTGCAATATTGAATGTTGCTCCAGGTCTCAAATGTAACCATCCTAATATTAGTCTTTTTAGAAGTCATCTCTGATCAAGCTATATAAATCTTGACTGTGGATATAGTTTCCAATGAAGCGTTTTTTTGGGACAGTCAGTCTCAAAATTCTGGAGACACACTCATGGCTGAGGCCACACACCAAACCCCCCACCCTCGGCAAAGCACCTTCAAATTTCTACAGTGTTGCAGCACTAAGTGTGCACTGTATATATTTCCCCTAGCACTTGCTTAGTAGTACCAACATGACAAAAGCTACTTATGTTGTCGAGGAATTATGTTGCCTTCTAAGCACCTATCAAGATGCCTTTGAAAGCAGCAATGCCAAGAGAAGTGTTTAACACCCTTTCTTGGATTTTGCACACTTTTCAGTTTAGGTAGTTTGGCAATATGCTTTTATAGTGCATTTTATATATTTTTTATTCTCTAGACTTTTTACTATAAGTTAAAAATCCGTTTTTTTTTTGTAGTGTTCGCTATTTCTAGCATACCTGGGCTCAGGAGCCCTATATGTTGCAGTTTTTCAGGGCTTGGCTGATATCCTTCATTTCAATAATAGCAATACCATTTTGGGACCTTTATTTGTTTTTTAGTAACATTTGTGGTAACACTATAGGCACCACTTGGGAATGTTCCTTTCTATAAGACTTTCTTTCTGGTGATCATTATATCAGTCAGACATGCTGAATTTCAAACATTATCATTTTTTCTTTTTTATCAGAACAAAGTTATTTTTGCACTCTTATCCTGACCACTTTTCTTGAATTGTTCCAGATATTTAAAGGGACATAATACTCATATGCTAAATCGCTTGAAACTGATGCAGTATAACTGTAAAAAGCTGACAGGAAAATATCACCTGAGCATCTCTATGTAAAAAAGGAAGATATTTCACCTCACAATTTCCTCAGCTCAGCAGAGTAAGTTCTGTGTAAAAAGTGATACTCAGCTGCAGCCCAGCTGCAGGTAAAAAAAAAATAAAAAAATGAAGAAATGAACAGCAGCCAATCGGCATCAGCAGTGCTGAGGTCTTGAACTCTTTTACTGTGATCTCATGAAATTTCACTTAACTCTCATGAGATTTCATTGTAAACGTCCTTACACTGAATAGGGAAATAACATGTGTGCACAAGGCTCAACCCTTCGGCTGTCCCAGGACAGACATACTAATATGCTGCTTAGAAGTCCTTTACAATGGGATGTGGCTACTGAGAAACTTTTGAGGTAAAATATCTTTCTTTTTTACATAGAGATGTTCAGGTGATATTTTCTAGTCAGCTTTTTACAGCTATACTGCATCACTTTGAAGTGTTTAAACATTTGGGTATTATGTTTTTTTAAATAATTAGAATACATTTCTTACACCTCTTTTCTCTGGAAATACAGGAGACAGTTCTATGGTTGTATATGGTCTGTTTCTTTCATGTCTGTATGAAAGTATACAATATTTTATGTGAAAGAAATCTTTATTGTAGATTTTTTAGGGAATTTATCTGGCTAGTTTTTCCAGACTATTTCCAGAGCCTGTAAGGAAATGGTAGCAATTTATATTTTTCCATAGATTCAGTTAAAGTATTTTTGGCTTTTAAGACTGATGCTATATCTAAAGAGATTATTTTTACTATGGTCTAATCTTTAGCATGCACCAATCTGTTTTTCATGAAATTTTACATCTGTATTTTTTCCTATCCATCTTTTAATATGATTTTAATGCAATATATTCTGTCCTGGCAAGTATTGCCCATATCCCTGGCTAATACTTACTGGGCTCCTTAACCCTTTTTCCTAGTCAACACTTTTTGGCTGGACATCTCTAGGAAGAGGAAGGGATGGTTCTTGAGGGTTACTTTTATACAGATAACTAGGGGAGTGGTCAGTTCTCTCCATACCCCTTGGAGGAGGGTTGTTTAGTGGTGAGTATTACCCAGGAATATGGGCCAAGATATAGAAATTGCTTATACTTTGGTGCTAATTTCTTGGTATGCATGGATATGGTTTTTTTTCCAACTCATAAATAACATGTAGACCAATAATGCATTAAGCAAACGACTTTTTAATTTATTTGATATGTGATATTTATCCTCATTATTGGGCCATATTCTGTTTGTTAGGGACAGAGTTGGCAGGTGAGGTTGTAACCAAACAAAGAATTTAAGGGCATGCATGCAATTATTGAGGTGTTGTATTGAATACAGGTCTTAGTGTGCAGAGATATAAGAGGTTTGTGAGGGCAAATAATGAGAGCCTAAGTGGTGAGTGTGTTGTCCTATATAGTGTCTCCCAGGACATTGGGCAATACTCTCTGTGGGTAAAATTCCTTCTTGACGCTATGCCAGGCCTCAGGATTTAAGGGAAAGGAAATAAACCTGAAAGGCAGTCATAAAAAGGGGCAGACACCTTGGATAAGTTTGACTAAGCTATTCCACTGATTATGCCTCATCCTCTGAAAGCTGTCAGAGGCCAAAAAATGTATACACCTTAACATGCTTGTCAACTCAGGTACTTTCATATTAGCCCAAGACATTGGCTTCAATTCATTCTTGATCAGGTCATATACAGTACCTGAAGGAAACTTGTGCATTTTAAGTGATATCTTTCAACTTTTTCCATATCCCATAATAAGTGAAGTAGAAGCCTCTGGTACAGTATCCTAGGGGCCCTGGATCTTTATTGTTGTCCTATTCTCTTCTACATTCCCAGCTGCCCAGCTGCTCTTAACAAATAACTGGACAGGCTTCCAATGCTCTCCAGGCTGACCAAGCCACTCATCCTCATTTTGCTTGTCCAGCATTTTCTCCTCTTCTGAAATTCTCTTCTCTCACTTCAATCTCACTACTGCTCACAAGTAACATGGCCCCTATCAGTGAGTCTTTATTTATTTTGTGGGTTAATGAAATCCACATGTGTATAGCAACTGCATATAGATATGTTACTTTTTTAATAAAACATATTTTTTAATGTCAATACATTAGTATACATTGGTATTGGTATTGATAACTTTATTGATTTTAGAAATGGTTTATATATTATAGATATGCTTTTACATTTAATTGATGATGTACTGTATTCAGCATTGTTTTATATTTGGTGTGATTCGATCATTATAAAAACTGGCTTTTGCCATCTTTGGCGTGGACAGCTTCATCTCATTTTTTCATTGAAGCGTTATCTTTTATCCTATATTGACTAACTTGTTTGTGCTGAGGTTTATTCAAATGTCTTTGTCTGTTGAATTCAGTGTGTTCATTCCATTGTTAATATTTTTTGGCATGTAATTGTGGACATTGGTGCTGTATGAGTGGCTTTTCCGATATCCATTACAATATTTTTCCAATTCAAGACTTGTGTTATTGATTGCATTGTGATTATTTTGTTGTTGAGAAAGGATTATCTTGAGCCAAAAAATAGCTGATTATTAATTAGTTAAGAATCAATCACAAAGTGTTTATCTTTAATAAAATAATACTGTATTGCTAGGCTAGAAATTCATACAAAAAAGAGAAGCTCTAAGTGTTCATTCACACCTTGTGAGCTGTCTTTCTGCCTGACAGCTGGATCTGTAGGTAAGTGCGCTTGTCTTCTAGGTTCTGGAGACTTGCACTTTGAAGAGTTTATCTCTGCATTTGATCTCATATGGGACATATTTAATCCTTTAGTAAGGATTCATTTGGGGCAGCGTGCAGGCACTTTATGCATGTGAGAGAGACTAAGGGGTTAATGGCTTCCCTTTATTTATTAATGACTGAGGGTTCTATTTATATCTGTTAGCTAAGGCACGAATGGTAAACTATGATGTTTCAAAAGGTGTTTTCATTTTTTTTATTATTTGGGATGTTCTGTTTTTCTTCAGAGGCTATCTGTTAGAAATGCACACTTTTAGCTTGTTGCACAGTTTTTTTTGCTGCCGCTCACGTGACCTCCCGCTCTTCCGCTTGTAATGCTGAGCAGAGCAATGTCATTTTCAGTGAGTCTTCTTCTGTGGCAGCTGTGGGGATATCATCTGGCCGATCTACTGGAGAGTCCTACATTTGCATTATCTGCAGCTTCTGATGGTTAAGGTAGGACACCTCAGTGAGACTGAGGTGTAGATGTGCAGGAAAGCAATCAAAGAAGCCTTCATCTGATGCTAAATCAGCATGAAGGGTCCACCCCCAGTCCGGTATTGGATCAAGTGGGGGGCAGATTTTCCTTTTTTCGCCAAGCTTGGATACGCAATGTCCCAGATCCTTGGGTTGTGGACATAGTATCTCAGGGTTACAAAATAGGATTTAAAAACTTGTCTTCTGAGGGGCAGATTCATCCTCTCAAGATTATCTGCAGACCAGGAAAAAAGAGAGGCCTTCTTAAGTTGCATTCAGGACCTTTTCTCCCTGGGAGTGATTGTTTCAGTCCCTTTCAGGAAACGGGGTCAAGGATTCTATTCAAATCTATTTGTGGTTCCCAAAAAAGAAGGAACTTTTGGACCCATTTTAGACCTACAATGTCTCAACAAATTCCTCAGGGTTCCATCCTTCAAGATAGAAACCATTCGTTCCATTCTTCCTTTGGTCCAAGAATGTCAGTTTATGACGACCATAAACCTGAAGAACGCGTATCTTCATGTTCCCATTCACAGGGATCATCACCAGTTCCTGAGATTCCCTTTTCTAGACAAGCATTTTCAATTTGTTGCTCTTCCTTTTGGCCTTGCCACAGCTCCCAGAATATCCACAAAGGTTCTGGGGGCTCTTTTGGCAGTAGTCCGGACTCAGGGAATTGCGGTGGCACCTTACCTGGACAATATCTTGGTTTAAGCGTCATCTTTTCAAATAGCCAACTCTCATACAGAGATGCTGTTGTCTTTTCTACGTTTCCACTGATGGAAAGTGAATCTGGATAAGAGTTCTCTTATTCCAGCTACAAGGGTGTATTTCTTAGGGACCATCATAGATGTCCTATCCATGAAGATTTTTCTGACAGATGTCAGAAAATTAAAACTTCTCACTTCATGTCTCTCTCTCCAGTCTGCTATTCGTCCATCAGTGTCTAAATGCATGGAGGTAATTGGTCTGATGGTTGCTTCCATGGACATCATTCCTTTAGCTCAGTTCCATCTGAGGTCTCTACAACTTTGCATGCTCAGTCTATGGACCAGAGACCATTCAGATCTATCTCAGAGGATAGATCTGGATCCCCTTACAAGAGACTCTCTTTTGTGGTGGATTTCACAAGACTATCTGTCTCGGGGGGGAAGGTTGCTTCCTGAGACCCTCCTGGGTGATTGTGACTACGGACGCCAGCCTATTAGGCTGGGGAGCAGTCTGGGGCTCTTTAAAGGATCAGGGCCTGTGGACTCGGGAGGAGTCCTCTCTTCCCATAAACATTTTAGAGTTGAGAGCAATATGCAATGCCTTAATGGCTTGGCCTCAGTTATCTTTAGTCTGGTTTATCAAATACCAGTTGGACAACATCACCTCAGTGGCTTACATCAACCACCAGGGAGGAACTCAGAGTTCTCTAGCTATGAAGGAGGTGACTCGCATTATCCAGTGTGTGGAAGCTCACAATTGTCTCCTATCTGCCATCCATATTCCAGTAGTGGAAAACTGGGAGGCGGATTTTCTGAGTAGACAGACCTTTCATCCCAGGGAGTGGCTCTACATCTGGAGGTGTTCTCCAGGTTAACCCTCAGGTGGGGGGTTCCAGAGTTGGATCTGATGGCATCTCGTCAAAATGGCAAGCTTCCAAAGTATGGTTCAAGATCAAAAGATCCTCAGGCCACTCTGATAGACACCCTGGCTGTTCCTTGGAACTTCTCTCTAACATACCTGTTTCCTCCATTTGCTCTCCTTCCATGAGTCATTGCTTGTATCAAACAGGAGAGAGCATCTGTAACTCTGATAGCTCCTGCATGTCCTCGCAGGATCTGGTTCGTGGATCTGGTGAAGATGTCATCTCTTCCACCTTGGAGGTTACCTCTGAGAAAAGACCATTTAATGCAGGGTCATTTGCTCCATCCAAATCTAGATCCTCTAAAGCTGACTGCTAGGAGATTGAACGCTTAGTCTTGGCCAAGAATGGTTTTTCTGAGTCGGTCATTGATACCATGCTTCAGGCTCGCAAACCTGTTACTCGCAAGATTTACCATAAGGTATGGCGCAAATATCTATATTGGTGTGATTTGAAGGGTTTGTCTTGGAGCAGGGTCAGGATTCCCAGAATTGTGTTGTTTCTCCAGAAGAGTCTGGAGAAGGGTTTGTCAGTCAGTTCGCTGAAGGGTCAAATTTCTGCACTGTCTATCCTTTTGCACAAACGTCTGGCAGATGTGCAAGATGTTCAATCTTTTTTTAGGCCCTGGTCAGAATCAGGCCTATGTTTAAACCTGTTGCTCCTCCTTGGAGCTCAAACCCTTTTCTAAGGCCTAGATTTAGAGTTCGGCGGTAAAAGGGCTGTTAACGCTCCGCGGGTTTTTTTCTGGCCGCACCATAAATTTAACTCTGGTATCGAGAGTTCAAACAAATGCTGCGTTAGGCTCCAAAAAAGGAGCGTAGAGCATTTTTACCGCAAATGCAACTCTCGATACCAGAGTTGCTTACGGACGCGGCCGGCATCAAAAACGTGCTCGTGCACGATTCTCCCATAGGAAACAATGGGGCTGTTTGAGCTGAAAAAAAACCTAACACCTGCAAAAAAGCAGCGTTCAGCTCCTAACGCAGCCCCATTGTTTCCTATGGGGAAACACTTCCTACGTCTGCACCTAACACCCTAACATGTACCCCGAGTCTAAACACCCCTAACCTTACACTTATTAACCCCTAATCTGCCGCCCCCGCTATCGCTGACCCCTGCATTACACTTTTAACCCCTAATCTGCCGCTCCGTAAACCGCCGCCACCTACGTTATCCCTATGTACCCCTAATCTGCTGCCCTAACATCGCCGACCCCTATGTTATATTTATTAACCCCTAATCTGCCCCCCACAACGTCGCCGACACCTACCTACACTTATTAACCCCTAATCTGCCGAGCGGACCTGAGCGCTACTATAATAAAGTTATTAACCCCTAATCCGCCTCACTAACCCTATCATAAATAGTATTAACCCCTAATCTGCCCTCCCTAACATCGCCGACACCTACCTTCAATTATTAACCCCTAATCTGCCGACCGGAGCTCACCGCTATTCTAATAAATGTATTAACCCCTAAAGCTAAGTCTAACCCTAACACTAACACCCCCCTAAGTTAAATATAATTTTTATCTAACGAAATAAATTAACTCTTATTAAATAAATAATTCCTATTTAAAGCTAAATACTTACCTGTAAAATAAATCCTAATATAGCTACAATATAAATTATAATTATATTATAGCTATTTTAGGATTAATATTTATTTTACAGGCAACTTTGTAATTATTTTAACCAGGTACAATAGCTATTAAATAGTTAAGAACTATTTAATAGTTACCTAGTTAAAATAATTACAAATTTACCTGTAAAATAAATCCTAACCTAAGATATAATTAAACCTAACACTACCCTATCAATAAAATAATTAAATAAACTACCTACAATTACCTACAATTAACCTAACACTACACTATCAATAAATTAATTAAACACAATTGCTACAAATAAATAAAATTAAATAAACTATCTAAAGTACAAAAAATAAAAAAGAACTAAGTTACAGAAAATAATAAAATATTTACAAACATAAGAAAAATATTACAACAATTTTAAACTAATTACACCTACTCTAAGCCCCCTAATAAAATAACAAAGCCCCCCAAAATAAAAAATTCCCTACCCTATTCTAAAATACAAATATTACAAGCTCTTTTACCTTACCAGCCCTGAACAGGGCCCTTTGCGGGGCATGCCCCAAGAATTTCAGCTCTTTTGCCTGTAAAAAAAAACATACAATACCCCCCCCCCAACATTACAACCCACCACCCACATACCCCTAATCTAACCCAAACCCCCCTTAAATAAACCTAACACTACCCCCCTGATGATCTTCCTACCTTGTCTTCACCATGCCAGGTTCACCGATCCGTCCTGGCTCCAAGATCTTCATCCACCCCAAGCGGGGGCTAGACATCCACTGAAGAAGTCCAGAAGAGGGTCCAAAGTCTTCCTCCTATCCGGCAAGAAGAGGACATCCGGACCGGCAAACATCTTCTCCAAGCGGCATCTTCTATCTTCTTCCATCCGATGACGACCGGCTCCATCTTGAAGACCTCCAGCGCGGATCCATCCTCTTCTTCCGACGACTAGACGACGAATGACGGTTCCTTTAAATGACGTCATCCAAGATGGCGTCCCTCGAATTCCGATTGGCTGATAGGATTCTATCAGCCAATCGGAATTAAGGTAGGAATTTTCTGATTGGCTGATGGAATCAGCCAATCAGAATATAGTTCAATCCGATTGGCTGATCCAATCAGCCAATCAGATTGAGCTCGCATTCTATTGGCTGTTCCGATCAGCCAATAGAATGCGAGCTCAATCTGATTGGCTGATTGGATCAGCCAATCGGATTGAACTATATTCTGATTGGCTGATTCCATCAGCCAATCAGAAAATTCCTACCTTAATTCCGATTGGCTGATAGAATCCTATCAGCCAATCGGAATTCGAGGGACGCCATCTTGGATGACGTCCCTTAAAGGAACCGTCATTCGTCGTCTAGTCGTCGGAAGAAGAGGATGGATCCGCGCTGGAGGTCTTCAAGATGGAGCCGGTCGTCATCGGATGGAAGAAGATAGAAGATGCCGCTTGGAGAAGATGTTTGCCGGTCCGGATGTCCTCTTCTTGCCGGATAGGAGGAAGACTTTGGACCCTCTTCTGGACTTCTTCAGTGGATGTCTAGCCCCCGCTTGGGGTGGATGAAGATCTTGGAGCCAGGACGGATCGGTGAACCTGGCATGGTGAAGACAAGGTAGGAAGATCATCAGGGGGGTAGTGTTAGGTTTATTTAAGGGGGGTTTGGGTTAGATTAGGGGTATGTGGGTGGTGGGTTGTAAATGTTGGGGGGGGGGTATTGTATGTTTTTTTTTACAGGCAAAAGAGCTGAAATTCTTGGGGCATGCCCCGCAAAGGGCCCTGTTCAGGGCTGGTAAGGTAAAAGAGCTTGTAATATTTGTATTTTAGAATAGGGTAGGGAATTTTTTATTTTGGGGGGCTTTGTTATTTTATTAGGGGGCTTAGAGTAGGTGTAATTAGTTTAAAATTGTTGTAATATTTTTCTTATGTTTGTAAATATTTTATTATTTTCTGTAACTTAGTTCTTTTTTATTTTTTGTACTTTAGATAGTTTATTTAATTTTATTTATTTGTAGCAATTGTGTTTAATTAATTTATTGATAGTGTAGTGTTAGGTTAATTGTAGGTAATTGTAGGTAGTTTATTTAATTATTTTATTGATAGGGTAGTGTTAGGTTTAATTATATCTTAGGTTAGGATTTATTTTACAGGTAAATTTGTAATTATTTTAACTAGGTAACTATTAAATAGTTCTTAACTATTTAATAGCTATTGTACCTGGTTAAAATAATTACAAAGTTGCCTGTAAAATAAATATTAATCCTAAAATAGCTATAATATAATTATAATTTATATTGTAGCTATATTAGGATGTATTTTACAGGTAAGTATTTAGCTTTAAATAGGAATTATTTATTTAATAAGAGTTAATTTATTTCGTTAGATAAAAATTATATTTAACTTAGGGGGGGTGTTAGTGTTAGGGTTAGACTTAGCTTTAGGGGTTAATACATTTATTAGAATAGCGGTGAGCTCCGGTCGGCAGATTAGGGGTTAATAATTGAAGGTAGGTGTCGGCGATGTTAGGGAGGGCAGATTAGGGGTTAATACTATTTATGATAGGGTTAGTGAGGCGGATTAGGGGTTAATAACTTTATTATAGTAGCGCTCAGGTCCGCTCGGCAGATTAGGGGTTAATAAGTGTAGGTAGGTGTCGGCGACGTTGTGGGTGGCAGATTAGGGGTTAATAAATATAACATAGGGGTCGGCGATGTTAGGGGTAGCAGATTAGGGGTACATAGGGATAACGTAGGTGGCGGCGATTTGCGGTCGGAAGATTAGGGGTTAATTATTTTAAGTAGCTTGCGGCGACGTTGTGGGGGGCAAGTTAGGGGTTAATAGATATAATACAGGGGTCGGCGGTGTTAGGGGCAGCAGATTAGGGGTACATAAGTATAACGTAGGTGGCGGTCGGCAGATTAGGGGTTAAAAATTTTAATCGAGTGGCGGCGATGTGGGGGGACCTCGGTTTAGGGGTACATAGGTAGTTTATGGGTGTTAGTGTACTTTAGGGTACAGTAGTTAAGAGCTTTATAAACCGGCGTTAGCCAGAAAGCTCTTAACTCCTGCTATTTTCAGGCGGCTGGAATCTTGTCGTTAGAGCTCTAACGCTCACTGCAGAAACGACTCTAAATACCAGCGTTACAAAGATCCCATTGAAAAGATAGGCTACGCAAATGGCGTAGGGGGATCTGCGGTATGGAAAAGTCGCGGCTGAAAAGTGAGCGTTAGACCCTTTAATCACTGACTCCAAATACCAGCGGGCGCCCAAAACCAGCGTTAGGAGCCTCTAACGCTGGTTTTGACGGCTACCGCCGAACTCTAAATCTAGGCCTTAGAGTTTTGCAACATGCTCCGTTTGAGCCGATGCATTCTGTTGCTATTAAGTTGTTATCTTGGAAGGTGTTGTTCCTTCTTGCTATTTCCTCTGCTCGCAGAGTTTCTGAGCTTTCGGCTCTGCAGTGTGACTCCCCTTATCTTATTTTTCATGTGGATAAGGCGGTCCTTCGTACTAAGTTGGGTTTTCTCACTAAGGTTGTATCGGATCGTAATATTATTCAGGAAATTGTTGTTCCTTCTTTTTGTTTTAATCATTCTTCCCTTAAGGAACGTCTGTTACATAACTTGGATGTTATGCGTGCTCTAAAATTTTACCTTCAAGCAACTAAAAATTTTAGGCAGTCTTCTGCCCTGTTTGTTGTTTTTTCTGGTAAGCGTAAGGGTCAGAAGGCCACTTCTACTACCCTTTCTCTCTGGTTGAGAAGTGTTATCCGGTTAGCTTATGAGACAGCTGGTCAGCAACCTCCTGAGAGAATTACGGCTCACTCTACTAGGGCTGTCTCCTCTTCCTGGGCTTTCAAAAATAAAGTTTTGGTGGAACAAATTTGCAAGGCGGCAACATGGTCCTCTTTGCATACTTTTTCAAAATTCTACAAATTTGATACTTTTGTTTCTGTTGAGGCTTCTTTTGGGAGAAAGGTTCTTCAAGTTATGGTGCCTTCTGTTTAGGTCTGCCTATCCTGTTCTCCCTCCCTTTCATTCTGTGTCCTCTAGCTTGGGTCCTCTAGCTTGGGTATTGGTTCCCACTAGTAATTGAAATGAGGTTGTGGACTCTCCATGCCATATGAAAGAAAAGAAAATGTATGCTTACCTGATAAATTTATTTTTTTCCGGGCACGAAGAGTCCACAATCCCACCCTTAAAAATGACTACAGATTTGTTTTTGTTAAACCTCAGGCACATCTATACCTTTGTGTTATCTTCTTTTTCCATTTCCCTTTGGCCAAATGACTTGGGGTTATGGGTAAGGGAAGTGACCTCTGCTAGGGTGCTCTTTGCCTCTTCCTGCTGGCCAGGATGTTAATATCACTCTATTAATTGGAATGAAGTTGTGGATTTGGGGATATCAGATGTTTCACAAGGTGAGTTGATCAACTAAATTGTTTTGTGCCTAAGCCAAATGGCAAAATACGGTTTTGTAAATATTTTTGTAAATTTAATGACATTTGGACAAGTATATAACGGGATTGAGTAGATCTAGGTATCTAAGAACCTTAGATCTGACTAAAGGATACTGTGAGGTCCCACTAACAGACAGAGCAAAAGGGAAATCAGCCTGCTATTTCAGTTGCATTGTGCTCCAGCCACATTTGATAGTATGATGGATAAAATATTTAGGCTCATAAAGTATAAACAGCTGCTTACCTGGATGTTGTGGTGATTCACAGTGTGGACTGGAAAACGCATTTACCTCGTGTTCAGGCTTTTGTGGATGTGCTGCAAGCTAACTGCCAATCCTAATAAATTCTCTATAGGATTAGAATAGACAAAATATTTGAATTACACAAAAAGTAAGGGGTTCCTAAAACTGCAACAGAGTAAAGTTAAGTCTATATTAGGTTAGACACATTCTGTGACTAGGAGAAAAGTAAGGGCATTTCTGGGTATAACATGATATTATCGTAGTTCATCCCTAATATTGCTACCATTGCTAACCATTTGATAGATCTCACGAGTCACTAAATCTAAAAGTTCAGTAATGATAAAGATTAACCCTGAAGGAGAACATTTATTTAGTGTCTTAAAGGAGGCATTGTGTACTGACCCAGTTTTGGTGGCTCCAGATTTCTCTAAAGTGTTTGTCATAATAGTGTTTCCCATGTCAAACACAGCAGTCCTCACATATCTGATTACTGGACTCTATTACAATAGAGTTTTATTACGTATTATGATATTCTCCAACATTTTGTTTGTGGAAGGTGATTAATAGTAACTTTATTTTAGGTTTGATGTATTAGATTTTCTTAGTATGCACTATCTCTGTCTACCATTGGTTTATGTTGTGTTACTATTGCAACAATCAGTTTGAGCAGAACTTGCATATTGGAAGAGGGGTCTTCTATGCTTTAAATGTTTGCTTTAGGTCTGAGGAAGGGAATTTGTGCCCCAAAATGTCACCTATGCAATAAAAAGTGTTATTTTGTTTTGCTAAATTCAGTAAGTGTGGTCAGTGTGCTTCCTGAATTTTTCATTACCGGCACCCTGGTTATTGACTTTATTATTTGTGAGAGTGCAGATTAACTATATTTATATACTGGAGAAAGATAGATTGAGATATTTAGATATAGCTATACTAGAGAGGACATTTTTTCACAACCAAATTAATATGGCACTAAAAATACACACCAAAAATCATAAACATAAGTAGTTACCATGATGACCTTGTGAATTGGTCTAAGTCTGATTGCACTGGTTGTGTGAGATTACTTTTAAAAAAAAAAAAATATATATATTTTTTGTGACTGGTATTGAAGATTCTGGAGGTCTTTGCGCTAATTGTTTGCTTTACATAATCTAGATTGGATTTAAGTTTTTGGTGAAATGGAGTTCAGCTTAGTCCTTATTCAAAAACACACATACATTTTGGCATACATTTAATATAACCCTTTAATGAAAATAATATTTTCAGGTAAAATCTAGCTGCAATATAACTAGATTTGTACCCGCACTTGGTATATCTGTTGTGTCAAGATATTAGTGAAAAATCCTGACCACATCTACAGAGTGCCCCAAAACATGCATGACCAGCCCCTGGAGATACCATTTGTTCTATCCAAAAAGAGTAATATTCAGTAATAAAACATATTTTATAACTGCAAATGTTTACATTGCCTATTTTGCAAGAATGTTTCCAAAGGCCTAGATTTAGAGTTTTGCGGTAGCCGTGAAAACCAGCGTTAGAGGCTCCTAACGCTGGTTTTAGGCTACCGCCGGTATTTGGAGTCAGTCAGGAAAGGGTCTAACGCTCACTTTTCAGCTGCGACTTTTCCATACCGCAGATCCCCTTACGTCAATTGCGTATCCTATCTTTTCAATGGGATCTTCCTAACTCCGGTATTTAGAGTCGTGTCTGACGACCAAACTCCAGCTGCAGAAAAAAGTCAGTAGTTAAGAGCTTTCTGGGCTAACGCCGGTTCATAAAGCTCTTAACTACTGTGCTCTAAAGTACACTAACACCCATAAACTACCTATGTACCCCTAAACTGAGGTCCCCCCACATCGCCGCCACTCTATTAAATTTTTTTAACCACTAATCTGCCGACTGCCGCCTACGTTATACTTATGTACCCCTAATCTGCTGCCCCTAACACCGCCAACCCCTATATTATATTTATTAACCCTTAATCTGCCCCCCACAATGTCGCTGTCAGCTACCTACAATAATTAACCCCTAATCTGCCGACCGCAAAGCGCCGCTACTTGCGTTATCCTTATGTACCCCTAATCTGCTGCCCCTAACACCGCCGACCCCTATATTATATTTATTAACCCCAAATCTGCCCCCCACAACGTCGCCTCCACCTGCCTACACTTATTAACCCCTAATCTGCCGACCGGACCGCACCGCTATTATAATAAAGTTATTAACCCCTAATCCGCCTCACTAACCCTATAATAAATAGTATTAACCCATAATCTGCCCTCCCTAACATCGCCGACACCTAACTTCAAACATTAACCCCTAATCTGCCGACTGGAGCTCACTGCTACTCTATTAAATTTATTAACCCCTAAAGCTAATTCTAACCCTAACCCTAACACCCCCCTAAGTTAAATATAATTTTATTCTAACGAAATAAATTAACTCTTATTAAATAACTTATTCCTATTTAAAGCTAAATACTTACCTGTAAAATAAACCCTAATATAGCTACAATATAACGAATAATTACATTGTAGCTATTTTAGGATTAATATTTATTTTACAGGCAACTTTGTAATTATTTTAACCAGGAACAATAGCTATTAAATAGTTAAGAACTATTTAATAGTTACCTAGTTAAAATAATAACAAAATTACCTGTAAAATAAATCCTAACCTAAGTTACAATTAAACCTAACACTATACTATCATTAAATTAATTAAATAAAATACCTACAATTATCTACAATTAAACCTAACACTACACTATCAATAAATAAATTAAATACAATTCCTACAAATAACTACAATTAAATAAACTAACTAAAGTACAAAAAATAAAAAAGAACTAAGTTACAAAAAATAAAAAAATATTTACAAACATTAGAAAAAATTACAACAATTTTAAACTAATTACACCTACTCTAAGCCCCCCTAATAAAATAACAAAGACCCCCAAAATAAAAAAATGCCCTACCCTATTCTAAATTACTAAAGTTCGAAGCTCTTTTACCTTACCAGCCCTGAACAGGGCCCTTTGCGGGGCATGCCCCAAAGAATTCAGCTCTTTTGCCTGTAAAAAAAACACATACAATACCCCCCCCAACATTACAACCCACCACCCACATACCCCTAATCTAACCCAAACCCCCCTTAAATAAACCTAACACTAAGCCCCTGAAGATCTTCCTACCTTGTCTTCACCTCACCGGGTATCACACCGATCTGTCCTGGCTCCGATATCTTCATCCAACCCAAGAGGGGGCTAGACATCCATCATCCGACGTCTGAAGAAGTCCAGAAGAGGGTCCAAAGTCTTCATCCTATCCGGGAAGAAGAGTAGATCCGGACCGGCAACCATCTTCTTCCAAGCGGCATCTTCTATCTTCATCCGATGAGGACCGGCTCCATCTTGAAGACCTCCACCGCGGACCCATCTTCTTCCAACGACGACTTCCCGACGAATGACGGTTCCTTTAAGGGACGTCATCCAAGATGGCGTCCCTCGAATTCCGATTGGCTGATAGGATTCTATCAGCCAATCGGAATTAAGGTAGGAAAATTCTGATTGGCTGATGGAATCAGCCAATCAGAATCAAGTTCAATCCGATTGGCTGATCCGATCAGCCAATCAGATTGAGCTTGCATTCTATTGGCTGATCGGAACAGCCAATAGAATGTGAGCTCAATCTGATTGGCTGATTGAATCAGCCAATCGGATTGAACTTGATTCTGATTGGCTGATTCCATCAGCCAATCAGAATTTTCCTACCTTAATTCCGATTGGCTGATAGAATCCTATCAGCCAATCGGAATTCGAGGGATGCCATCTTGGATGATGTCCCTTAAAGGAGCCTTCATTCGTCGGTAGTCCGTCGGGCCAGCAGGATGTTCCGCATCGGAGGTCTGCAAGATGGATCCGGAAGAAAGAAGATTGAAGATGCTGTTGATAGAAGACTTCAGCCGGATCATGGACCTGAATTATTAAGGTCTTTGAGAAAAATATCACCAAAAAGAAGACCATTAGTCAGAATCCAATTCATTTACGGCATTGTCACAAATTTTAGGATCAATTTTACGTAAAATGTTCTTTCTACGTTCAATGATCATAGCCGTGTTAGCATTACCTATGAAAGAGAGAATTCTCTGAACCCATTCTCTGACCAAAAAGGGGTTTAAAGGGGAATTATCTATCACAGCCTGTTCAGAAATTTCAAAACGTTTTGTAAAATGACCAACTGAATCTCACAGTTTGTCTTGGCATGTTTTCCATGCCCTATCCATGCCCTTCTTAACTTTATAACCAGGTGACCCAATACATTTAATAATTTTGGGATCTATTTCAGGAGTTAAACAGGAATTGTTTGGGAGGAGGGGGCGAGGACATTCTGCTCTCATTTTATTACGAGGACATTCTGCTCTCATTTTATTACGAGCATCTTTTTTGAGAGGAAATTTAAGTTGGAAATCAATAAAAGAGGCCCCATCTAGAGAAGGGCACCACTCAGAAGACCTGGAGTGATGTAAATCATCTGCACAAAATCTGGGGTTGCCAAGAAAGTAAAAAAAAAATGATTTTTCTTTTTTAGAAGATTTCTTGATAGATTTCTCAAGTTTTTTAGGTTTAGGAGGATCTGAGTCTGAAGAAAAATGATCAGATAGATCCTCAAAATCAGAGTTAGATACTTCTTCAGTAGAAGAATTAGAAGATAAGATCACTTGCTTAGGTTTTTTCAAAGAAAAAGTTTCAGTATTTTTTTTTATCCCATTTGTAACCCCCATTTGTAGAATTGTCAATCATAATTTGAACAGACTGTGCAGTCAAGGGTTAATTTGGCTCAGTGGATTAAGACATATTTAAAAAATGTATTAATTTAAATGTTGAAAAAATAAACAGGTAAAAACTTCAGTGTAACAAAATCCTTTTAATAAATGTATGAATTAATTATTAAAATATAAATGTATTTAAATATTATTATTAATATGTATTAATATAGCCCACAGAAAAATTGAAAACTGTAAGACAAATATATCAGTATTTTTCTCTCAGATAGATAACATATAAAGTCTGCAAGAGAAAATAAACAGTAATCTTACTCCACCTAGTAGATTCTCAGCAAAATTAAACAATTTTAAGCAATTGAGGAGTGAACATTTGTCACCACACACGGAGCAGAGAGGAACAGCCGTCGGCAAAGAAATTAAGCAACGTCAGAGGGCGGGAAAAAGGAGGCGGGAAGAACTGGAGAAGAAGCAGATGACGTCACAAAATGTCGGGCGGCCGCTCGAGTGGGAGACAAATGTGAAACAGTAAAGGGGAAGGTAAGAGAAAGCTAGAAAACAACCGAAGGGCTGCAAATATTGAAGGGACTGCAACATGTAAACGGGTAGAGCGGCAGTAGAAGCCGTAATAAGGAACAAATAAATAAATGAAAAAGTTAAAGAGAGAAAATTTCTTTATTAAAAAGAAAAGAGACACATAGAAAAAAATAAAAAAACAAAACGAATAGTAATGATTTTAAAACAGAAAAAAGGCATATACAACAAATATATAAACAATAAGAAATGTATCTTAAGTAATTATAAATGAACTTATCTGCAGCAAGCAGCAAAAGAAAGAGGAAGTTGGGGAACGTATTGGACAGTTTATGGGACCTATGACTCATTCTATTGGTCAATTTTTTCTGTGTTCTCAAAAGTACCCATTTCATTGGCTACTTATGTTTACTATGTTTTATCTTTACTGTTTTAATGTTTGATTCAGTCATTTCTGTATCATTACTTTAAAATGCTGCATTGAGTAGTATAAAGAAAGATATGCAAAATAGGAGTCTCTGGTCTTGTAATAAAATTGTGTTTTGGATGTGTTCAGAACTGAAAAAAATCACCCTGCAGATTTCTCAAGGCTAACCTTGACATATATATTTTGGCTCCACCAAATGAGATAAGTGGTGGTCAGAATTTAAATATTAAAAACTAATTGCCACAAACAAGATGTTAATTTGTTTTTACAAAAGCTTAGTCTTGACTGATATCTAAAGAAAGACAACAGAGATATCTTGTAATTATCTATTGTTTAATTTGCATGTAATATCCCTTTTTATATTTTATTTTGGGTCTCTGTTCCGATCATCCAATAGAATGCGAGCTCAATCTGATTGGCTGATTGGATCAGCCAATCCGATTGAACTTCAATCTGATTGGCTGATTCAATCAGCCAATCATATTTTTCCTACTTAATTCCGATTGGCTGATAGAATCCTATCAGCCAATCGGAATTCGAGGGATGCCATCTTGGATGACGTCCCTTAAAGGAACCTTCATTCGTCGTTAGTCCGTCGGTGAGGAAGGATGGCTCCGCGTCGGCTGCTTGAAGATGGACCCGCTCCGCGCCGGATGGAAGAAGATAGAAGATGCCGCCTGGATGAAGATGTTTGCCGGTCCGGATGTCCTCTTCTTGCCTGATAGGATGAAGACTTTGGACCCTCTGGAGGAGCTCTTCTTGCCGGATAGGATGAAGACTTCGGACCCTCTTCTGGACGGATCGGTGATACCCGGCGTGGTGAAGACAAGGTAGGGAGATCTTCAGGGGCTTAGTGTTAGGTTTATTTAAGGGGGTTTGGGTTAGATTAGGGGTATGTGGGTTGTAATGTTGGGGGGGTATTGTATGTTTTTTTTACAGGCAAAAGAGCAGAATTCTTTGGGGCATGCCACGCAAAAGGCCCTTTTAAGGGCTGGTAAGGTAAAAGAGCTTTACAATTTTTATTTAGAATAGGGTAGGGCATTTTTTTATTTTGGGGGGCTTTGTTACTTTATTAGGGGGCTTAGAGTAGGTGTAATTAGCTTAAAATTGTTGTAATATTTTTATAATGTTTGTAAATTATTTTTTTATTTTTTGCAACTTAGTTCTTTTTTTATTTTTTGTACTTTAGTTAGTGTATCTATTTGTATTTATTTGTATTTATTTGTAGGTATTTGTATTTAATTTATTTAATTAATTTATTGATAGTGTAGTGTTAGGTTTAATTGTAACTTAGGTTAGGATTTATTTTACAGGTAATATTTTATTTATTTTAACTAGGTAGCTATTAAATTGTTATTAACTATTTAATAGCTATTGTACCTGGTTAAAATAAATACAAAGTTGCCTGTAAAATAAATATTAATCCTAAAATAGTTACAATATAATTATTATTTATATTGTAGCTATATTAGGGTTTATTTTACAGGTATCTAGCTTTAAATAGGAATAATTTATTTAATAAGATTTAATTTATTTTGTTAGAATAAAATTATATTTAACTTAGGGGGGTGTTAGTGTTAGGGTTAGACTTAGCTTTAGGGGTTAATACATTTATTAGAGTAGCGGCGAGGTCCGGTCGGCAGATTAGTGGTTAATACTTGAAGTTAGGTGTCAGCGATGTTAGGGAGGGCAGATTAGGGGTTAATACTATTTATTATAGCGTTTTTGAGGCGGGAGTGAGGCGGATTAGGGGTTAATACATTTATTATAGTAGCGGTGAGGTCCTGTCGGCAGATTAGGGGTTAATAATTGTAGGTAGGTAGCGACTACGTTGGGGGGGGCAGATTAGGGGTTAATAAATATAATATAGGGGTCGGCAATGTTAGGGGCAGCAGATTAGGGGTACATAGGGATAATGTAGGTTGCAGCGGTGTGCAGTCGGCAGATTAGGGGTTAAAAAAATTTAATAGAGTGGCGGCGATGTGGGGGGGCTTCGGTTTAGGGGTACATAGGTAGTTTATGGGTGTTAGTGTACTTTAGAGCACAGTAGTTAAGAGCTTTATGAACCGGCGTTAGCCCAGAAAGCTCTTAACTCCTGGCTTTTCTCTGCGGCTGGAGTCTTGTCGGTAGATTTCTAACGCTCACTTCAGCCAAGACTCTAAATACCAGCATTAGAAAGATCCCATTGAAAAGATAGGATACGCAAATGGCGTAGGGGGATCTGCGGTATGGAAAAGTTGCGGCTGGAAAGTGAGCGTTAGACCCTTTCCTGACTGACTCTAAATACCAGCGGGCAGCCAAAACCAGCGTTAGGACCCCCTAACGCTGGTTTTGACGGCTAACGCAGAACTCTAAATCTAGGCGATAGTGACTCTGAATTTTTTCTGATTGTTCTCTCTTTATTCCTCAGAATGATGGAGAGAATTTCTGCACTGGTCGTCATCCTTTATGGAGTTTTTTCTGTGCACCATACATCAGGTAAGTAAAGCCACTTGAAATCAAACAACTGAAATGCAAATTATAGACCTTTTTATAAATGGTCTTGTATAGCTTTATATTTGTACAGTTTTTGCTGCAGTTTCTTTGTACCATCCTTTAAATTTGCTCAACTTAGGGCTAGATTACAAGTGAGGCGCTATCTTAACGTGCACCCGTAAAGGGCAAAATTTGCCCGTTTATGGGTGCACATGAAATAACCAGCTATTACAAGTGGCTGGTTAATGTTACCGCGAGCTTTCGGTTTCATTTAGCACTAAGCGCAATTAACAAGAGGCCAGACATCTGGTTAAAGATAAAAAGTTGCCCCAATTGTTTACCAAATGAAGTGGACAGTACTTACTCACTTACAAATCCCAATGTAGGTCGAAACATTCATTGAACAATTTATTTTTGTCCCTTTGCAACATCAATTTATGAAGAAAATTAGGGTTTGATAACTGATGTTGATATTGTATACCTCTATAAACTAAATTAGTGTTGTAAAATATTCTGAAAGAAAACCAAACAGAAAATATCTGTATAACAATTATTTGCAATTTTCTATTGGCTCATAAAAAATGGCAACAACAACAACAAAAAATAAAGCTAGAAGTTGCTGAATAATACTTGAGAGCCATAAGTATATTAATCCATTTATCTAAATCCAAACCCCTTAGCTTTCGAATAAGTGCTCTTATGATACATTTCTATATTAAGGGTGTGATAAAGGCATCTTTAGTTTGTCAAGACAATCACATGACATCTAAATGGAAACAGGGTCATTCATTCGAAAGAGGAATATTGCTGCTTTAGATACTGTAACCATGGCTCTAATAATCACCTGACATGTCACCACTTGTTTGAAAGAAAGGAATCTCCTCTTTCAAAAGGGGGTCAGGTCACATGTCTTATATTAGATGGAAGTGCTAATGTCCACTTTAAACCCCAGAGTAACCTAAAGATCACACAGTAGCAGGCTATTGCAATTACTATGGAAACTGAGACCCCTCATTAGAAAAAAAATATTTTTCATATAAGAGGAATTTTGTATGTGTAGTGTACAGTAAATACATTAGGTAGGTGATCACATTTGTTATGGCAAAAAAAAACAAAAATCTCTGAGCAATATTCAGCCAGATCACAAAGGTGTGAGAAAATATATATATATTTTTTTATATATAAAGTTTTTATTGAACAGGTTCATAAAACATGACATAAGATACACAGTACAAAGTATAATAGTGTGCTATTAAATTCCATCTGATTGCTATTACAGGTTATGAACATGCAGCTTCTGCTGTGTATCCGCAAGGACAAGAAAAAAGAGAAAAGAAAATCTTTTATATATAAACCGCATAGGCCTCTAAATAGGCCAACTTTAGCATCTTGTCCAGTTATATTTGAGGGAACCTTTTTCAAAATAATTAAATAAGAAAAAAAAAAAGAAGGGGAGGAAAGGGAAGAAAAGGGGAAGAAGAAAAAAGAAAAAAGAAAGAAGAGAAAAGGAAGAGGATAACCGTAGTGATGAAGAAGGGGTGAAGCAGTAGGGAGGAGAGAAAGAGGAGAAACATATGAGGAAGTATAAGAAGAAGAGGGGAAATCCAGAAGAGTGGGTAATGAAGTAATCTCTCCAATATCACCTGTCCCATAGCATAATGTAACATCATAGGTCAGAAGCTCGAGTAAGGTCGAAATTATGTTGGTACCTGCAGTGATTCCCAATAAAGTTTTATATTTAAAAACATGTCATGTCTATTTCGTTTAAGATAAGAGTATTCTTCCAAAAGAATAAGTTCTTGTGTTCTAGCTGCCCACTCCGTGATTGTTGGGACATTTTGGGATTTCCATTTTCTGGCAATTAGGGATTTTGCTCCATTTACGCAAATTTGAAGTAGGGAAAGTCTAAGTTTACAGGAGATCCTAGGCCTAGCGTTGAACAGTATGATCATTGGGTTAAAATTAAATGTAGTACCTAGTAACGGGTGTAATATCTTTTCTAAGGAGTCCCAAAAGGTCCGCAGGCTAGGGCACGACCACCATATGTGCGATAAAGTTCCCTCACCCCCACACCCCCTCCAGCACAAAGAAGAAACCTCAGGGTATATCATTTTCAGTCTGACTGGTGTCATATACCACCTTGAAAGAATTTTATAGTTCATTTCGAGGATCTGGAAGAAGACGACGTTTTGCCAGTAAATTCAAACAATTTATACCAGAAATCCGGTGTAATGTCTTGGTGCAATTCTTCCTGCCAGGATTGAGTGTATGTCGGTAATGTTCTATGTACACAATGGTCTATAATTCGCCTCGACATAGCAAGAGTTCCTCTTGAGGTAATGGCAGCTCTGCAAAGCGTTTCAAATGGGGTGAGAGAGCGTGTAAGCTGAGAGCTATGTGGGGAAACTCGCAGCAGATTTTGCAATTGGGAGTATTTCAACCAGTTAGTAAATGTACCCTCCAGAACTTCAGATAAGTCTTGTCTCGGCCTAAGTTTCCCCTGGGAAAGAAAATCCACCAGCGGAGATGAAAACCCCAACTCTTTATAGTGTATGTCCCCCGTTGAGAGATGGATGCCTAATAGTAATTCAGTGTTTTGGAAAATTGGTGTCATGGGCGAGTGGGGTGTGGATATGCCTTTTATATGGGTAATTATTGTATCCCAGGTACGAAAGATGTGTCTATACAGAGGGGATGATCTAGCTCTAGTTGGGCGATATTTATCCTGCAGCCAGCAAATTGGGCCTACTTTGGGAGTTTTCAGGATATGCGTGTCTAGGGGGATCCATGCCTTGTCTTGAGAGCTATTGTGCCAATTTAGTATACGTTGTAGTACGTTAGCCTGATAATATCGGAGTATATGGGGAGTACCCAACCCACCATCTTTCCTAGATCTATATAGATTTTGCCTAGCCACTCTCGGTTTTTGTCCTCCCCATATAAAATCATTAAGGATAGATTGGAGCTGTTGGAGATAGGTATTGGGGAGATGAATAGGGATAGTCTGCAATAAATAAAGTATTCGAGGCAACAATGACATTTTCGTGATTTGGTTTCTGCCCCACCAAGAGAAATATTTATTTCACCAAGATTGGCAGTCCCTCGATATTTCTTGTAAGAGCGGTGTGTAATTGGATTTAAATAGGGATGTCAGTCGTGGTGTAACGTTAATACCTAAATATCTGATGTGATCACTGTTTAGTTGATATGGACAGACCTGTGCCAGATTTGAGAACTTATGGGCGTTCATTGTAATATTTAGTATGTTAGATTTCTGGTTATTAATCAGGAAGTGGGAGAAAATATATATATATTTTAATCATATTTAACAGAAATGCAGACAGACAAATATAAAGTATGCAGTGCAATGTTTTAGAAATTTTAAGAAATTGTAAGCATTAACTATACCTTTAATAAAGTTATATTCTATTAAAAAAAATAAAATTTCTAATTTCTCTGTAAGAAACATGAAGTGAAAGATTTGTGTAAAATGCAATAACGCAATGGCTAATTGATTAAGCATTGATGATCACGGTCTAAGTAAAGATTTTTTTTTTTCAATATATTAATCATATCAATTCATGGCATGTTCAATTAACAGTTTCATAACATTTGGATTCAATTAGTAATTAACTACCATGTAATTGCAATGATAAAAGACCACTGCGAGTTTCTGGGCGGTGGCCATGTTTTTTCTGCAATATTGAATGTTGCTCCAGGTCTCAAATGTAACCATCCTAATAGTAATTCAGTGTTTTGGAAAATTGGTGTCATGGGCGAGTGGGGTGTGGATATGCCTTTTATATGGGTAATTATTGTATCCCAGGTACGAAAGATGTGTCTATACAGAGGGGATGATCTAGCTCTAGTTGGGCGATATTTATCCTGCAGCCAGCAAATTGGGCCTACTTTGGGAGTTTTCAGGATATGCGTGTCTAGGGGGATCCATGCCTTGTCTTGAGAGCTATTGTGCCAAATTAGTATACGTTGTAGTACGTTAGCCTGATAATATCGGAGTATATGGGGAGTACCCAACCCACCATCTTTCCTAGATCTATATAGATTTTGCCTAGCCACTCTCGGTTTTTGTCCTCCCCATATAAAATCATTAAGGATAGATTGGAGCTGTTGGAGATAGGTATTGGGGAGATGAATAGGGATAGTCTGCAATAAATAAAGTATTCGAGGCAACAATGACATTTTCGTGATTTGGTTTCTGCCCCACCAAGAGAAATATTTATTTCGCCAAGATTGGCAGTCCCTCGATATTTCTTGTAAGAGCGGTGTGTAATTGGATTTAAATAGGGATGTCAGTCGTGGTGTAACGTTAATACCTAAATATCTGATGTGATCACTGTTTAGTTGATATGGACAGACCTGTGCCAGATTTGAGAACTTATGGGCGTTCATTGTAATATTTAGTATGTTAGATTTCTGGTTATTAATCAGGAAGTGGGAGAAAATATATATATATTTTAATCATATTTAACAGAAATGCAGACAGACAAATATAAAGTATGCAGTGCAATGTTTTAGAAATTTTAAGAAATTGTAAGCATTAACTATACCTTTAATAAAGTTATATTCTATTAAAAAAATAAAATTTCTAATTTCTCTGTAAGAAACATGAAGTGAAAGATTTGTGTAAAATGCAATAACGCAATGGCTAATTGATTAAGCATTGATGATCACGGTCTAAGTAAAGATTTTTTTTTTCAATATATTAATCATATCAATTCATGGCATGTTCAATTAACAGTTTCATAACATTTGGATTCAATTAGTAATTAACTACCATGTAATTGCAATGATAAAAGACCACTGCGAGTTTCTGGGCGGTGGCCATGTTTTTTCTGCAATATTGAATGTTGCTCCAGGTCTCAAATGTAACCATCCTAATATTAGTCTTTTTAGAAGTCATCTCTGATCAAGCTATATAAATCTTGACTGTGGATATAGTTTCCAATGAAGCGTTTTTTTGGGACAGTCAGTCTCAAAATTCTGGAGACACACTCATGGCTGAGGCCACACACCAAACCCCCCACCCTCGGCAAAGCACCTTCAAATTTCTACAGTGTTGCAGCACTAAGTGTGCACTGTATATATTTCCCCTAGCACTTGCTTAGTAGTACCAACATGACAAAAGCTACTTATGTTGTCGAGGAATTATGTTGCCTTCTAAGCACCTATCAAGATGCCTTTGAAAGCAGCAATGCCAAGAGAAGTGTTTAACACCCTTTCTTGGATTTTGCACACTTTTCAGTTTAGGTAGTTTGGCAATATGCTTTTATAGTGCATTTTATATATTTTTTATTCTCTAGACTTTTTACTATAAGTTAAAAATCCGTTTTTTTTTGTAGTGTTCGCTATTTCTAGCATACCTGGGCTCAGGAGCCCTATATGTTGCAGTTTTTCAGGGCTTGGCTGATATCCTTCATTTCAATAATAGCAATACCATTTTGGGACCTTTATTTGTTTTTTAGTAACATTTGTGGTAACACTATAGGCACCACTTGGGAATGTTCCTTTCTATAAGACTTTCTTTCTGGTGATCATTATATCAGTCAGACATGCTGAATTTCAAACATTATCATTTTTTCTTTTTTATCAGAACAAAGTTATTTTTGCACTCTTATCCTGACCACTTTTCTTGAATTGTTCCAGATATTTAAAGGGACATAATACTCATATGCTAAATCGCTTGAAACTGATGCAGTATAACTGTAAAAAGCTGACAGGAAAATATCACCTGAGCATCTCTATGTAAAAAAGGAAGATATTTCACCTCACAATTTCCTCAGCTCAGCAGAGTAAGTTCTGTGTAAAAAGTGATACTCAGCTGCAGCCCAGCTGCAGGTAAAAAAAAAATAAAAAAATGAAGAAATGAACAGCAGCCAATCGGCATCAGCAGTGCTGAGGTCTTGAACTCTTTTACTGTGATCTCATGAAATTTCACTTAACTCTCATGAGATTTCATTGTAAACGTCCTTACACTGAATAGGGAAATAACATGTGTGCACAAGGCTCAACCCTTCGGCTGTCCCAGGACAGACATACTAATATGCTGCTTAGAAGTCCTTTACAATGGGATGTGGCTACTGAGAAACTTTTGAGGTAAAATATCTTTCTTTTTTACATAGAGATGTTCAGGTGATATTTTCTAGTCAGCTTTTTACAGCTATACTGCATCACTTTGAAGTGTTTAAACATTTGGGTATTATGTTTTTTTAAATAATTAGAATACATTTCTTACACCTCTTTTCTCTGGAAATACAGGAGACAGTTCTATGGTTGTATATGGTCTGTTTCTTTCATGTCTGTATGAAAGTATACAATATTTTATGTGAAAGAAATCTTTATTGTAGATTTTTTAGGGAATTTATCTGGCTAGTTTTTCCAGACTATTTCCAGAGCCTGTAAGGAAATGGTAGCAATTTATATTTTTCCATAGATTCAGTTAAAGTATTTTTGGCTTTTAAGACTGATGCTATATCTAAAGAGATTATTTTTACTATGGTCTAATCTTTAGCATGCACCAATCTGTTTTTCATGAAATTTTACATCTGTATTTTTTCCTATCCATCTTTTAATATGATTTTAATGCAATATATTCTGTCCTGGCAAGTATTGCCCATATCCCTGGCTAATACTTACTGGGCTCCTTAACCCTTTTTCCTAGTCAACACTTTTTGGCTGGACATCTCTAGGAAGAGGAAGGGATGGTTCTTGAGGGTTACTTTTATACAGATAACTAGGGGAGTGGTCAGTTCTCTCCATACCCCTTGGAGGAGGGTTGTTTAGTGGTGAGTATTACCCAGGAATATGGGCCAAGATATAGAAATTGCTTATACTTTGGTGCTAATTTCTTGGTATGCATGGATATGGTTTTTTTTCCAACTCATAAATAACATGTAGACCAATAATGCATTAAGCAAACGACTTTTTAATTTATTTGATATGTGATATTTATCCTCATTATTGGGCCATATTCTGTTTGTTAGGGACAGAGTTGGCAGGTGAGGTTGTAACCAAACAAAGAATTTAAGGGCATGCATGCAATTATTGAGGTGTTGTATTGAATACAGGTCTTAGTGTGCAGAGATATAAGAGGTTTGTGAGGGCAAATAATGAGAGCCTAAGTGGTGAGTGTGTTGTCCTATATAGTGTCTCCCAGGACATTGGGCAATACTCTCTGTGGGTAAAATTCCTTCTTGACGCTATGCCAGGCCTCAGGATTTAAGGGAAAGGAAATAAACCTGAAAGGCAGTCATAAAAAGGGGCAGACACCTTGGATAAGTTTGACTAAGCTATTCCACTGATTATGCCTCATCCTCTGAAAGCTGTCAGAGGCCAAAAAATGTATACACCTTAACATGCTTGTCAACTCAGGTACTTTCATATTAGCCCAAGACATTGGCTTCAATTCATTCTTGATCAGGTCATATACAGTACCTGAAGGAAACTTGTGCATTTTAAGTGATATCTTTCAACTTTTTCCATATCCCATAATAAGTGAAGTAGAAGCCTCTGGTACAGTATCCTAGGGGCCCTGGATCTTTATTGTTGTCCTATTCTCTTCTACATTCCCAGCTGCCCAGCTGCTCTTAACAAATAACTGGACAGGCTTCCAATGCTCTCCAGGCTGACCAAGCCACTCATCCTCATTTTGCTTGTCCAGCATTTTCTCCTCTTCTGAAATTCTCTTCTCTCACTTCAATCTCACTACTGCTCACAAGTAACATGGCCCCTATCAGTGAGTCTTTATTTATTTTGTGGGTTAATGAAATCCACATGTGTATAGCAACTGCATATAGATATGTTACTTTTTTAATAAAACATATTTTTTAATGTCAATACATTAGTATACATTGGTATTGGTATTGATAACTTTATTGATTTTAGAAATGGTTTATATATTATAGATATGCTTTTACATTTAATTGATGATGTACTGTATTCAGCATTGTTTTATATTTGGTGTGATTCGATCATTATAAAAACTGGCTTTTGCCATCTTTGGCGTGGACAGCTTCATCTCATTTTTTCATTGAAGCGTTATCTTTTATCCTATATTGACTAACTTGTTTGTGCTGAGGTTTATTCAAATGTCTTTGTCTGTTGAATTCAGTGTGTTCATTCCATTGTTAATATTTTTTGGCATGTAATTGTGGACATTGGTGCTGTATGAGTGGCTTTTCCGATATCCATTACAATATTTTTCCAATTCAAGACTTGTGTTATTGATTGCATTGTGATTATTTTGTTGTTGAGAAAGGATTATCTTGAGCCAAAAAATAGCTGATTATTAATTAGTTAAGAATCAATCACAAAGTGTTTATCTTTAATAAAATAATACTGTATTGCTAGGCTAGAAATTCATACAAAAAAGAGAAGCTCTAAGTGTTCATTCACACCTTGTGAGCTGTCTTTCTGCCTGACAGCTGGATCTGTAGGTAAGTGCGCTTGTCTTCTAGGTTCTGGAGACTTGCACTTTGAAGAGTTTATCTCTGCATTTGATCTCATATGGGACATATTTAATCCTTTAGTAAGGATTCATTTGGGGCAGCGTGCAGGCACTTTATGCATGTGAGAGAGACTAAGGGGTTAATGGCTTCCCTTTATTTATTAATGACTGAGGGTTCTATTTATATCTGTTAGCTAAGGCACGAATGGTAAACTATGATGTTTCAAAAGGTGTTTTCATTTTTTTTATTATTTGGGATGTTCTGTTTTTCTTCAGAGGCTATCTGTTAGAAATGCACACTTTTAGCTTGTTGCACAGTTTTTTTTGCTGCCGCTCACGTGACCTCCCGCTCTTCCGCTTGTAATGCTGAGCAGAGCAATGTCATTTTCAGTGAGTCTTCTTCTGTGGCAGCTGTGGGGATATCATCTGGCCGATCTACTGGAGAGTCCTACATTTGCATTATCTGCAGCTTCTGATGGTTAAGGTAGGACACCTCAGTGAGACTGAGGTGTAGATGTGCAGGAAAGCAATCAAAGAAGCCTTCATCTGATGCTAAATCAGCATGAAGGGTCCACCCCCAGTCCGGTATTGGATCAAGTGGGGGGCAGATTTTCCTTTTTTCGCCAAGCTTGGATACGCAATGTCCCAGATCCTTGGGTTGTGGACATAGTATCTCAGGGTTACAAAATAGGATTTAAAAACTTGTCTTCTGAGGGGCAGATTCATCCTCTCAAGATTATCTGCAGACCAGGAAAAAAGAGAGGCCTTCTTAAGTTGCATTCAGGACCTTTTCTCCCTGGGAGTGATTGTTTCAGTCCCTTTCAGGAAACGGGGTCAAGGATTCTATTCAAATCTATTTGTGGTTCCCAAAAAAGAAGGAACTTTTGGACCCATTTTAGACCTACAATGTCTCAACAAATTCCTCAGGGTTCCATCCTTCAAGATAGAAACCATTCGTTCCATTCTTCCTTTGGTCCAAGAATGTCAGTTTATGACGACCATAAACCTGAAGAACGCGTATCTTCATGTTCCCATTCACAGGGATCATCACCAGTTCCTGAGATTCCCTTTTCTAGACAAGCATTTTCAATTTGTTGCTCTTCCTTTTGGCCTTGCCACAGCTCCCAGAATATCCACAAAGGTTCTGGGGGCTCTTTTGGCAGTAGTCCGGACTCAGGGAATTGCGGTGGCACCTTACCTGGACAATATCTTGGTTTAAGCGTCATCTTTTCAAATAGCCAACTCTCATACAGAGATGCTGTTGTCTTTTCTACGTTTCCACTGATGGAAAGTGAATCTGGATAAGAGTTCTCTTATTCCAGCTACAAGGGTGTATTTCTTAGGGACCATCATAGATGTCCTATCCATGAAGATTTTTCTGACAGATGTCAGAAAATTAAAACTTCTCACTTCATGTCTCTCTCTCCAGTCTGCTATTCGTCCATCAGTGTCTAAATGCATGGAGGTAATTGGTCTGATGGTTGCTTCCATGGACATCATTCCTTTAGCTCAGTTCCATCTGAGGTCTCTACAACTTTGCATGCTCAGTCTATGGACCAGAGACCATTCAGATCTATCTCAGAGGATAGATCTGGATCCCCTTACAAGAGACTCTCTTTTGTGGTGGATTTCACAAGACTATCTGTCTCGGGGGGGAAGGTTGCTTCCTGAGACCCTCCTGGGTGATTGTGACTACGGACGCCAGCCTATTAGGCTGGGGAGCAGTCTGGGGCTCTTTAAAGGATCAGGGCCTGTGGACTCGGGAGGAGTCCTCTCTTCCCATAAACATTTTAGAGTTGAGAGCAATATGCAATGCCTTAATGGCTTGGCCTCAGTTATCTTTAGTCTGGTTTATCAAATACCAGTTGGACAACATCACCTCAGTGGCTTACATCAACCACCAGGGAGGAACTCAGAGTTCTCTAGCTATGAAGGAGGTGACTCGCATTATCCAGTGTGTGGAAGCTCACAATTGTCTCCTATCTGCCATCCATATTCCAGTAGTGGAAAACTGGGAGGCGGATTTTCTGAGTAGACAGACCTTTCATCCCAGGGAGTGGCTCTACATCTGGAGGTGTTCTCCAGGTTAACCCTCAGGTGGGGGGTTCCAGAGTTGGATCTGATGGCATCTCGTCAAAATGGCAAGCTTCCAAAGTATGGTTCAAGATCAAAAGATCCTCAGGCCACTCTGATAGACACCCTGGCTGTTCCATGGAACTTCTCTCTAACATACCTGTTTCCTCCATTTGCTCTCCTTCCATGAGTCATTGCTTGTATCAAACAGGAGAGAGCATCTGTAACTCTGATAGCTCCTGCATGTCCTCGCAGGATCTGGTTCGTGGATCTGGTGAAGATGTCATCTCTTCCACCTTGGAGGTTACCTCTGAGAAAAGACCATTTAATGCAGGGTCATTTGCTCCATCCAAATCTAGATCCTCTAAAGCTGACTGCTAGGAGATTGAACGCTTAGTCTTGGCCAAGAATGGTTTTTCTGAGTCGGTCATTGATACCATGCTTCAGGCTCGCAAACCTGTTACTCGCAAGATTTACCATAAGGTATGGCGCAAATATCTATATTGGTGTGATTTGAAGGGTTTGTCTTGGAGCAGGGTCAGGATTCCCAGAATTGTGTTGTTTCTCCAGAAGAGTCTGGAGAAGGGTTTGTCAGTCAGTTCGCTGAAGGGTCAAATTTCTGCACTGTCTATCCTTTTGCACAAACGTCTGGCAGATGTGCAAGATGTTCAATCTTTTTTTAGGCCCTGGTCAGAATCAGGCCTATGTTTAAACCTGTTGCTCCTCCTTGGAGCTCAAACCCTTTTCTTAGAGTTTTGCAACATGCTCCGTTTGAGCCGATGCATTCTGTTGCTATTAAGTTGTTATCTTGGAAGGTGTTGTTCCTTCTTGCTATTTCCTCTGCTCGCAGAGTTTCTGAGCTTTCGGCTCTGCAGTGTGACTCCCCTTATCTTATTTTTCATGTGGATAAGGCGGTCCTTCGTACTAAGTTGGGTTTTCTCACTAAGGTTGTATCGGATCGTAATATTATTCAGGAAATTGTTGTTCCTTCTTTTTGTTTTAATCATTCTTCCCTTAAGGAACGTCTGTTACATAACTTGGATGTTATGCGTGCTCTAAAATTTTACCTTCAAGCAACTAAAAATTTTAGGCAGTCTTCTGCCCTGTTTGTTGTTTTTTCTGGTAAGCGTAAGGGTCAGAAGGCCACTTCTACTACCCTTTCTCTCTGGTTGAGAAGTGTTATCCGGTTAGCTTATGAGACAGCTGGTCAGCAACCTCCTGAGAGAATTACGGCTCACTCTACTAGGGCTGTCTCCTCTTCCTGGGCTTTCAAAAATAAAGTTTTGGTGGAACAAATTTGCAAGGCGGCAACATGGTCCTCTTTGCATACTTTTTCAAAATTCTACAAATTTGATACTTTTGTTTCTGTTGAGGCTTCTTTTGGGAGAAAGGTTCTTCAAGTTATGGTGCCTTCTGTTTAGGTCTGCCTATCCTGTTCTCCCTCCCTTTCATTCTGTGTCCTCTAGCTTGGGTCCTCTAGCTTGGGTATTGGTTCCCACTAGTAATTGAAATGAGGTTGTGGACTCTCCATGCCATATGAAAGAAAAGAAAATGTATGCTTACCTGATAAATTTATTTTTTTCCGGGCACGAAGAGTCCACAATCCCACCCTTAAAAATGACTACAGATTTGTTTTTGTTAAACCTCAGGCACATCTATACCTTTGTGTTATCTTCTTTTTCCATTTCCCTTTGGCCAAATGACTTGGGGTTATGGGTAAGGGAAGTGACCTCTGCTAGGGTGCTCTTTGCCTCCTCCTGCTGGCCAGGATGTTAATATCACTCTATTAATTGGAATGAAGTTGTGGATTTGGGGATATCAGATGTTTCACAAGGTGAGTTGATCAACTAAATTGTTTTGTGCCTAAGCCAAATGGCAAAATACGGTTTTGTAAATATTTTTGTAAATTTAATGACATTTGGACAAGTATATAACGGGATTGAGTAGATCTAGGTATCTAAGAACCTTAGATCTGACTAAAGGATACTGTGAGGTCCCACTAACAGACAGAGCAAAAGGGAAATCAGCCTGCTATTTCAGTTGCATTGTGCTCCAGCCACATTTGATAGTATGATGGATAAAATATTTAGGCTCATAAAGTATAAACAGCTGCTTACCTGGATGTTGTGGTGATTCACAGTGTGGACTGGAAAACGCATTTACCTCGTGTTCAGGCTTTTGTGGATGTGCTGCAAGCTAACTGCCAATCCTAATAAATTCTCTATAGGATTAGAATAGACAAAATATTTGAATTACACAAAAAGTAAGGGGTTCCTAAAACTGCAACAGAGTAAAGTTAAGTCTATATTAGGTTAGACACATTCTGTGACTAGGAGAAAAGTAAGGGCATTTCTGGGTATAACATGATATTATCGTAGTTCATCCCTAATATTGCTACCATTGCTAACCATTTGATAGATCTCACGAGTCACTAAATCTAAAAGTTCAGTAATGATAAAGATTAACCCTGAAGGAGAACATTTATTTAGTGTCTTAAAGGAGGCATTGTGTACTGACCCAGTTTTGGTGGCTCCAGATTTCTCTAAAGTGTTTGTCATAATAGTGTTTCCCATGTCAAACACAGCAGTCCTCACATATCTGATTACTGGACTCTATTACAATAGAGTTTTATTACGTATTATGATATTCTCCAACATTTTGTTTGTGGAAGGTGATTAATAGTAACTTTATTTTAGGTTTGATGTATTAGATTTTCTTAGTATGCACTATCTCTGTCTACCATTGGTTTATGTTGTGTTACTATTGCAACAATCAGTTTGAGCAGAACTTGCATATTGGAAGAGGGGTCTTCTATGCTTTAAATGTTTGCTTTAGGTCTGAGGAAGGGAATTTGTGCCCCAAAATGTCACCTATGCAATAAAAAGTGTTATTTTGTTTTGCTAAATTCAGTAAGTGTGGTCAGTGTGCTTCCTGAATTTTTCATTACCGGCACCCTGGTTATTGACTTTATTATTTGTGAGAGTGCAGATTAACTATATTTATATACTGGAGAAAGATAGATTGAGATATTTAGATATAGCTATACTAGAGAGGACATTTTTTCACAACCAAATTAATATGGCACTAAAAATACACACCAAAAATCATAAACATAAGTAGTTACCATGATGACCTTGTGAATTGGTCTAAGTCTGATTGCACTGGTTGTGTGAGATTACTTTTAAAAAAAAAAAAATATATATATTTTTTGTGACTGGTATTGAAGATTCTGGAGGTCTTTGCGCTAATTGTTTGCTTTACATAATCTAGATTGGATTTAAGTTTTTGGTGAAATGGAGTTCAGCTTAGTCCTTATTCAAAAACACACATACATTTTGGCATACATTTAATATAACCCTTTAATGAAAATAATATTTTCAGGTAAAATCTAGCTGCAATATAACTAGATTTGTACCCGCACTTGGTATATCTGTTGTGTCAAGATATTAGTGAAAAATCCTGACCACATCTACAGAGTGCCCCAAAACATGCATGACCAGCCCCTGGAGATACCATTTGTTCTATCCAAAAAGAGTAATATTCAGTAATAAAACATATTTTATAACTGCAAATGTTTACATTGCCTATTTTGCAAGAATGTTTCCAAAGGCCTAGATTTAGAGTTTTGCGGTAGCCGTGAAAACCAGCGTTAGAGGCTCCTAACGCTGGTTTTAGGCTACCGCCGGTATTTGGAGTCAGTCAGGAAAGGGTCTAACGCTCACTTTTCAGCCGCGACTTTTCCATACCGCAGATCCCCTTACGTCAATTGCGTATCCTATCTTTTCAATGGGATCTTCCTAACTCCGGTATTTAGAGTCGTGTCTGACGACCAAACTCCAGCTGCAGAAAAAAGTCAGTAGTTAAGAGCTTTCTGGGCTAACGCCGGTTCATAAAGCTCTTAACTACTGTGCTCTAAAGTACACTAACACCCATAAACTACCTATGTACCCCTAAACTGAGGTCCCCCCACATCGCCGCCACTCTATTAAATTTTTTTAACCACTAATCTGCCGACTGCCGCCTACGTTATACTTATGTACCCCTAATCTGCTGCCCCTAACACCGCCAACCCCTATATTATATTTATTAACCCTTAATCTGCCCCCCACAATGTCGCTGTCAGCTACCTACAATAATTAACCCCTAATCTGCCGACCGCAAAGCGCCGCTACTTGCGTTATCCTTATGTACCCCTAATCTGCTGCCCCTAACACCGCCGACCCCTATATTATATTTATTAACCCCAAATCTGCCCCCCACAACGTCGCCTCCACCTGCCTACACTTATTAACCCCTAATCTGCCGACCGGACCGCACCGCTATTATAATAAAGTTATTAACCCCTAATCCGCCTCACTAACCCTATAATAAATAGTATTAACCCATAATCTGCCCTCCCTAACATCGCCGACACCTAACTTCAAACATTAACCCCTAATCTGCCGACTGGAGCTCACTGCTACTCTATTAAATTTATTAACCCCTAAAGCTAATTCTAACCCTAACCCTAACACCCCCCCTAAGTTAAATATAATTTTATTCTAACGAAATAAATTAACTCTTATTAAATAACTTATTCCTATTTAAAGCTAAATACTTACCTGTAAAATAAACCCTAATATAGCTACAATATAACGAATAATTACATTGTAGCTATTTTAGGATTAATATTTATTTTACAGGCAACTTTGTAATTATTTTAACCAGGAACAATAGCTATTAAATAGTTAAGAACTATTTAATAGTTACCTAGTTAAAATAATAACAAAATTACCTGTAAAATAAATCCTAACCTAAGTTACAATTAAACCTAACACTATACTATCATTAAATGAATTAAATAAAATACCTACAATTATCTACAATTAAACCTAACACTACACTATCAATAAATAAATTAAATACAATTCCTACAAATAACTACAATTAAATAAACTAACTAAAGTACAAAAAATAAAAAAGAACTAAGTTACAAAAAATAAAAAAATATTTACAAACATTAGAAAAAATTACAACAATTTTAAACTAATTACACCTACTCTAAGCCCCCCTAATAAAATAACAAAGACCCCCAAAATAAAAAAATGCCCTACCCTATTCTAAATTACTAAAGTTCGAAGCTCTTTTACCTTACCAGCCCTGAACAGGGCCCTTTGCGGGGCATGCCCCAAAGAATTCAGCTCTTTTGCCTGTAAAAAAAACACATACAATACCCCCCCCAACATTACAACCCACCACCCACATACCCCTAATCTAACCCAAACCCCCCTTAAATAAACCTAACACTAAGCCCCTGAAGATCTTCCTACCTTGTCTTCACCTCACCGGGTATCACACCGATCTGTCCTGGCTCCGATATCTTCATCCAACCCAAGAGGGGGCTAGACATCCATCATCCGACGTCTGAAGAAGTCCAGAAGAGGGTCCAAAGTCTTCATCCTATCCGGGAAGAAGAGTAGATCCGGACCGGCAACCATCTTCTTCCAAGCGGCATCTTCTATCTTCATCCGATGAGGACCGGCTCCATCTTGAAGACCTCCACCGCGGACCCATCTTCTTCCAACGACGACTTCCCGACGAATGACGGTTCCTTTAAGGGACGTCATCCAAGATGGCGTCCCTCGAATTCCGATTGGCTGATAGGATTCTATCAGCCAATCGGAATTAAGGTAGGAAAATTCTGATTGGCTGATGGAATCAGCCAATCAGAATCAAGTTCAATCCGATTGGCTGATCCGATCAGCCAATCAGATTGAGCTTGCATTCTATTGGCTGATCGGAACAGCCAATAGAATGTGAGCTCAATCTGATTGGCTGATTGAATCAGCCAATCGGATTGAACTTGATTCTGATTGGCTGATTCCATCAGCCAATCAGAATTTTCCTACCTTAATTCCGATTGGCTGATAGGATTCTATCAGCCAATCGGAATTAAGGGATGCCATCTTGGATGATGTCCCTTAAAGGAGCCTTCATTCGTCGGTAGTCCGTCGGGCCAGCAGGATGTTCCGCATCGGAGGTCTGCAAGATGGATCCGGAAGAAAGAAGATTGAAGATGCTGTTGATAGAAGACTTCAGCCGGATCATGGACCTCTTCAGCTCCCGCTTGGATGATGACTTCAGCCGGATCATGGACCTCTTCAGCTCCCGCTTGGATGATGACTTCAGGCGGATCATGGACATCTTCAGCCCCCCGCTTGGGCTTGGATCAGGACATCGGAGGAGCTCTTCTGGACCGATCGGTGAACCTGGTATGGTGAAGATAAGGTAGGAAGATCTTCAGGGGCTTAGTGTTAGGTTTATTTAAGGGGGGTTTGGGTTAGATTAGGGGTATGTGGGTGGTGGGTTGTAATGTTGGGGGGGTATTGTATGTGGGGGGTTTTTACAGGCAAAAGAGGGTAGGGCATTTTTTTATTTTGGGGGTCTTTGTTATTTTATTAGGGGGCTTAGAGTAGGGGTAATTAGTTTAAAATTGTTGTAATATTTTTCTGATGTTTGTAAATATTTTTTTATTTTTTGTAACTTAGTTCTTTTTTATTTTTTGTACGTTAGTTAATTTATTTCATTGTATTTATTTGTAGATATTGTATTTAATTAATTTATTGATAGTGTAGTGTTAGGTTTAATTGTAGATAATTGTAGGTATTTTATTTAATTAATTTATTGATAGTGTAGTGTTAGGTTTAATTGTAACTTAGGTTAGGATTTATTTTACAGGTAATTTTGTAATTATTTTAACTATTTTAGCTATTGTACCTGGTTAAAATAAATACAAAGTTGCCTGTAAAATAAATATAAATCCTAAAATAGCTATAATATAAATATAATTTATATTGTAGCTATATTAGGATTTATTTTACAGGTAAGTATTTAGCTTTAGATAGGAATAATTTATTTAATAAGAGTTAATTTATTTTGTTAGATTTAAATTATATTTAATTTAGGGGGGTGTTAGTGTTAGGGTTAGACTTAGCTTTAGGGGTTAATACATTTATTAGAATAGCGGTGAGCTCCAGTCGGCAGATTAGGGGTTAATGTTTGAAGTTAGGTGTCGGCGATGTTAGGGAGGGCAGATTAGGGGTTAATACTATTTATTATAGGGTTAGTAAGGCGGATTAGGGGTTAATAACTTTATTATAATAGCGGTGCGGTCCGGTCGTCAGATTAGGGGTTAATAAGTGTAGGCAGGTGGAGGCGACGTTGTGGGGGGCAGATTAGAGGTTAATAAATATAATATAGGGGTCGGCGGTGTTAGGGGCAGCAGATTAGGGGTACATAGGGATAATGTAAATAGCGGCGGTTTACGGAGCGGCAGATTAGGGGTTAAAAATAATATGCAGGGGTCAGCGATAGCGGGGGCGGCAGAATAGGGGTTATTAAGTGTAAGGTTAGGGGTGTTTAGACTCGGGGTACATGTTAGGGTGTTAGGTGCAGACTTAGGAGGTGTTTCCCCATAGGAAACAATGGGGCTGCGTTAGGAGCTGAACGCAGCTTTTTTGCAGGCTCAAACATCCCCATTGTTTCCTATGAGGGAATCGTGCACGAGCACGTTTTTGAGGCTGGACGCGTCCGTAAGCAACTCTGGTATCGAGAGTTGCAGTGGCGTTAAATATGCCTGTACGCTCCCTTTTTGGAGCCTAACGCAGCCATTCTGTGGACTCTCAATACCAGAGTTATTTTAAAGGTGCGGGCAGAAAAAAGCCAGCGTTAGCTACGCGGGTCGTTACCGACAAAACTCTAAATCTAGGCGTAAGTGTTTCAATTGTAATTATAGTTTGTCCATGTTGCTAGCATTTCTGATTTGATGTGCAAGGTATCACTTATTGGGTATGTCACACAACTGTGAGCTATATTACAAGTTGGAATGGCATTTATCTCTCCAGCTCACATGTTAATTCAGCAACTAAGCTTAATGCTTAAAGGGACAGTCAACTCCAAAAAGAATTCACGATTCAAATAGGACATGTTATTTTTTTATTTTTTTTTAAATATTTTATTTAATTTCCAGCAGTGTATACAGAATGTATTAAAGCACATCTGCTTTTATATTGCACCACGCAGGGTAAATCAAGATCAATGAGTATTTACAGATTAAGTAATACAGGAAGAGAAAAAAAAAAATCATTGTCAATCTGACTGTTTTAAGATAGATGCAAAAAATAAGACCATCATTAACTGTATACAAACTGGGTGTTTTCTATTTTCGATTGGGGCAACTAGCAGTCAAAACAAAAACAAACAAACAAAAAAAAAAAAAAAAAAAAAATAGAAGAGAAAAAAAAAAAAAAATGAAAAAAGGGGAAAAAACAAGCTTCCCCCCCCCAAGTGTGGGGGCTAATCTCTCTCTCTCTCCCTCAACCCCCACCTACCACATCCCCAACTGTATAAGTTCAGAGTTTCTAAAGGGGAAGATTAAGTTCTCTTTTTCATTTATTGGGAAGCTTTTAATAAACAATGACCATTTCTTAAAGAATATTTTTATGTCCTTCTCATTGTTAATACTGACGTCTCTTTGTTCAAGAATGCATTGCTTCTTAAGGCAACTTTTTACTTCCGTAACCACTGGAGTTTTTTTACTTTTCCAGTTTTTAAAAATAAGGTATCTAGCTGCGAGTATTGTTTGTATAATTAGTTTTTCCTGGGGATGTTGTCTTTCTCCCTGACTTAAGCAGAACACTATTTGCACAAAAGTGAGACCCAGAGGGGATAGTCCCAGCGTATTATTGAGCCAATATTGGATTTTTAGCCATAGTTGGCTGATTTTCGGACAACTCCATATCATATGTTTGAGGTCTGCTGCTATATATGAGCATTTTGGACATTTGTTAAAGTTCGAATTAAATAGTTTATAGCCCTTTTCAGGGGTATAGTATGCTTTGTGTAGTATTTTGATATGCGCCTCTCTCCACGTTGCCGAGAGTGTGGCCTGATAGACTTTATTTATAGATTTTTGAATACACTGTGAGTCTACATTACTAGGTAAACTTATTCTGTTCCACTCAGAGGCTATCTGCTCCAGTATAGGTGTTCCCTTTGCTTCAATTAAAGATAGATAACAATAGGAGATTGCGGTATATCCAGCTCTGGTGAGTGTTAGCCAGTTCTCCATTTTACCCCAGCTCCAGTCCCAGCCTATCTCTCTTATCAAGCCTGTGATATAGTGTCTTATTTGTAAGTATGCGAAGAAATGATTATTCGCCAATTTATATTCGTTTTTTATTTCATCAAATGATTTTTTACATTTTTCGCCTATGTTAACAAATTGTTGCACTGTTTTTAAATCTAGTTCTTCCCATTTAGAAAAGACTGTCGAATTCAAACCTGGGTGGAATTCAGGATTCCCTTTTATTGGGAGATACTGTGAGGCTTTGCTGTTGACTTTTAAATGATTGGCAATCTTCCACCAAGCTTTGATGGGGTTAATGATTGTCTTATATTTCTTGATTACATTAGGTAACATCCTTGGTGAGCAATGGGTCAGACCTATTGGGTGAAAGGGAATACAGATGCTTTCGTCCAACAGGATGTTAGTTACATAGTTTTTGGTACATAGCCAGTCTGTTACCGTTCGCGCCATAAAAGCAAAATTATAGAATCTTATATCTGGGAGAGCTAGTCCTCCATATTCTTTTCCCACTGAAAGCTTGGGAATTGATATCCTAGACCTCTTTCCTTGCCAAAGGAAGTTTCTAACTGCCGAGTTTAATGATCGAATATCTTTTTCATAGATAAATAAGGGGATATTTTGTAATACATATAAGAGTTTTGGGAGAAGAGCCATCTTGTAGAGTGCAATTCTCCCAGATAGAGAAATTGGTAAATTAGTCCAAGTTTTTAATTTCTCGTATATGATTAACAGAGTTGCTGAGATGTTAAGTTTATATAGATCCCTCGGATTAACTGGAATATTAATGCCTAGATATTTAAATGACGTTGTTACTTCCTTAAAAGGGCAATTACTTACTGAGTCTGTCTTTTTTCTGAGCCAGAATATTTCTGACTTAGATGCGTTTATCTTATACCCTGAAAAGGTTCCGAAGTTAGTTATTATACGTAGGAGTTTGGGGATATTAATCTTTGTATTTGCAATGTACAAGAGGATGTCATCGGCATATAAGGCAATTTTTAATTCGTAGTTAGATATTCTGACACCTTGCAAAGACTGTCTAATCATGACTGCCAAAGGTTCTATGGCTATGTCAAATAAGAGGGGGGAAAGTGGACACCCCTGCCTCGTGCCCCTCTGAATATCAATAGCTGTAGAGGTGAGATTATTAACTATTAAATTTGTCCTAGACCTTTTGTATAGATTTTCTATGAATTCCCGGAACTTTCCTGAAAATCCGAATTTCTCCAATGATATGAAGATGTGTGTAAATAAAACTGAGTCAAAGGCCTTTTCTGCGTCAATTGTTACTAGTGCGAGGTCAGGGGCATCCGCCTCTCCCCCCTCCCCGTCCGGCATTTGAGCGAAATGTTCAGAAATGACCAAAACTTCTCTTATTTTTGATGCAGAGTTTCGATTTTTCAGGAACCCTGCTTGATCTTTGTGAATTATATGTATTAAGCTATTTTGTAGTCTTTCTGCGAGGATTGAGGTCAAGATCTTGTACTCTGAATTGAGTAATGCTATAGGACGGTACGATTCTCTTTGAGTTGGATCTTTGCCTGGTTTCAGGATTAATGTTGTAAATGAGTCTGAAAAGCTCACTGGAACCGGGTTACCATTGACATAGAAGTCATTATACATGTTGCAGAGGTAAAGAGCAACATCTGGGGCTAAGATCTTGTAAGCCTCATTAGGCAACCCATCGGGGCCTGCCGCTTTATTAAGTGACATCCTTGCTATTGTTTTGTTTACTTCCTCCTCCGTAATTGGTTTATTTAAAGTGCTCAAAAGATCCTCTGGAACTGTGGGGTAGTTTAACTTACTCCAGAAGTCTCTGGATTGCTCAATATCACTCTTTCTCAGAGAGTATATATCCTTATAATAATTTGTAAGACTCTTTAGAATATCCTCTGGATTTGTAAGTGTCTGTTCTCCTTGTTGTATTCTGTCTATTAGAGAGGGCTTTTTTTCTCCTTTTACTAAATTGGCAAGTAATTTACCTGATTTGTTGCCGTAGCGATACATTTTAGCCCGGAATTTAAGGTCTTTTTGAGTTTCAATGAGTAGTATTAGGGCATCTCTCTCCTTTTTAGCCTTAATGTATTTGGCCCAGCTAAAAGATGACTTTGTTAAGAGGAACCGATTATATGAGTTTACCACAAAATTAGTGGCTTCTTTTTCTCTTTTCCTTAGGATCTTAGTTAGCTTAGCCGCATAGGCTGTTATTTCCCCTCTAATGACTGCTTTTGCAGCTCCCCAGAAGATTTCTGGCCTGTCAATATATTCGCTGTTAAATTGTATGTATTCTTTAAATTTATTTTTTATGTGATTTTTAAATTTAAAATCATTTACCAAGTGAAATGGGAACCTGAATCTCAAAGGAGCATCCCTTGGGGGCTCTAATTGTATCTCGAGTGTTATTGGAGCATGATCTGAAATAACTATTGGGGTAATTTCTGCCTTTATTTTCTTTGAACACAGTTTCTCATGAGTTAAAAAAAGGTCTATTCTAGAGAGCGTTTTATGCGCTCTAGAAAGACAGGTATATTCCCGTGAGTCAGGGTTGTGTGCCCGCCATATATCTTTGACCGATAGATTCTGATACATGTTCTTAAATATTTTTGTTTCTAATTTATCCTTTTTGTTTTTAAGTTGTTTACTGTTATATCTCACTCTGTCTATCGGAGACTGTGGAGCCATATTAAAGTCTCCTCCAATGATCAGATATCCTTCTGAGTGGAATAATATCATAGATTGGATTAGATTCCAAAAGTCATAGTCCAGCTCATTAGGCGCATATATATTTAACAACGTGTAAATTTGTTTAAAAATTCTTGTTTTCACCATTAGAAATCTCCCCTCTGGATCCCTCCTTGTTTGTAATATCTCTGCCTCAATTCTCTTGCCAAATAGTATTGCTACTCTCCTCTTTCTTCCAATACTCGGCTAGGCTTCCACCTCTTTGATCCAGGAACCCTTAAGTTTCATTGTTTCTTCCATACCCAAATGCGTTTCTTGAAGAAACATTATATTAGCTTGTAACTTACGCATATGGGAGACAATGGCTTTCCTTTTTATGGGGGTAGTTATTCCTCCAATATTCCATGAGATTATTTTAATTTTAGTAGGAGAGTTTGTCATCTAAGTTTGGATACCTAGCAAATTTTCAAAGGGAGATAAAAGGAACAGTGGGAGGGGTGAGAGGAAGGGAGAGAGAGAAGTAATAAAAAAAAAAAAAAAATATTGGGGAAGATGGAAACTCAATTCTATGAAGAGGGAGAGGAGCCTGTCCTCTCTTTCCTCTTTTTTTCTTCTATCCCCCCTAGTTTCAGAGGGATCGCTCACCATTATCTGTGGATTTATCATCAAGGAAATAATATAGCTTAGAAGAAAAGAAAAAAAACACAAAATTTCTATTGTACTTTTACTCGAGAAGGTCCCCTGTGGGGAGGGGAGTTCAGCTTACTTTTTCTAGTTCCATTAACAAATCCTCTGCATCTTTTACATTGTCAAATATGTATGTATTCTCAGAGGTGTAGACTTTAAGTTTAGCTGGGTAAATTAGCATTGCCCTGTAACCCTTGTGTATTAGTTTTGTGCAGATAGGTGCAAGCTCTCTTCTTCTCAGGGAAGTCTCAACTGAGAAGTCTTGAAACATATAAATTTTAGCTCCCTCTATACTAATAGGTTGTTTCTTCCTATATTGTTGTAACATGTTAATTTTATCAAGGTAATTTAAGAAGCGTGCTATCACTGGTCTAGGTCTGGTGTGAGATTTATTATCAGCCTGGGGTGGACCGATTCTGTGAGCCCTTTCTATTATTATCTGTGTGTCCTTGATACCAAGAGTTTGGGCTAGGGTATTAGTTATAAATAGAGATAAATTTTCAAATTTCTTTCCTTCCGGAATTCCTATTATCCTAATGTTATTTCTCCTGGATCTGTTTTCAGCGTCTTCTAACCTAGCCTGTATTTTTTGTAGTTTAGTTTCTGTTTCTTTTATTCTTGCCTCGTGCTCTATTGAAAGGTCTTCCAGGTCTGATACCCTTTGCTCTGCCTCTTGCAGTCTATTTGAGAACTGCCTAACTTCTTGAGACAACATGGCAATATCTTGTTTTATTTCTGATCTCAGGTTATCAAATTTAGGTGTTAGGGCTTCTGATATGTTGGCAACCAGACTCTGTATATTAAATGTCTCATTCGTTGGGTTTAAATTTGTTATAGAATGTGTCTCTGCATTGCTTTCTGCAGCACCTTTAGTTTTTTTATCTCTGGGTTTACCTGCCATTCTTGAGGGGGAGGGTTTGAGGGATGTGTTGAGAAATTTGTCCATGTGCTGCTTGTGGAAAAATGGATAAAAAAAGATAAAGAAGGAGGAGAGAAACTGTATATATTTCTCTTCGAAAAAGAGGGGGGGAAGGTGCTAATGTGAGGAAATTCTTAAGTGAGAAAAAAAGAATAAAAAAAAATAAAAAAAAGTGTGTTTGGTACGATGGGGAAAAACCCCAATATTAGGACTGTGAGTGACTTTTAGGATGTGTATTCAAGAATTGACAAGTTTTTTGTCAAGATGTATATAAACTTTAGGCAAGATATTTTTCTATTTTATTCTTTCTTCCCACTCAAGGACTTGAGACTTGAGGCTTCCTATCCTTTAATTAAATTGTATCTTAGCCTGGCTTGCTACCTTGAGTGATAATATAAGATCAGCTTTTTATATAAATCTTAAGTTAATATATATTTTTCCTTAAGATATACTTATAACAACTGCTTTCCTTTATTCCCAGTTAGAGGACATTGCTTTATATTCTCTTCTTTGTCTTTCTTGCTACCTTAAGACTTAAGACTTCCTTTATAATTTCACTCTGAGCCTAAATCATTACTCTAGATATAATTCTGAGCCTATTTTTTTTTTTTTTTAAGGGCAGTGCCTATATTAGTATATATGTTTATTTTAAATCAAAAAGCATTTACTTATGTCACATGTATTTGTTAGCCCAGGATAAATAGTAGCAATCAGCATAATACGATAATAAGCACACAAAAAGAAAAAAAACAATAATGAAAATAAAACAAGGCATAGAGGAACACTTAAATTATATAATCTAAATTCCTGTGGAATAACTGTTAAATGTAATTTGTTACAGTCTTTAGATTACATACGGCAACCTTGGAGGTAAAGAAACATTTCATCTCTACCCTCTAAATGAGAATATTCATGTATAAGCTAGTGCCAATTGGGGATTGAGAGCAATTACAATGACACATATATCGCCTGATAGTCAGTGCCCTCTTTATCCTCTTGTTCCCCTCCTTCTTATAGGTAATTTCTTTCTCTTTTTTCCCCTATTAGGTTAGTTAAAGATGAGAGAAAAAAGAGCGAAGAAAAGTGGGCAAACAGTACGGTTTTTGCTGAGCAATGTGTTCCTTTAGATACTTTGTTGTCTACTGAGGACTTTTTGTTGCAGTTCTTCTCTTTTTAGACCTTGTTATTGTTAGGGACTACTCTAATAGGTGATCCTGTCTTTATTGTATGATCAAGAGGAAAGTTCCATAAGTCTTTTTTACACTGCATATAGAAAGATTTTTCCCCCTTCTTTACTCTTCTCTTTTCCCTTTTCCTTTTTCACCTTTGCCTGCTTGCCTCAGTAAGAATTATTCTCTTGTCCCCTTTTATTAAACTTTGACATGTTTTTTCTCCTCCTCTCTTTTTCCTTCTCTTCCCGCTTTCCCCACAAACCACACTTTATTGTATCTGTCTCTTTTTTCCTTGTACTCACCCTTTCCCGCTGCCGTGACCTGCAGGTAGTTGTCTGGCTTCTCGGTGGCTTCCTATTTGTTAACCCTCTTCCTTTCAACCAAGGGAGGGATATAGCGCCTTACAGCTTGTAGCCGCTAAAGTGTAATCCGTCTTCAGCTGACCTCCTCCCTCGCAACATCGGTGGGGGAGGAGGAAATCCACCGTCGATCTTCACGTTAGGTCCCCGGGACCAGGCCGGGCAAGTGAATATGGAAATAGAAAAAAGGCTCCGCTCCCCGCCCCTCTTACCCGGACTCTCAGCGGTAGCACAAGATCTTTCTCCAGATGCCAGAGCCGTCGGCTCCTGTAGACGCCCCCCCCCGCACAGCACCTGCGGGGGAGGAGGTCTTTTACTCAGCTTCTTCAGCTATCCTCGGGTACTCTCACGGCAAAGGTAGTTGTCCACTGGCTAGGGCCAGGTGCTGCAATTCCGTGGCCACCAATTTCAACGATGGGAAGGGTGAGTATTTTAGTGGAATGGGAGAAAGCTTAACTTGACACGGCGTCTTGATTTTAAAGCTGTGTCTTCAGGTTACCCTTACAAGCACTGCTTCCTACGTTAATGTAATATGATCTATACCGCCTATGGTAGCGGTGTGCAGTCCAGGTGAGGGTATTGATGTCTGTGCATCCAAGACTCTTTCAAATTATTGAGTATCACTTAAGGGGTTTGCAGGTTCCTCTGGACTAGGGAGTCTCATACAGCGAGTTGGATTAGGCTGTGGATTCCGGCAGCGTGTCTACTATGCTGGCCAGGTAGCAGCCCTTTACTTCAGGGCTTGGTGCATGGGAAACATCACCAGGTGCTAGGAAGCTGGAGAACAACCGCTCAGCCACCTGTGCTAAGCTCCTCCTCCGGAACCTCTCCCCCAGAGCATGCAGTTTTAAGTAACTCAGGACATGTTATTTTAAACAACTTTCTAACTTACTTTTATCACCAATTTTGATTGTTCTCTTGGTATTCTTAGTTGAAAGTTAAACCTAGGAAGTTCATATGCCAATTTCTTAGACCGTGAAGGCCACCTCTAATCTAAATGCATTTTGAAAGTTTTTCGCCAATATGTGTTTCATATAGATAACATTGAGCTCATGCACGTGACTTTACTGTGGAGTGAGTACTGATTGGCTAAAATGCAAGTCTGTCATAAGACCTGAAATAAGGGAGCAGTTTGAAGAGGCTTAGATACAAGGTAATTACAGAGGTAAAACGTGTATAATTATAACTGTGTTGGTTATGCAAAACTGGGGAATGGGTAATTATGGTATTATTTATCTTTTAAAACAACACAAATTCTGGTGTTGACTGTCCCTTTAAGCGCTAACCCGACACACACAAAAAGCCAAACTTGGACTATCATGACCGCATTAACGTATTCCCCTATACACTTCAATGGAGTGTGAAAAGTGGGCTAAAAAAACAAGAGCTCTAAAGGTGGCTAACCCTACGCGGGTTAAAGTAAATTGTGCTCAAGCAAATGCGTTTTCTTTCAACCTGTAATATGTGCGCTAAGAGTCGTGATAAACCCTTTTTCACTTGCGCGCAACAGTTAGCACATCACTTGTAATCTAGCCCTGTATATGTTAATGGCAGGAAACTGAGGAAAAAATCGGTGAAGATGAAGAATTGAGATTAATGAATTTTGAACATGATCTTACATTACAGTCATTTTAACAAGCAACTATGAATTTAGGCCATTGTCTATTAAAAGGGACATGAAACCCAAATGTTTTATTTCATGATTTAGATAGAGCATGTGATTTTAAACAACCTTCCAATTTACTTCTATTATCTTATTTGTTTTGTTCTTTTGGTATCCTTTATTGAAAATGATACCTAGTTGGGCTCAAAAGCTGTTAATTGGTGGATTCAAATATATGCCTCATGTTATTGGCTCACCTGGGTGTGTTAAGCTAACTCCCACTAATGCATTTCTGCTACATGTATTGGCAAAAATGCTTCTACTAAAAGTTATCACTATTTTAGTGTTAATATTTTTCTCTGCATGTGCATGTGAGGCATAGCTTGATATTCTTAGTGCACTAGCATTTTAAATTTTGAAACTGCTCAGAGCGCCAGTGGGACTTATATCATGTCAACAATTAACAAATTGAATCATTACCAGATGGTACAAGCAAGTGCTGTGTTTAAAATGCTGGTGCACGATGCATACTTAAAAACACATTCAAAACAGTTATTGCTTTTATTAGAAACATTTTTGCTTATGGATGTTTATTACAAAAATGCTTAAATTCAAAATTGAAATGCATCCATGTGGATTCCAATTTTGTCTGGAATGTCCCTTTAAATGTAGGTTCTCAAGCAGAGTACAGTAGTATTGTAAGTTTTCCTCTAAAGTAACAAAAAAAATGTAATAGTTTAAATTCTACTGTGTAGCTGTCACATTTTACATTTTCTCTTAAATCACAAAACGCTGCATAACCTGACTTGGCATAATATCTACTGGTTTAGTGCCTATATGTTATACACAGAACAAGTTTAAATGAATTCTTGAATTTGGAATATATGTTCGGGATTAGAAAGGGAAAACAACACAAAAAATAGATTTAGGAATGGTGTTTTTGTTAATCATTTAATCCCCCCATGATGTTGGTTTGACCTAGAAGCAATGTCCCTATAATTGCTATCCATTATTGTTATCTTTGTACATTAATTCTAGTCCTCCCTAGTCGAAAAGGATGATCTTCCTTGAGTCATTCTGAAGTAATCGATGAATCCAGACTAGACATCATGAAGTGTGTCCACAGGCCGAAATTTTAAAATGAGATGACTCTAGAGTCATTAATTGGCTGTTCATGTTTGTGAAGTAATCAGTAAGGTGATCTGCTAATTATTCTGAAGTAAACACATAGGGGCCTATTTATTAATGTGCGAGCGGACATGATATGATGTAGTGTATCATGTCTGCCACACATCGATAAATGCTGACAGCATACGCTGTCGGCATTTATCATTGCACCAGCAGTTCTTGTGAACTGCTGGTGCAATGCCGCCCCCTGCAATGTCCGCGGCCTCAGAGGAGGTGGACAAGTTATGGAGCAGCGGTCTTTGGACTGCTGCTTCATAACTTCTGTTTCTGGTGAGCTTGATAAATCGGCCCCCCAGAGTTGTTTTACCTTAGCTGATGACTTTACAAGTCTGATGATGTCTGATAATGTGGGAATAAGTCCTAAAAAAAGTTTGATGACCATCAAATGACTCCAGGATGGTCTCTAAATTAATCCTTTTTGTCTTAGGCTATTAAATTCCTGATTATCTCTCTCCCTCTCTTTTTCTAAATATTCTCTCAATTTCTCACTCACCCACAACCCCCTTTATCATACCTCTTCTCTACCTCCCTAAGGTGAAGTACACTGAATTAAATCTGGTGTCAATTAAAAATGAAGGCCTAGATTACAAGTGGTACCCTATTTATTTATTTATCTGTGCTTGAGAGCTAACTGCCCTCAATTTAAAAAAATAGCATGGCCAGATTAACGGAGGTTATTACAAGTTGAAAGTAAAAAGACTCAGGCACGCTAACTCCTTTTCCTCATAAACTTCTATTGGTCGTGCTGAAGAAAGCCTTTTCCGTTTTAACTCACATGTTAACATGACACTGTAGATCAACTTTACTATATTGTAAACTCATTATTTGATGTTTTACTTTGTAAATTTAATGTTATTTAAAAATATACACTCATTTCAAATCTGATGACTGCAACACACTCCAAAAAAGTTGGAACAGTCCACTGTGTAACATCAACTTTTCTTGTAATAACACTTATTAAGCGTTTGGGCACTGAACACACCAGTTGGTTATGTTTAACAAGTGGCATTTTCCCCCATTCCTCCATTATGCATGTCTTCAGCTGCGCGACTGTTAGGGGCCTTCTTTGCCTTAATTTGCGCTTCATAATGCGCCACACATTCTCTATCGGAGACAGGTCAGGACTGCAGGCAGGCCATGTTAGCACCCAACTCTCTGCTTACGCAACCATGTACTTGTAATCCGGGCAGTATTTGGTTTGGTGTTGTCCTGCTGGAAAATGCAGGGACATTCCTGGAAATGACGACGTCTGGATAGCAGCATATGTTGCTCCAAAATGTATACCTATATTTCTGCATTTATGGTGCCCTCACAGATGTGCAAGTTACCTGTACTATGGGCACTGAGACACCCCCATACCATGACAGATACTGGCTTTTGGACCTGACACTTATAACAGCTTTGATGGTCCTTTTCCTCTTCGGCTTGGAGAACACGATGGCTGTTTTTTTCCAATAACTATTTGAAATGTTGACTTGTTGGGCCACAAAACACGATTGCACTGTGCTACTGTTCATCTCAGATGAGACAGAGCCCAGAGAAGTTGGCAGCGCTTCTGGACAGTGTTGATGTATGGCTTCTGCTTTGCAAAGTAAGACCTTAATGTACATCTGTGGATGCAGCTGTGAATGGTGTTTTAACTGACAAAGTTTTACCAAAGAATTCCCAAGCCCATGTCAGGATATCCATTACAGACTCATGATATTTTTTGAGACAGTGACGTCTGAGGGATCTGAGATTACCTGCATTTAAAAGTGGTTTTCAGGGTGGCGTGTCCGGGCTAGGACCCAAGATGGCCACTAAACCGGGAGCTCTGTATCCAGATTTTCAATCCGCCTTGTTATCTGTAAATTGTGTAACCATCCAGCCCTGAAATTGTGCCCTAAGATGTAACTGAAGTTACCCTGAGCTGGGTAATATATATATTGAGCTTATCAAGACTTCCCAGACTGGACTGCTGAGCTCTTTTGGCATCTCTGGCAGAGGGAGAGCTCAGCACCCCCCCCCCCCCCCTCCCGGGTAAGCAGTGTAAATCTAGTTTACCTGCATTGAGAACTGATTTAAAGCTCTTTACACTTCTTTTTTATTATGGGAGAACTACTATTTCATCAGGTGCAGGCTATATTTGCTGAATTCGACCAGCAAATACACAGCCGATTCGACCGACTAATGGATATTGCAGGAGCTCAGAATACAGAAAAGGATGACAAGTCCAATATGGCCGGGAGGAGTGTTTGTTCCCTGCAGCATGGCAACCTACAGACGCTCCAGTGTTATGAGTCTCTGTGTATTCAACACAAGAAACAAACTGGCATGAGCTCATTCGCAGCTGAATTCAGAAACGCTGCACCAGACCTTGAGCCAAATGCAGCTCAGGCTGTATTCTATCAGAATCGCTTCTACACTGATCAGAAAAACGGACCGAGAGCTGCAAGAAAGATAGTTCTGTCACAGGATGGCGACTTTATGAACCCTGCTGTTGACATGGGGAGCTCTGTGCTCACTCAGATAATCACTGAAACACCTGCTGGAGAGAGTCCTGATATGAGAGCTGGAGTGGGATGAGGGCATTATTCTGTGTCTCAGTCCCAGAATTATCTGCATTATTTGTTATATATCTGGTCTGTGCTTAGGACATTACTGCATTTTTTAGTTAAACTGCCTATTATGACGATGCATTAAAGGTATCTGATATGCTCCTTAGCTCAGCCTATTATTTATATAAGTGCACCAGCATTGTTCAATTCATTATTCTACCGAGTATCAAATATTTTGCTTAGTTGTGTATATGTATAGAAGTAGACATAGCCACATATAACCAGCTTAGAATTACATATTGTCCTGTGACACGGTCTCAGAGTTATATGTACTGCTTGTTGTTTATCTGGCTCGTGTTTAAGACTTTTCAATGTTTCTTACTTGGACTGCCTGTTGTGAAGATGCTATGAGGGCACCGGATGTTTTACTTAGCCCTGTCCAGTTTTTATATAAATTCATCAGAAAAGTTATTTTTCTTATTTTAGATGTGTTCAATACTCAACTTAAGGGGGGTGTATACAGGGGTAGACATAGCCACATATGATCAGCTTAGAGTTCCTGTGTACATACTAGAAATACTACCCTCTGTATTTACTTTTTCTATGTTAAGGGACAACAAATATGTTGTTAAAAATGTGTATATTTTTTTTGTGTGGCATATACCTTGTAAATGCCCTTATATGTGGATGTCACATATGTTAAGATGCTAAGTTGTAATGCATGGGTATCCTGAGAGTCCTAGTCTGTCAATATTTTGTTTGTGAATTAACACGCTATGGGGACTTCTTGTGAATCCAGCAGCAACAATATGACACAAAGGTTCTGCCTATGCAGTTAATGTTCATTACTTATATTTGATGAGAAAACATTTTTATGAGTCATAATCTTGGTATAACATGTGCATATAGTGTTTAAATCTGCTCCTATAGAGGTTTGTTTCCAAAATACCCTTTGTTTAGACCTAAGTGATGTCTGACATCTATAGGAGACCTATAGTACAGGAGAGTGTTTAATAGAGGCTGATTTACTGGTTTAGGATCCAAATGTTTATGACGCCATTAGTTAACTAACATTTCTTAGAAGGGGTTGTCCTGTACTAATGGTAATGATAATTAATCAACCCAAATGAGCTATACCTTACTCCAAAGACCTAAGAGTGGCCCTATAGATTACCTATTTCCTCTGCGCCATACATCCTACACTGCTTGTTTATATGTGATTATTAATATGCACAATATTCAATCTTTAGTACGTTGTAGCACATATGAAGAGGTTCTTTCAAAAGTACTACCTATTAGTTACCCCAAAGGTCCAAAAGCGGCATAGTGATTTATCCAATTTTGTCTCCAATTAATTTTTTTTATTTCATTGCCCTCCTTTTAGAATTGGAATTTTATGGACCGACCTGTGGTCCTGGCTGACATGAGAGGTGCGGCCATATTATATAGGTCCAAGAGTGGCCTATTTTCTTTAGAAATCCCCAACCAAGAGAGTTTCATCCAGGCCCAAAAGTGGCCTATGTTGTTTTAGGAGGGGAAAGAAAAGAAGGAAGTGTTGAGGTTTGCTCCTCTAATAATGTACCTTGCTCTTTGTAACAAGCAATATTTTCTGTTTTTTGTTAATTCTGTGTCATATGAGCAAACTGTTTGTCTTTATTTGTTAACCCTCAATAAAAACATTAAATTGAAAAAAGAAAAAAGTGGTTTTCAGTCTTACCACTCTCTCGGGTCTCTAAATCCACAGGAATCAGTGAGTGGGCCGCTCCAGTGGAAAAGAAACACAATTGTTTTATGGACACTGTGTATCATTTCTGATAGGAATAGCTACTTTATCCCTAATACATCTTTCACTACTCACACACTAAAAGGAATTTCTTTTCCACTGGAGGGCCCACTCACTGATTTCTGTAGATTTAGAGACCCGAGAGAGTGGAATTGCACAGACCAGCAGCGGTGCAGTGGGAAAAAAGGGATCATCGTATGAGAATAATCTGTTAACCAGGCTTGCGAAATACCTCATAATCAATTAGGTTACTTCACGTGAGTGTGTGCAATATTTTACTTTAATAATTTTTATTAGATGGAATTATTATAAGTGTAACTATACTTTGTGATGTATTTTTGATGTGTTTTGTGCATTCTAGAGTAGATTGTGATTGTGCTCAGGCGATCACCTTTTTTTGCTTACCTAATGAATTAGTTTCTTTAATGGTGGTAAGAGTCAATGAGACCCTACCCTTTGTTTTTTCTGGTGTGGTTTCTTTCTTGTGCATATATTTTTTCCCTGCTCCTATTTTTTTTTTGCTCTTATTTCTTTTCCTACCTCTTTAGCTTGGCTATTTGTTAATGTGATTTACCATTGACTTGTAATATCAAGTTGCCCACTTATTTTAGTGCGGTCCAGTGATACTGCTTATCGTGTCCTTTGCTATCATTAGCATGCCACTTGTAATCTGGCCCAATGCTGGGGAACTGTTTCATGGGTTATGGTTAAATATAGTTGATATAAAAGGGATACAATTAGGATATTTATGGAAGTAAGAGTTTGCTTAGAAGGGCTAGGTCACTTAGTGTTACTTATATTTAGGGATGGTTTGGTTAGGGTTAATTGTGGCGACAGAAGGTTGTGGTTAGGATAAAAAACTTGGGGGCTTAAAGGTAAGATACTTGTCGAGGGAAGGTTTTATACTGTAGGTGGGGTAAGTGGTATATTTAACTAGTCAGGTAAGTTAATGAATTGTAGGGAGATAGCAGTTAGAGTAACTGTGTGGTAACTAGCACCTATGGGATATACAGTAGGTATCAATGTTTTTGAAGCTGGCATAAGCAGTTTTGTATTAGCTATTCATTACCACCAGCCATAAGGATAATTTATTATGAAGTGGTACAAAATACATGTCTCTAAATAATATACATTTCAGTGTGATACAACCTTCTTATGCTAGATATTTTCATAGCTGGTCTGTTTTAGTGAATTACCTATGATTAAGCAACTGGATGCATGCTTATCAGTTGATTTAGTATTTATTACAAAGGCTTTTGACAAAATGCATTAGACATCACTGTATGGTTAAGCAACTCAAGATAGAGAATAAAGAAATGTCATAAACAAATAACAAATAAAACAACATAGCACATTGCTTATCCATACATGTACAGACACAGCAATTTGCAGACTTTTATAATAAAAAACCTACAATGTTTCAAAAAAACCTGATGACCAGAGAAAGAACCTACAGATGTCTTCTAATGCACTTAAAAGAGAATTGGCTCACAGTACGTTTTTACTTTAATTTTGCCTGGGCTTGGTTTACTGTTTTGTATTGTTCTTGTTGCTTATGGTGGGGAGGGGGGAGGGTATTTTCTCTCTTTCACTTCTAAGTCCAAAGATGATGTTAAGTCCTCTGAAATTGTAATTGAGCATTAAGTGGTTAAGGCCCTGTATTCAAATGAAGTGTGGTCTGATAAGAAGTTGTGTGTTACATACATTTCTCAAATTTATGGTGTGAAACTTTCTGAATCTTATAGTCCTAAAGCTACTATTCCTCAACCTGGTTTTTGTCTTGAGGAAGAAACCTCAAAAAATTGATTTGCCTAAGTTATCTAACTTTATTAAATTGATTTTGGAAAACTGGGGATGAGCCTCTTGAGCCTTCCACTTTTAAAGACTTGTTTAAACCTAGATCTGCTTAATCTGCTGAATTCCCTGTGTCCTCGGCTTTGCTTCAGGGTTTTTAGGAGCAATTCTAAAGGCAATAAAAGCAGTTTTCTGCTCGACAAAGAATTTTAAAAAATGTATGTTCTTCATAATAATGTGTCTCTAGCTTTTGGATCACCTTTAAAGGTTGATGTAGCTATTTCAAAGTTATCTAAGTGTATGCTTTGCCAATTGATCATTCTGAAGCATTTTAGAATGTAATAAAGAGAAAAACTTTGTAGAATTTGCACCCATGTAATGAATTGATATTAATAATTAAAGGTACATAATGGTCAAACTGAAATATGTTAGAGTACATTTCAGATTTAAATAGAATGATGTTTACACTATACTTGTAGTAGCAGACATGCTTCTGTTTAGCAGCCTATGCCCATGTACTGTGCATGCCCCCTGCATGCCCCTTACACCTTCATTCACAAACTGTGTCAGTTCAGAGAGAAAATGGTAGCCTTCTCTCCTAGCAATAAGTTAATGTGTATCATTAGGGCCAGAGTTGGGAGAAAAAAAAAGCAACCCAGAAAAATTGAAGACCAGCCCTATATTACATTGAGTCTGTAGATTGTTGTAATTTTTTATTCCATTTATCACCAGTGTATATAGTAGGAATATTACAGATTGCAAGGGTTGCTAGGCAACCTGTGCAAACATGAAAACTCTAAGTGATGTATCAGTCATGTTCTTCCTGGCACAGCCTCAAAGCTGCACCATCAGTCTCAGCTGATGCGGCCCACCAGGAAATCACCCAGTTTTCTAGTAGGCCATTCCTGTCATGTGTACCATACAATCCTTCACTAAGTATTAATACTGGTGCATGAGGCTTGTTCAACATATGTGCATAGTCCACTGAAAGTATAATAGCTTTAACTAGAAGTATTTTTGTTATTAGCAATGCTTTGCAAAAAAATCCTTTGATTCAAAACACACATAAACTGATCTGCATTTATATTTTGACAAGCTTGTCCCTTTTAGTGAAAGAAAAAACTGTATTAAAACACATTATGCAGTTATCATCAATACTGAATCAATTAGCCATTACATTTTGCTTTGGCATTGATCATGTTCACTTTGCGTCTGTCAAAATCAATATAATCTCCTTGGGAAAAAAAACCCTGCATTTTACAGTTTCTTTGTGTTTAACTATTTTATTTATGTTTTGTTCACGTAACACAAGGGATGCTATTTATTAAAATTCCAGCTCTTTTAATTGATTGTAGTATAAAAAAAATCACAAGAACATGCATTCCAGTCAGTTTTAATTAGCACACAAAAGTACAGCAGCTTGTAATTTTCTTTTTTTTTTTTCTAATAGATTTCAAAGTAATGACATTCAATAAAGGAAAGCTGAGAACTCAAAAAAAAAAAAATTAAAGGGATTTTTAAAAAACTTTACATTGATCTTTATGGTGTTTTAGCAGACTATCATTGTAAAGTAAATTACAACCAACCAATGGGATGTAGGATTGCAACCCAGCCGGTATTTTACTGACATGGCATATAGAAAAAAAAAGACCCTTTCATGGTGCAGATTATTATAAGTGTGTTGGAATCTAATTATAAATAGATGATCATATAAAAGCCGTTCTACAAGATTTAGTTCCTGAGTTATGCTTTACAATTATTTATGCAAATGATTGTGGCTGGTATTTTTTTTCCAAGAAAGGTGGTAACCCTAGTCAGAGGGGGAGAGATATTGTTAGAGAAAGAGGCATTGGAAGTGGTAGTGATGGACAAATAGAGAAGCAATGAGAAGGGGAAAAGATCAGAGAGGTAGCGAGAAGGAAAAAATAGAGGAAAAGGGAGTGTTATGGAGAGTGGGAGATGAATGTGTCAGATGTTAACAAGAGGAGAAAAAGGGATGTTACTGTCAGGACTGTGAACATCAGAAGTCTGAGTGAGAGATTGTAGGTACTTAATATTAGAAAGGGAGGGGCCACGGCTTAAAGGTATACAATAAATACATAAATAAATGTAGAATTAAAGTTAGGAAAGTAATTGGATGATATATTGCACCAAAGTCACGATTCTACTTCTCACAAACATCCTAACTAATAAAATGTACCAGATTCTCTAAAGCTCTATGGTCTGGTGAGATGCTATAAGATGCCTTGTCAGTATTACAAAGCCCTCAGGGATTGTATTAAAGGCTATTTTTAACTTGGGAATTGTGTAAGTTATTAAGGGGGGTTCACGTATATGTTTTAAGTTAAGGAAAGACACTTACTTAACAATATAATGCTAAGTTAAAAAAGCAGATCATTTATCTCTATGATGGTGAGTTTTTTAGAATTGGGCCAAAGGCTTAAGGTTTTCTTATCATGAACATTTCACATTACTTGAAGGTTACATCAAACATTAAAATGTTTCTTTCATGATTCAGACAGAAAATACAATTTTAAAAAAAGTTTTCCAATTTACTTCTATTATCAATGTTTTGTTCTCATATTATTCTTTGTTGAAGAGATATCTAGATAGGTAGCGTGCATGTCTGGAAAACTACATGACAGAAAATTATGCTGCCATCTAGTATTCTTGCTAATGTATAACATTGTTGCAAATATAGTGCTGCAGACACATGCAAACTCCTGAACTTACCCTCCTGGTTTTTAACAAAGGATAATAAGAAAGTAAAGAAAATTTGATAATAGAAGTACGTTGGAAAGTTGTTTGAAATTGTATTGCATTTTATGGCCCATATTTATCAAGCTCCGTATGGAGCTTGAAGGGCCGTTTTTCTGCTGAGTCTTCAGACTCGCCAGAAACACAATTTAAAGACCGCTGCTCCATAACCCTGTCCGCCTGCTCTGAGCAGGCAGACAGGAATCGCCGGAAATCAACCCGATCGAGTATGATCGGGTTGATTGACACACCCCTGCTGGCGGCCGCGAGTCAGCAGGGGGCGGCATTGCACCAGCAGCTCTTGTGAGCTGCTGGTGCAATGTTAAATGCGGAGAGCGTATTGCTCTCCGCATTTAGCGAGGTCTTGCGGACCTGATCCGCACTGTCGGATCAGGAACTTACAAGGGTTCCACGTCATTACCCAATCTTCAAAAACAGCAAATGGCCAAAGACCATTTGCAATGTCCAGAGGTGCAGTAGTGGGAATCTGAGACAGTGTCAATACAGAGGAAGCAAGTACCATCAAGTTGAAAAGATAAAACATTATCAGTACACTAATATAACTTCTGTTTAATACTTATCTACACAGATACATACATCTAAATGGTATTTATTATACTTATACGCTCTATACAAACAAATTATAACAAAAACATTTATAAAAAAATACGTAATTCTATTATGTATTCTAGCAGTCTTTAACCAAAAGCCTGTAAACGAAACTGGAGATCCAGACATGAAAATAGTGTCAACCTCTTCAGTAGACATAGAATCTTTAAACCCACAACAAAATCACAATAATGAGGTGACATCCTTTTCTTAAAAAACAAATGTTACACCAGAGCCAAAGCCCATGAAGGTAATAGTTTACAAAGAGCACAAATGATGGGCTAGATAACAAGTGGAAGACAAAAAATGTAGCGCTGTTGAGCGCTAACACCGCTCAAGGTAAATCAATAGCGCTCCAATTTTTGCATTGGTATTACAATTTGAAAGTAAAATGTTATCACTAGAGAAAAAGACTGAGGCGTGCTAACATCTGGAGATGGGATAACATGACCCTTCTAAATACCCTCGCTTTGAAGAAAATGTTTTTTTTTATTTGTTAATATATATCTGTATATATTTATTAAAATTCCAGCTCTTTTAATTGATTGTAGTATAAAAAAATCACAAGAACATGCATTCCAGTCAGTTTTAATTAGCACACAAAAGTACAGCAGCTTGTAATTTTCTTTTTTTTTTTTCTAATAGATTTCAAAGTAATGACATTCAATAAAGGAAAGCTGAGAACTCAAAAAAAAAAAAATTAAAGGGATTTTTAAAAAACTTTACATTGATCTTTATGGTGTTTTAGCAGACTATCATTGTAAAGTAAATTACAACCAACCAATGGGATGTAGGATTGCAACCCAGCCGGTATTTTACTGACATGGCATATAGAAAAAAAAAGACCCTTTCATGGTGCAGATTATTATAAGTGTGTTGGAATCTAATTATAAATAGATGATCATATAAAAGCCGTTCTACAAGATTTAGTTCCTGAGTTATGCTTTACAATTATTTATGCAAATGATTGTGGCTGGTATTTTTTTTCCAAGAAAGGTGGTAACCCTAGTCAGAGGGGGAGAGATATTGTTAGAGAAAGAGGCATTGGAAGTGGTAGTGATGGACAAATAGAGAAGCAATGAGAAGGGGAAAAGATCAGAGAGGTAGCGAGAAGGAAAAAATAGAGGAAAAGGGAGTGTTATGGAGAGTGGGAGATGAATGTGTCAGATGTTAACAAGAGGAGAAAAAGGGATGTTACTGTCAGGACTGTGAACATCAGAAGTCTGAGTGAGAGATTGTAGGTACTTAATATTAGAAAGGGAGGGGCCACGGCTTAAAGGTATACAATAAATACATAAATAAATGTAGAATTAAAGTTAGGAAAGTAATTGGATGATATATTGCACCAAAGTCACGATTCTACTTCTCACAAACATCCTAACTAATAAAATGTACCAGATTCTCTAAAGCTCTATGGTCTGGTGAGATGCTATAAGATGCCTTGTCAGTATTACAAAGCCCTCAGGGATTGTATTAAAGGCTATTTTTAACTTGGGAATTGTGTAAGTTATTAAGGGGGGTTCACGTATATGTTTTAAGTTAAGGAAAGACACTTACTTAACAATATAATGCTAAGTTAAAAAAGCAGATCATTTATCTCTATGATGGTGAGTTTTTTAGAATTGGGCCAAAGGCTTAAGGTTTTCTTATCATGAACATTTCACATTACTTGAAGGTTACATCAAACATTAAAATGTTTCTTTCATGATTCAGACAGAAAATACAATTTTAAAAAAAGTTTTCCAATTTACTTCTATTATCAATGTTTTGTTCTCATATTATTCTTTGTTGAAGAGATATCTAGATAGGTAGCGTGCATGTCTGGAAAACTACATGACAGAAAATTATGCTGCCATCTAGTATTCTTGCTAATGTATAACATTGTTGCAAATATAGTGCTGCAGACACATGCAAACTCCTGAACTTACCCTCCTGGTTTTTAACAAAGGATAATAAGAAAGTAAAGAAAATTTGATAATAGAAGTACGTTGGAAAGTTGTTTGAAATTGTATTGCATTTTATGGCCCATATTTATCAAGCTCCGTATGGAGCTTGAAGGGCCGTTTTTCTGCTGAGTCTTCAGACTCGCCAGAAACACAATTTAAAGACCGCTGCTCCATAACCCTGTCCGCCTGCTCTGAGCAGGCAGACAGGAATCGCCGGAAATCAACCCGATCGAGTATGATCGGGTTGATTGACACACCCCTGCTGGCGGCCGCGAGTCAGCAGGGGGCGGCATTGCACCAGCAGCTCTTGTGAGCTGCTGGTGCAATGTTAAATGCGGAGAGCGTATTGCTCTCCGCATTTAGCGAGGTCTTGCGGACCTGATCCGCACTGTCGGATCAGGAACTTACAAGGGTTCCACGTCATTACCCAATCTTCAAAAACAGCAAATGGCCAAAGACCATTTGCAATGTCCAGAGGTGCAGTAGTGGGAATCTGAGACAGTGTCAATACAGAGGAAGCAAGTACCATCAAGTTGAAAAGATAAAACATTATCAGTACACTAATATAACTTCTGTTTAATACTTATCTACACAGATACATACATCTAAATGGTATTTATTATACTTATACGCTCTATACAAACAAATTATAACAAAAACATTTATAAAAAAATACGTAATTCTATTATGTATTCTAGCAGTCTTTAACCAAAAGCCTGTAAACGAAACTGGAGATCCAGACATGAAAATAGTGTCAACCTCTTCAGTAGACATAGAATCTTTAAACCCACAACAAAATCACAATAATGAGGTGACATCCTTTTCTTAAAAAACAAATGTTACACCAGAGCCAAAGCCCATGAAGGTAATAGTTTACAAAGAGCACAAATGATGGGCTAGATAACAAGTGGAAGACAAAAAATGTAGCGCTGTTGAGCGCTAACACCGCTCAAGGTAAATCAATAGCGCTCCAATTTTTGCATTGGTATTACAATTTGAAAGTAAAATGTTATCACTAGAGAAAAAGACTGAGGCGTGCTAACATCTGGAGATGGGATAACATGACCCTTCTAAATACCCTCGCTTTGAAGAAAATGTTTTTTTTTATTTGTTAATATATATCTGTATATATTTTTGTAAAATATTTATCTATAGCTATAAATCTATATTAACATAGATTTATAGATATATTTAAACATAAATAGAACATTTTCTTCTAAGTGAAGAGCACTACTACCATAAGAACAAAAAAAAATATGTTAAATTTGTTTAAAATGGATATTTGTTATTTCAAGGAGTAGTGGGACTGGGTTGGGACTGGGAAGTGCTCAAAAGTGTATATATGTTTATATATACATATTTACACATATAAACATATAAACACACATGTAAACACATATATACATACAAATATATATATATATATATATATATATATATATATATATATATATATATATATATATATATATATATATATATATATATATATATCTATATCTATATCTGTCTGTCTGCCTGAGCCCTTCCCAGTCAAACACCTTGACCAATAACATATCCCTTTTAAACCCTTTTTATTAATTTATTTTTATAATAAACATATGTTTTATATTAAATATGTATAAATATGAGTGTCATACTTTATTTTAATCTGTTTGACATGTGTAGTGTGGAACTTTTTTTGTGGCCCTAACACTTTACTTTTGGGTGCCGATTTATGTAGCTGTGACTATAGCTGTTTCCGCATGAGCTTTCAGGCTCGCCGGAAACATAAGTTAAGAAGCAGCGGTCTTAAGACCGCTGCTCCTTAACTCGGTGGACAGCAATCATCCAGCATCGGGGGCAGCATTGCACAAGCATTTCACTAAGAATGCTTGTGCAATGATAAATGCCAAAAGTGTATGCTACTGCGGATCATGTCTGCCCACATCTTCATAAATCGGCCCCCATGACTGAAGTCGCAGTCATTTTTCTAGCACTTCTATGTATTGTGCTAGAGCAATGACAACCCCAGACAATGGGGTGGTAAATCGCCATAGAATTAGCTGATGAGCTGTTGTTCATTCCTGGTAAAGCGCTTCTCTCTTCGTATGTAAATTAATATGACCCTGGGGAGGTCTCCCTATGGGTGATGGGGGAAACCAGACGTGGACTCCTTGCCCAGTGTGCTTAGAGGAATGTGGCTGCACCTCACTGACGAGGCCCATAGGAGGCCGAAACGATTGTCTGGGATTGTCATGTTCCTTGTTCAGAGGAGAATTGCCTGGTATTTCGGGGCTGGACTGATCTTACTTGGCGGGATCAGACTGATATACTTCTGGAAAGTTTTCCTCTGTGAAAAGCACACTAGTCTAAAAGAGGCTGCTCCTGGATGGTAAATCGCCATAGAACTAGCTGATGAGCTGTTGTTCGTTCCCGATAGAACTCTTCTCTCTTTGTATGCAAATTAATATGACCCTGGGGAAGTCTCCCTATGGGTGGTGGGGGAAACCAGACGTGGACTCCTTGCCCAGTGTGGTTAGAGGAATGTGGCTGCACCTCACAGACGAGGCCCATAGGAGGCTGAAATGATTGTCTGGGGTTGTCATGTTCCTTGTTCAGAGGAGAATTGCCTGGTATTTCAGGGCTGGACTGACCTTACTTGGTGGGATCAGACTGATATACTTCAGGAAAGTTTTCCTCTGTGAAAAGCACACTGGTCTAAAAGAGGCTGCTCCTGGGTGGTAATGCACCATAGAACTAGCTGATGAGCTGTTGTTCATTTCTGGTAGAGCGCTTCTCTCTTCGTATGCAAATAAATATATATATATATATATATATATATATATATATATATACTGTATATGTGTGTGTGTGTGTATTTATATGTGCATATATATGTTTAGATGTGTATATATGTATTTACAGACATATATACACATATAAACACATAAATACATATGTACACATATATAGATATATATATAAGGGCATTGGAGCCCTTTGCAGTAGATGAAACCATGTAAATTTATATTTATGCAATATTCATATTTAATAATGGTTTTAACTATGTATTTAGTGTAAATATTGTACATTCCAATGTTCTGCACATAGGGAGATATGTTCTAAGAATATATAAATAGATATTCCTTTATATATATATATATATATATATATATATATATATATATATATATATATATAAACCTAAATAGAATCATTTATATATATATTATACCTAAATAATTATTTATGAATAAATAGAACATATTCTTCTATGTGAAGAACATTGGAATGTGAAATATTCATATTTTCATGTCGGGTTAGTGCACATAATAATATGTGATCGGGTTTGCAAGAGATTGGGGTGTTTTCCACTTTTTTTTCTCCATTGACTTCTATCGGGGAATACGTAAACACACAAGCAATAATCTAACCGCCTTTTTTTTTGCCCTCGTCGGGTTGGCCTGAGAGTGAGTTTACTCATAATATAAGCGCAACCCGACATGTGCTTAATTTTATCGCAAATAACGCTCGAGCTGGAGCATTCATTAGCGCTCCACTAGTAATCTGGTCCTAATATCTAAATGCCTTAATGTCCCTTTAACCATAAAATGCCTATTTTCCAAACGGAGATATGCTAAAATATCAGGAGAGTCAAAAACAAGTTTGAAAGCATGATCAATTCTACACACAGAAACCACAGAGTCCTATTTATATATCCTACTTTAATAAACACCTCAGATTCACATTATTGTATCAGACTTATACACCCAGTTAAAAAAATAAAAAAATAAACCCCAAATTCTCATTCGCAGGTCAGACCTCTGGTTAATTTTAAAAATGTCCCCCAATTGCCCCCAAAATTTTGTGCGGCATGCATTATGAAAATATAAAAAAATGTAGCATCTTTTTGTTATTAATAACTGCTGGAGGCAATTTTTTAAGGGGTTAAAAGGGGGGGGGGGGTTAGAAAAAAAACTAAACTTAAAAGTATCTTTACATTGCGATCTATGAGGACTGTATTATCACTGATGAAGATATGTTGTAATATATGAAACGCGTTCTTTGCTGCCTGTCTTTTCCCCCATTATATGTCTTTGTGTCGTTTGGATTTTGAAGCAAGCAATACAGCTTATATTTTTTTGCACAATTCTGAGTCTGGGACTTAGTTGTCTGCTTGCCTCTATCGGGTGTGTTAGTTGTTGCTCCCTGTAAATATATATGTATATGAATATATACATATATATTTATGTGTTATGCTTTCGTGTAATGCGAATGTTGTAATACCAACATTTGCATGCGCTGGTATTACTAAGTTCAGCACAAATGTCGCTTTTGCGTAAGCAAAATTTTGCACTCAACTTGTAACCTGGCACTGATTGGTCTACAATTTTTACAAGTTAAGCTTTAAAGTTATGTGTTTAAGTTGCTTGTTTAGCTTTGTCAAAGGTTTAGCTTATATAGCAACCCTATGCTGCTTTTAAAATATGTTTAAAATTCTTGGATGTTAAAATTAAAGGGATGGTCTACAATCTGGGGCCCGATCTGATATGCAGCGTCACCCGCAAAAGCCGGTGACGCTGAAATTTGCACTGGTTTGGTATCCTATATACGGCGTAACCTAGAAGTTACGCTCGTATATTTCTGCCGTCGCCCGTAGTTTTTTGGGCCATAGGCAGGTATACCAAACCAGCACAGTTTGGTACCCAATATACAGCGTAAGGACTTACGTGGTGAAAATGGAGAAATCTTACTCCATTTTCACCTCGCCACAAAATGCAGTCGTAGTAGTAAGCCTTACGCTGTCTATTGGAGCCCCGTAACTCCCTAAACTACCTGCTAAATAAACCTAACACCTAACACATGCGCAATGTCTATCTACCTGTCAACCGCAATACCCGCCGCAATCCCTAATAAAGTATTTAACCACTAAACCGCCACACACGGACCCCGCCGCCACCTACAATAAAAGTATAACCCCCTAATGTAATCCCCCTACACCGTCGCAAGCTACATTACATACCCCCTAATGTGAGTCCCTTTCACCACCGCCATCTATCTTACCTACCCCCTAAAGTGAGCCCCTACCCCGCCGCCATCTATCTTACCTACCCCCTAATGTGAGTCCCTTACACCGCCGCCATCTATTTTAAAAATATTAACCCCTAATTTAATCCCCCTACACCGCCGCCAGCTATATTAACTATATTAACCCTAATTATATTAGGGTTAATATAGTTAATATAGTTATTATATATATTAACTATATTAACCCTAATTATATTAGGGTTAATATAGTTAATATCGTTATTATATTATATATATATTAAGTATAATAACCCTATCTAACTCTAACATCCCTAACTAAATTCTTATTAAAATAAATCTAATTAATATTAATATTATTAATTAAAATATTCCTATTTAAATCTAAATACTTACCTATAAAATAAACCCTAAGATAGCTACAATATAATTAATAATTACATTGTAGCTATTTTAGGGTTTATATGTATTTTACAGGTAACTTGGTATTTATTTTAACTTGGTACAATAGCTATTAAATAGTTAATAACTATTTAATAGCTACCTAGTTAAAATAATTACCAATTTACCTGTAAAATAAATCCTAACCTAAGTTACAAATACACCTACACTATCAATAAATTAAATAAACTACAAATATCTAAACTAAAATACAATAAAATAATCTAAACTAAATTACAAAAAAAACCAAACACTAAATTAAAAAAAATTAAAAAAAAGATTTTTAAGCTAATTACACATATTCTAAGCCCCCTAATAAAATAATAAAGCCCCCAAAATTTCCCTACCCTATTCTAAATTAAAAAAGTTCAAAGCTCTTTTACCTTACCAGCCCTTAAAAGGGCCTTTTGCGGGGCATGCCCCAAAGAATTCTGCTTTTTGCCTGTAAAAGAAAAACACAATACCACCCCCAACATTACAACCCACCACCCACATACCCCTATTCTAAACCCACCAAAACCCCCCTTAAAAAAACCTAACACTACCCCCCTGAAGATCTCCCTACCTTGTCTTCACCCAGCCGGCCGAACTCTTCATCCGATCCGGGCGATGTCCAATCAAGCGGCAGTGAAGTCTTCTTCCATCTGGGCGATGTCTTCAATCAAGCGGCAGTGAAGTCTTCTTCCATCCGGCAATGTCTTCAATCAAGCGGCAGTGAAGTCTTCTTCCATCCGGCGATGTCTTCTTCCATCCGGCGATGTCTTCAAGCAAAGCGGCATCTTCAATCTTCTTGATTTAATCAGCCAATCGGATTGAACTTGAATCTGATTGGCTGATTCAATCAGCCAATCAGATTTTTCTACCTTAATTCCGATTGGCTGATAGAATCCTGTCAGCCAATCGGAATTTGACGGACGCCATCTTGGATGACGTCATTTAAAGGTACCTCATTCGTTGGGAAGTCGTCGTGCCGGATGGATGCTCCGCGGCGGAGGAGCGAAGAAAGAAGATTGAAGATGCCGCTTTGCTTGAAGACATCGCCGGATGGAAGAAGACATTGCCGGATGGAAGAAGACTTCACTGCCGCTTGATTGAAGACATCGCCGGATGGAAGAAGACTTCACTGCCGCTTGATTGAAGACATCGCCCGGATGGAAGAAGACTTCACTGCCACTTGATTGGACATCGCCCGGATCGGATGAAGAGTTCGGCCCGGCTGGGTGAAGACAAGGTAGGGAGATCTTCAGAGGGGTAGTGTTAGGTTTTTTTAAGGGGGGTTTGGGTGGGTTTAGAATAGGGGTATGTTGGGGGTGGTATTGTGTTTTTCTTTTACAGGCAAAAGAGCAGAATTCTTTGGGGCATGCCCCGCAAAAGGCCCTTTTAAGGGCTGGTAAGGTAAAAGAGCTTTGAACTTTTTTAATTTAGAATAGGGTAGGGAAAATTTTTTATTTTGGGGGGCTTTATTATTTTATTAGGGGGCTTAGAATAGGTGTAATTAGCTTAAAAAATCTTGTAATCTTTTTTTTATTTTTTGTAATTTAGTGTTTGTTTTTGTAATTTAGTTTAGATTATTTTATTGCATTTTAGCTTAGATATTTGTAGTTTATTTAATTTATTGATAGTGTAGGGGTATTTGTAACTTAGGTTAGGATTTATTTTACAGGTAAATTGGTAATTATTTAATTGCTATTGTACCTAGTTAAAATAAAAACCAAGTTACCTGTAAAATAAATATAAACCCTAAAATAGGTACAATGTAATTATTAATTATATTGTAGCTATCTTAGGGTTTATTTTATAGGTATTTAGATTTAAATAGGAATATTTTAATTAATAATATTAATATTAATTAGATTTATTTTAATAAGAATTTAGTTAGGGATGTTAGAGTTAGATAGGGTTATTATACTTAATATATATATAATATAATAACAATATTAACTATATTAACCCTAATATAATAAGGTTTAATATAGTTAATATAGCTGGCGACGGTGTAGGGGGATTAAATTAGGGGTTAATATTTTTAAAATAGATGGCGGCGGTGTAAGGGGCTCACTTTAGGGGGTAGGTAAGATAGATGGCGGCGGGGTAGGGGCTCACTTTAGGGGGTAGGTAAGATAGATGGTGGCGGGGTAGGGGGCTCACTTTAGGGGGTAGGTAAGATAGATGGCGGCGGGGTAGGGGCTCACATTAGGGGATTATATATTTAATATAGCTGGCGGCGGGGCCTGGGAGAGGCGGTTTAGGGGTTAATACATATTTTATTGTTAGGATAGTGAGGGGAGATAGCAGATAGAGGGTTAGACGTGTCGGGCTATGTTAGGGAGGCGTGTAAGACAGTACAGGTGATTTTATAACTTTAGTCAGGTTTTGTAGGCGCCGGCAGTTTCTAAAGTGCAGTAAGTCACTGGCGACTCCAGAAATTTGTACTTACGCAGATTTCTGGACATCACTGGTTTGTCAGACTTACGGCACTTTAGCCTCTGACGGCGCCGTATATAGGATAGCTCGAGTTGCGAGCTGAAACTGCAGGCAGCAGGGGGGTCCCTCGCTTGCGCCGCAAACTACGATCTTTATCGGATCGCGCCCATAATTTTTATTGTTTTAAAAGATAGATAATCCCTTTATTACCCATTCCCCAGTTTTGCATAACCAACACAGTTATATTAATATGCGTTTTACCTCTGTGATTACCTTGTATCTAAGAAGTTTCTGACAGCCCCCTGATCACATGACTTTTTATTTATTATCTATTGAATTGCATTTTAGCCAATTAGTGCTGTGTTGTGCTGACTCTTAAATAACTCCCCAGGCGTGAACACAATGCTATCTATATGGCCCACATGTCTTCTGTTATGAAAAGCTTATACAAAAGCATGTGATAAGAGGCTGTCCATATTGGCTTAGAAAAGGGCAGAAATTAAGAGGTTTAAGTGTTAGAAAGTATATTAATATAACAATGTTGGTTGTGCAAAGCCGAGGAATGGGAAATAAAGGCATTATCTATCTTTTTAAACAATAACAATTTTAGTGTAGACTGTCCCTTTAACATCTATAACACACAATCAATGTAATAATAGATATTTGGTCAGTTATTTAATATTCACTGGCTGCTGAATCCATATTTCTAAATGAACTAAAAAAATTGATAATTCCCCTAATCTCTGCTATTTCACATCACTATTAGTGTATTGAGCATTATAAATGAAATACCGTTTATCTGCTGTGTAGATAGGACTATAGTAATACAAGTATTGATATTAGCCCATCTCCTCTAATCAAGTATTTATCTATGCATTGGAAAAATTTGCTTACATTTCAAATTTGTACACAAAATATTGTATGGCATCTCAGAAGTATGTTTTTGTTGATTACAAAGCTGTTTTTCTAAGCTGATTAGAAAAACTCTTTAATCAGAAAATGATACACCAGCAAAATCAAGTTTAATACCTGAACACAGTTGGAAAAAAAATATAAGGGAGAAAAATATTGCAGACTTTTCATTTTCTCAGACCTTCATGGACGCAAAAGACTCAGGAGAAAAAAAAAAGTAAAATATTACAGATAATTAACTAAAAATGATACTAGCTGTCTATGTTTTAACGCATTTTTTAAAATAATTATTTATTATTTATATGTACAATTTATAATTTAATATAGTTTTGATTCCTTTTAGATTTAACATGTTTAATCCTAAATGAAAATTGAGATAATCAAATTTAATTTGTGTAATTTCTTGTGATTTCTAAGTGTAATTTGATCTTCATTATTACATTTTTCTTAAAAAAAAAAAGATCTTATTAACATGTGGACTAAACGTGCAAAAAAAGCAAATAAATGTCACTTGAAACAGGCAAAACATGTTTCAAAACTCAATTGTGTTAAATTGAAGGTAAACTTTGATGAATGAATGCCTGTTTTTTAAAAATACTATTAAAAACAGGGGCACTTTCATTCATCAAAGTTTACAAAGCAGCCATTTTGATTAAAAACTTACCTCTCTTCTTTGCACAGCGAGAACAGCTTCCCCCACTTGGAGATCCTCTCTTCACACATCATCAATGACTAATCCAGTTTCCTCCAATCACGGCTTTCCCCCCTGGGTAGTCATTGCCTGAGGCCATGCCGTGATTGGAGGAAGCCGGATTAGTCACTGATGACGTGTGAAGAGAGGATCTCCGGGTGGGGGAAGCTGCTCTGGCTGTTTTTAATTGTATTTAAAAAAGCTGCAAGTGATTAATTAGTAGCATTCAAGGTATGTTACAAATTTTTAAGACCAGATTACAAGTGGAGCGCTATATTAAACGCTATTGCAAGATGGCGGTGTTCTTTTTTTTTTTAAAATATCTTTATTGATCATCCATTTTCGTTTACAAAGAACAGCAGGTAAAGAGAACAGAAATGAAAATCATATAAAATATACATAGCCTGCAACTATTACCAAGCAACAAGTTATATAACATAAACTTTGATCATATTATGTAATCAATCATATTGCACTACATTAGCAAACAAATAATGGATAATTTTCTACATAAGAATAAAAGAAAAAAGGAGAAAGAAAAAAAAAAAGGGGGGGAAAACAACCTTCTCTCAAATCCCTTAACCCACCTCTCTGAAATTCGAAACCCACATAGGAGGAAATTCATTCAATAATACCAAATCCGCAAAACATTTAGAACTGAGAAAATGGGTAACAATATTTTTTTGCACAGAAATGGGATAGGACATAATTACTGGCAGCCAGCTATATATATATTTAGAGATTTTTTTTTTCTATAGCTAGTCATTTATAAAAAGATTCAAATATTATGTGTAGTTGAATTTCTTTAAGAAATGCAACCATAGAGGTAGCTGCATAAGCCAGCCAATTCTTAATTATCAGGGACCTAGCAGTCAATATAGAAATTTTAAGAGAATATTGATATTGCGGTGCCATATCACTAGCTGTCTCTAAAAATATTATCTGGTCTGGCGAAAATTGAAAAGATACTTTAAACACCTGACTGAACCAATACTGAATTTTCTGCTAGAACTGAGACATTTTAGGACATAACCAAAAGATATGTAATAAGTTAGCATTAGGATATCGACATCGGTTACAGACAAAAAGCTGCTTAGGAAAAAAGCGTGACATCTTAAGCGGTGACAAATAATAATTATTAATAAGTTTAAAATGTGATTCTTTCCAACTTGTAGGAATAACACATTTATCTAAGGAAACACAACTTTGCTTAATGGTGTCCGCCTCAATCCGCGGGAACATACTAGTCCAAATATTACATAGATTATCAAGCAGTGGCAAGCTTTGTTTAGCTAACAAAAGATCATATAATAGGGAGATTGAGGTGTTGCCTATCATATAACTATTAATACAGATATTAATCTCTGACCAATTGCTAAGAGACACTGATGGATAAATCTGCTTATAATAAAAGTGGCGCAGCTGAAGATAAGCAAATAAATTATTCCTAGATAAACCAAATTGATGAAAAAGGCATCTTGTGGAAGGATTTCCATATTCTCTGAAAGATCTTGAGCGATAAATTCAGTATTTCCAACTATGGGTCGAAATTTCGAAAAATATGGTTCAACTTTCAGGATATTACAAAACTTTTGCCAGGCTACAATTACATTTTTAATTGTAATCAATAGTTTAATTTTAGGGGTAAGTAGCTGCAGAGCGCAATGTAAAATAGCCTTTAATGCAAAAGGTTGTATAAGAAAGCTTTCTAAATCAATAGTTGCAAAATTATTTGAATCTGTGATCCAATCCAAAGCAATTTTAACTAGGGTGGCAAGATTATAGAGTCTGAGATTAGGTAGTGCCAGACCAGCTGCATTACGTTTTTGCATTAATCTATTTAAAGAGATACAGGATTTTTTCCCACCCCAGATAAACACCTTTGGAAATGACATATGTCTATATTAGTAAGCAGAAGAGGTAAGTTCTGCAGCGGATATAAAATACGTGGGAGGATAATTGTTTTAATTAAACTGATTTGAGCTGAAATAGAAAGGGGCAAAGAATCCCACAACTCAAGATCTTTTTTAGCCTTCTGTAATACTGGACGAAAATTTAAGTTGTACCATTTTTGTGGATTTTTATGAAGCATAATACCTAAATACCTAAAAGATCCAATTGTTTTGAAAGGATGCAGCTGATAACTTGCCCTAGATTTGTTTACCCACATAAGTTCACTTTTTTCGTAATTAATTTTATAACCAGAAATGGAACTAAAATATGATAACATATGCAAGATTAAAGGAATAGTCTGAGCGGTATTCTCCAAAACTAATAAAAGGTCATCCGCATACAACAGAATTTTCAGAGTATGTGAACCCAGCGTAATTCCCGCCAAATTATCCCTCAACCAGATTGCCAGTGGTTCAAGCGCCACATTGAATAGAAGAGGAGATAATGGACATCCCTGCCTTGTACCCTTCCCAAGTGTTAATTTAGGTGACTGATTACCATTAATAATTAAATAAGAGATCGTTTTTTTACGAACAAAGGTCATAAATTGATCCTTTAAACCAAATTTTTCAAGGACCTTAATTAATAGAATCGAACGCTTTTTCTGCATCAAGCGTAAGAAGCGCAATTTCAGGAGAGATTGCGGTGTTCTTTACGCTCAAATCCATATTACAAGTGACACGCTGTTTAAATTACTGCAAATTTGTTTGCTTGAACTCGCGTTAATTAATATTCCCCCTATTTACTATGGGTGTTGCTGAACGTTAATGTCTGCTCGTATTACAAGCTGAAAGTAAATTCAATCTCACATTCAAATCACATTTAAAGGGGCAAGAAACCCAAAAATATTCTTTCATGATTTAGGTAAAACATACAGTTTTAAACAACTTTCCAGTTTACTTCTATGATAAAATTTGCTTCATTTTCTTGGTGTCTTTTGTTGAAGGAGCAGCAATGCACTACTTGTTTCTAACTGAACACATGGGTGAGCCAATGACATTTGGTTTGCATATGCAGCCACCAATCTGCAGCTAGAACCTAGTTTCTTTGCTGCTCCTGAGCTTACCTAGATAAACATTTCAGCAAAGGATAACAAGAGAAGGAAGCAAATTAAATAATAGAAGTAAGTTGGAAAGTTGTTTAAAATCGCATGCTCTTTCTTAATCACAAAAGAAAAAAAATTGAGTTTCATGTCCCTTTAACACTCAAACATTTTACGCGACCTGCTACACTATAAACCCCTAAACCACCACAATCCCCATTGCAAAATACCCACTAATATCGAGACCCTCTAACCTAATACCCCCTAAGTTACCTCCCACAAAAAAATAACCTTACCTGTAAAAAATACAAATAAATAATAGTACCTTTAAAAATAAAAAAACCTAACCTTATCTTAAAAATAAAAAAACCTAGCCTTATCATAAAATAAAAAATCTTAAACTTACCCTTTATTATTATTATTATTATCAGGTATTTGTAGAGCACCAACAGATTCCGCAGCGCTAACTTTAAAATAAAAAACCTAACCTTATCTTTAAAAATAAAAAAACTAAACTTACTTGAAAAATAAAATAACCTAACATTACAGAAAAAAAAACTGCCATTACAGAAAATATGAAATCCTACCATTACAGAAAAAAATGCAAAGAAAAAACTAAGTAGTGCAAAATTTATAGAGAGAAACGTGTCAAATTGGCAAAAAATAAATGAACACAGTCACCCACCCAACAGTATCACTTATGTATCAACAAGATATGCAAACTGTGCAACGAAAGGTCACTGTTGATATAAAATGTTAAATGTCCCTTTTTTCCTGCTGCAATGGCAGCTAACATGCTTAAAGGGACACTGAACCCAATTTTTTTCTTTCGTGATTCAGATAGAGCATGCAATTTTAAGCAACTTTCTAATTTACTTCTATTATCAATGTTTCTTCGTTCTCTTGCTATCTTTATTTATAAAAGAAGGCATCTAAGCTTTTTTCTTGGTTCAGAACTCTGGACAGCAGTTTTTGATTGGTGGATGAATTTATCCACCAATCAGCAAGGACAACCTAGGTTGTTCACCAAAAAATGGGCCGGCATCTAAACTTACATTCTTGCATTTCAAATAAAGATACCAAGAGAATAAATAAAATTTGATAATAGGAGTAAATTAGAAAGTTGCTTAAAATTTCATGCTCAATCTGAATCACGAAAAAAAAATTGGGTTCAGTGTCCCTTTAAGATAAAAGCAGTATACAGTACTCCTGCATGTGAGGCTGACCCCTTCCGTATGGGTCACAAGTTTGGAATCAAGGTGCAAGTATCTTCCTTTTTGCACAAAGATGCGCATGTGATTTTTTTAAGACAGCTTTTTATATCTCTGCTGCCTCAGTAATAGTGATTCGACATTTGGGTATTGTGTCCCTTTAAATACTGTTTAATATTTTAAAAAGGTAATTTATTCACGCGTGTTTAAGCATTAATGCTAACCTAAGCTATTTTTGCAAAGAAGAATATGCATCTAATTTACAAAATATTAGGATGCCATCTGTAAGTTTATTGAATTGATCAGCTGGAATCTTGTTTGATATATAGTTGCAGTCCTCCTGAACATCTTTTCTGTCTTTTATCATTTATCATAATGACTTACCAAGTAATATTTTTTTGCATCTTAGGGTAATAAATACTAATTTCAGTTGTTGGTGGCAGTTATTACGGTGGGTCATGGTTCTATTCTCAGCTGTAATATTTGATCACAGGCATTTTTAATGAAAGTATTGATGTGTCCGAATTGAATGATTTACTTTTAAGCTATAAAACAGCTTCTTGTATTATCCCTTCCTGAGTAGTAACATGATCTATATATCAAACCAAGCAAATATCCCTGAAGCCAATAAAAAAGTGGGTTTCCAAATAGGCAGTATATCAAAGTTTATAAACATGTGCAAGTTAATCCACAATCAATTCTTCTATTATATAAAGTATAAAGGTTATTGTATTAGCTATAAAAAAATGAGGAATAGGAAATTGTTATAAAAAGCCATGGTGAGATTTACTGATTTACTCCACTAGTGCCAACAGACATTGATTAAAAATATACTTACTAATGTTTTTTTTTCTCTTTAATACAGGTGGTGAGAGTCCACAATCCGTTACTCCTGGGAATTACTCTTCTCTACCCCTAGGAGGAAGCAAAGATTCCCAAACAGCAAAAGGGGTCTATAAAACCCCTCCCACCTCACAGGTACCTCAGCCTTGTCTTTGCCTCCACTGGAGAAAGAAGAAGAAGAAGGGTGTGCATATGATTCTTCAGTGAGAGGGTCTTTCAATCTATGTTGAGGCCCGTTTTCCCCTCAGAGTACAGCATTTGTCAGAGGAATGTACTGTAGATGAGGTATGGTTATTGGCTCTCTTTTTCACCTCATGGGAGGTTTTGTCACTAACCTTCCATAGTGGTCGCAAGGACTTGTCTTTTTGCCACCTTCTATGGATCTACAATATATATAACCTCTATGATATGTTCCAGTACTGCTTTTGCTTTCTTCTGGTTGTTTACTAGTAGATGAGTGTCTACTGGTAAGTATCATATCTTTATTTATATGACACTCTGTAGCCTTGTTTAGGCAATTATAATTATATATATCCTTGGGACACAATCTTTATATTATTATTATTTCCCTTTCAAATTTCTTTCACACGTCGGTTTTTGGTGCACAGAGTTATTTTGTATTATTTATTAACACATTTTGCTTTTGGGTCTGCGCTCAGCAGGACATCACACTTCAACTCGTAGGATTTGTGCCTCTAGCACCCATACATCAGTTTTTGTACTCGTTCTCCTATTATTAGGGAGCAGGGCTACCCAACGTGAAGGAGGTGAAACCCAATAGCAAAGAGAAAGTAATCTAAGGTAAGGCACAGATAGGGAAGGTCCAAAAGGTGTAGTCAGGATGATAGAGATCAGTCCAGGCAGCAGGTATCATAAACGAGGGTCAGGCCAAAGGTCAAAACCAGGAAGTCAAATAGTAGGTAGGAATCAGGACAAGGTACAACGCTTAGTTATGCAGTTAAATTGGCAAAATAACTCAGCTATAAGCCAGGGCTGAGACTGAAATTTATACCTACAAAGGCCCAGGAACGCCCCCTGTATCCAGGGCAACGAAGGCCTTGGATAACAAGTACCCAATGAGGAAGAGGAAAAGAGAGAGGCATGTCAATAGTATTCCTCACACTGATGGAGAGCACCTGAGACAATCCTCCGCACGCACGCACGCACGCACACATACGCATGCCAAGGCATGCCCATGCACGCATCCGCATGCATGCCAGCGTGCCCTAAGGCGCAACCATATTGTCAGGCACTATCATAGCCGCGGTAGAAACCTGTGACAGTACCCTCTGCCTTACCCATCAGCGAACAGGTAGGGGGGCATCCCTGGTCCCATGACACCTATTCAGGGGAGCACTGTTAGGGGTCCTGTTTTATGTTTGTTTAAGCTTAGCGCGCTTTAGACCTGTAAGTGTTATTAAAATTATTTTGAAGGGGCAAGTTTGTTTAAGGCAATATTATTATTTATGCTATTATAAATGTTTTTCATGATGCATTCTAATTCTGTTTTATGTTTGTTTAAGCTTAGCGCGCTTTAGACCTGTAAGTGTTATTAAAATTATTTTGAAGGGGCAAGTTTTTTTAAGGCAATATTATTATTTATGCTATTATAAATGTTTTTCATGGAGCATTCTAATTCTTTCCCTAAATCTACCTTAGAAGCTGGGTCCTCTGAGCACTTTCCTACAAATGTTAAGTGTGTGTATTTTAAAGAAGCTTAAGTATCTCCTCCAGCTTATTTATGTGACTCATGTTGAAAAAATTTAATGCATTCTGACCAACCTAATGCTGCTTCTATGGGTATTACTGCTCCTCCTGTTTTTCCCTTCCAGTGGAGCTCTATGGATTTTTCCAGAAGTGAAAGGTTTCATAAAATCTACAGTATATATATATATATATATATATATATATATATATATATATATATATATATATATGTGTATACACATACAAATATATATTTAAAAATAAAAATAAAATTTTCTTCTATATGAAGAACATTTGGAATGTGAAATATAAATAACTATCTTCGGGTTTAGCACTGTAAGTTTAATGCGTTGTCAGGTGTTACTTTTTTTAAAGCACTATTAAAGTATATTGGCCGATTGCATTAAAGTGGTCGGGATATCCAAAGTCCTGAAGTTATTGAGCATCAGGTTTCGCTTGTGCGCAAACAATTTACTATCAACTTGTAATACGTGTGCTAACCCACACACTTTGAAAGTTTACTTCTGGCGGGATTTGTGTGCATGCAAAATTGCAAAATAACACATGACTTGTAACTGACCCATATTCAATTTATCAAGATACAATTTTTAACAAAAAAATTATAACATCTGGACACGCTAATTTATTTAACCCTTTAACTGCTAACCTTTTTTTTTTACATCCCAGTGCTTAGCCAATTGTGAGCTATTTTTGCTACCTACAATTACATTTTTTTGAAAGTCAAATTTCAGTGAGTGTCACACACAAATCAAATATTATTTTTTTCAGCAATCCCAGCAGATTCACAATATACCATTATTTTATTTATAATTTATGGCATGTGTGATAGCTGCAGCGGAAACTTAAAAAAACCCACACAAAAACTTATGTTTTTGCTTAGATTAAATTTAATAATATTGAAAATGGCCAGGTGACCACTGCAGTTACTGTGATCTTCTGAATAAACTATAATTAAGGGTAGCCACATGTGAAATAAGGGCGCATACGGGATTTTGGGGACCGAGGCCCAATTGTGCAGAACAGTAATAAAATAACTTTTTTCTTACAAGGTGTTAGCACAGTGATCACCTTACTATACAGACAAAAATCATATATTTTTTAAGAGAGGGACTTTTCTTCTATAAAATAAACTTTATTAGGGGTCTGTAGACATAATAGATTTTTTTTATTGAGCATTAAGTGCTAGATTACAAGTGGAGCGCTATTTTATTGTGGGCGCACAATAAATAACCAGTCATTATAAGTGGCTGTTTATTGCTACTGCGAACTCCCGGTAGCTATTATTAGCCATTTGGCCCCAAAATACAGTGTATTAATCTTAATTAAAAAAATATAAATGGTAGCATCTTATATTTTTTAATAAAGTAACTTCTCGGAGCAGTTATAAGGGGCTAAAGTTGGCGGGTGTGGGATGTTGAAAACATTGTGGTATATGGGAACCTGCTTATATACATACATTTTTCTTTAATAATGTTGCAAACTTAAAATTTTCCGTTGGCGAACGCGAACGTCCGCAAAAGTTTGCGAACAGGCGAACTGGGCGAACCCCCATTGACTTCAATAGGCAGGCGAATTTTAAAACCCACAGGGACTCTTTCTGGCCACAATAGTGATGGAAAAGTTGTTTCAAGGGTACTAACACCTGGACTGTGGCATGCCGGAGTGGGGTCCATGGCAAAACTCCCACGGAAAATTACATAGTTGATGCAGAGTCTGGTTTTAATCCATAAAGGGCATAAATCACCTAACATTCCTAAATTGTTTGGAATAACGTGCTTTAAAACATCAGGTATGATTTTGTATCGATCAGGTAGTGTAAGGGTTACGCCCACTTCACAGTGACAGACCAAACTCCCCGTTTAACGCACCGCAACAACCGCAAACAGTCCATTTGCACAACCGCAAACTTCCCATTTGCACAAGGTTGGATACCAAGCTAGCCATGTCCCGTTCCTTGTCCTCACTGATGTCATTAAAGGTCTCTTCCTCCACCCAGCCACGTACAACACCAAGGGTCCCCGAAAGGTGACAACAAGCCTCCTGGGACGCCTGCTGTGTTTGGTCTTCCACCTCCTCAAAGCCACCTTCCTCCTCTGACTCCTCTTCTTCAGACTCCTCTCTCTGCATTGCCTCTCTCTGCTTTATTATAAGGTGTGTTAAGTAGTACTATTCCTATCAGTTTAATCCCTGTTCCGTCCCCTATCAGGGGACGTGTATATGGCATGGATTTTAGGAACCGGGAGATGGAAAAAGATGCTCGGTCGGTCCTCCTACTTCAAATTTGGGGCACTGCGCGTGCAATCTAATGTGCCACCAGATAGGAGTGGTGTGTTAAGTAGTACTATTCCTATCAGTTTAATCCCTATGTGCCTTTTTTATTGGTTTGGTTTTTGAAGCCACAGTGCTGCACCAGAGGCCAGAAAAATTAGGCATGTACACATGCCTGAAAAATTAGGTATTGTTGCAGCTGCTGCTGTAGCAGCGGCCAGAAAAATTGATATTTGTTTCCCAGGCAGAAAGTGCCCTAAAACATTGCGTCTTGAACCCTAGTTGGTGGCGCATAAGTCACGCAAGTCATCCGGCATTCGAAGATAAAATACAGCAGCGTGTGGACCATTTTTAGCCCAAGGCAGCTCATCTCATCAGGCCTTTTTTACTCAAATGTATCGCCCAATGTCAGTCCCTTCGGGATCCATTCCTCATTCATCTTAATAAAGGTGAGGTAATCTAGACTTTTTTGATCTTGGCGACTTCTCTTCTCAGTGACAATACCTATACCTCCTGCTGCACTTAAGGTCCTTTCTGACAGGACACTTGAAGCGGGGCAGGCCAGACGTTCTATCGCAAATTGGGATAGCTCAGGCCACAGATCAAGCCTGCACACCCAGTAGTCAAGGGGTTCATCGCTCCTCAGAGTGTCGAGATCTGCAGTTAAGATGAGGTAATCTGCTACCTGTCGGTCGAGTCGTTCTCTGAGGGTGGACCCCGAAGGGCTGTGGCGATGCATAGGAGTTAAAAAGCTCTGCATGTCCTCCATCAACAACATGTCTGTAAAGCGTCCTGTCCTTGCCGGCATATTTGTTGGAGTTGTATGATTACTTTCACCTCTTCCCCTGTTAGATTCCTGTTGTGCTGTGACATCACCCTTATATGCTGTGTAAAGCATACTTTTTAATTTATTTTGGAACTGCTGCACCCTTTCCGACCTGCGGTAATTCGGTTACATTTCAGGCACTTTATGCTTATACCAGGGGTCTATTAGCGTGGACACCCAGTACAGGTCGTTCTCCTTCAGCTTTTTTATACGAGGGTCACTCAACAGGCATGACAGCATGAAAGACCCCATTTGCACAAGGTTGGATGCCGAGCTACTCATGTTCCAAAATTTTTTTTTGTTTTTAAATGTATACTTACACTACTATTAAACAAGACATGAGTGGTGGCACTGGGCAAGTGTGCCCAGTATAAGCTGTGAGCCTGAAACAAAAAAGCAGACTGATGTTTCACAGTCCAAAAAGGTTTTTTTTGTTTTTAAATGTACACTTACACTACTATTAAACAAGATATGAGTGGTGGCACTGGGCAAGTGGGCCCAGTATAAGCTGTGAGCCTGAAACAAAAAAGCAGACTGATGTTTCACAGTCCAAAAAGTTTTTTTTTTTTTTTTTTTAAATGTACACTTACACTACTATTAAACAAGATATGAGTGGTGGCACTGGGCAAGTGGGCCTAGTATAAGCTGTGAGCCTGACACAAAAAAGCAGACTGATGTTTCACAATCCAAAAAGTTTTTTGTTTTTTTTAAATGTACACTTACACTCCTATTAAACAAGATATGAGTGGTGGCACTGGGCAAGTGGGCACAGTATACGCTGTGAGCCTGACACAAAAAAGCAGACTGATGTTTCACAGTCCAAAAAGTTTTTATTTTTTTAAATGTACACTTACACTACTATTTAACAAGATATGAGTGGTGGCACTGGGCAAGTGGGCCCAGTATAAGCTGTGAGCCTGACACAAAAAATCAGACTGATGTTTCACAGTCCAAAAAGTTTTTTTTTGTTTTTAAATGTACACTTACACTACTATTAAACAAGATATGAGTGGTGGCACTGGGCAAGTGGGCACAGTATAGGCTGTGAGCCTGACACAAAAAAGCAGACTTAGGTTTCACAGCCCAAAAAGTTTTTTTTGTTTTTAAATGTACACTTACACTACTATTAAACAAGATATGAGTGGTGGCACTGGGCAAGTGGGCACAGTATACGCTGTGAGCCTGACACAAAAAGCAGACTGATGTTTCACAGTCCAAAAAGTTTTAATTTTTTTAAATGTACACTTACACTACTATTAAACAAGATATGAGTGGTGGCACTGGGCAAGTGGGCACAGTATACGCTGTGAGCCTGACACAAAAAAGCAGACTGATGTTTCACAGTCCAAAAAGTTTTTATTTTTTAAATGTACACTTACACTACTATTAAACAAGATATGAGTGGTGGCACTGGGCAAGTGGGCACAGTATACGCTGTGAGCCTGACACAAAAAAGCAGACTGATGTTTCACAGTCCAAAAAGTTTTTTTTGTTTTTAAATCTACACTTACACTACTATTAAACAAGATATGAGTGGTGGCACTGGGCAAGTGGGCACAGGATACGCTGTGAGCCTGACACAAAAAAGCAGACTGATGTTTCACAGTCCAAAAAGTTTTTGTTTTTAAATTTACACTACTGTTACAACAGATATGAGTGGTGGCACTGGGCAAGTGGGCACAGTATACGCTGTGAGCCTGGCACACACACTGGCAGGCAGGCAACTGCAATTAGATTACACTAGCAGACTGATGTTTCACAGTCAAAAAAGTTTTTTTTTTTAAATTTACACTACTGTTACAGCAGATATGAGTGGTGACACTGGGCAAGTGGGCCTGGCACACACGCTGGCAGGCAGACAGGCAGGTAACTGCAATTAGATTACACAAGCAGACTGATGTTTCACAGTCAAAAAAGTTTTTTTTTTTTAAATTTACACTACTGTTACACCAGATATGAGTGGGGCCACTGGGCAAGTGGGCACAGTATACGCTGTGAGCCTGGCACACACTCTGGCAGGCAGGCAGGCAACTGCAATTAGATTACACTAGCAGACTGATGTTTCACAGTCAAAAAAGTTTTTTTTTAAAAATTACACTACTGTTACAGCAGATATGAGTGGTGCCACTGGGCAAGTGGGCACAGTATACGCTGTGAGCCTGGCACACACTCTGGCAGGCAGGCAGGCAACTGCAATTAGATTACACTAGCAGACTGATGTTTCACAGTCAAAAAAGTTTTTTTTAAAAAATTACACTACTGTTACAGCAGATATGAGTGGTGGCACTGGGCAAGTGGGCCTGGCACACACGCTGGCAGGCAGGCAACTGCAATTAGATTACACAAGCAGACTGATGTTTCACAGTCAAAATTTTTTTTTTTTTTTTTTTTAATTTACAATACTGTTACACCAGATATGAGTGGTGGCACATGGGCAAGTGGGCCTGGCACACACGCTGGCAGGCAGGCAACTGCAATTAGATTACACTAGCAGACTGATGTTTCACAGTCAAAAAAGTTTTTTTTTTTTAAATTTACAATACTGTTACACCAGATATGAGTGGTGGCACTGGGCAAGTGGGCCTGGCACACACGCTGGCAGGCAGGCAACTGCAATTAGATTACACTAGCAGACTGATGTTTCACAGTCAAAAAAGTTTTTTTTTTTTAAATTTACACTACTGTTACACCAGATATGAGTGGTGGCAATGGGCAAGTGGCTTGGCAGGCAGGCAACTGCAATTAGATTACACAGGAAAAAAATAAATAAATGATGTTCTAGCCCTAAAAAGGGCTTTTTGGGGTGCTGTCATTACAGCAGAAATCAGATGAGTCCTTCAGGACTGTAGTGGACACTGAATACACTAGCCTAGCTATCAATTTCCCTATTAAATAACTGGCAGCTACACTGTCCCTCCTCTCACTAACAATGCAGCTTCCGAATGAATCTAAAATGGCTGCTGTCCAGGAGCTGGGAGGGTTTGGGAGGGAGGGTCTGCTGCTGATTGGCTGGAATGTGTCTGCAGACTGTGAGATACAGGTTTAAAGTTTACTCAATGATGACGAATAGGGGGCGGATCGAACATCGCATATGTTCGCCCGCTGCGGTGAACGCGAACATGCTATGTTCGCCGGGAACTATTCGCCGGTGAACTATTCGCGACATCACTAGTATTAATATATGTATATACACATATTAACATATAAATAAATATGTATATAAGCATATATATTTATATGTGCTGCCCATCGCTGCACGACTTACCCCCTTCACTGCTCTTGGTTCTCATGCGGTGTCTGACGGCTAGGGATGGGCAAATGTGTAAATTTTCGAATGTTAGAACGAATGTTATTACTGAAATTCGAATTATAAATCTGAATGTTGATACGAACGAATATTCTTAAAAATTCTATAATCGAATGCTATTTACAGTTTTCGAATTTAACATTCTATTTAACAAATACTATTCCGAAGTTCAATAGTTCTTGTGGTATGGAATCTTGTAAATTGATACATAATAGATACAAATATATCATTTTGAATGTTTCTATATAGAATATTGCATAATTAGAATATTATATTTAAAGAAAGCATTAGAAATACTATTACAAATATAAATTTGAATTTTTCAAAACAAATATTTTCGAATGTAATCGTAAAATTCAAAACCAAACATTCGAAAATCGAATGTTATGTAAACATTCGAAATTCGATTCGAATGAACGAATGTGTTAAAATTTGTTTCATTTTTTGAATGTTGCGAAACATTTGCCTATTCCTACTGATAGCAAAAGAACAAGGCTCTCATTGGAGCCTAAGGAAGTGTGGTCCTGTAAGCTCAATGCTTCCATGCAATACAAACGTGAGGTCGCTTTCACATTGCACCTCACTGGTAATACCAGCGCACATTTGCGTTCACTGGTATTACTAAGTTTAGCACAAATATCGCTTTCGTGAAACTTGTAATATCCCCAAGCAAATCCCCATGTGTTATTTTTACTTTATTTTTTTTAAAAAAATGGAAATGATGTACTGCCCTAACACCACCACCATTTGAAAGAGCAGGTAATGATTCTCTTTCAAATTAGGGGTCTTGGAGGTTTTGTAGCTGCTAAGAGAACTGAGATTGAGGGGTTTGAAGATCCACCCCCCATCCAGCTCCCTTGCAGCTACTGGTGTATCCTGGCTCAGTCCCTTTGTGACATCACCACATGCGTATATTGTGATGTCACCAGCACTCCCATGAAGCCTGGGAGTGCTGCCCACTAGGCCACCAATGATCCCCGGCCTGTAGTGAGAGGGATAGTGGAAAACAGTGTTTGATCAGTGAAGGGTTCAGATGTGAAGGGTTCAGTCCATGTATGGAATCACAATTTAAAGCTTTGGAAAAGCTGTTAGTGGCTGACTTGCGGCTAACTTGGGACATTGAAGCTTTTGAGCACTATGTAGAGTTATCCAGAATACCACAGGGGTTAAGATTGAATAAATTCCCAACCTTTGAGGTTGATAACCCTGAGATAATACAGGAATGGAATGATGCACTCACAGAATGCTCTATAAAATTATTGAATATTCTTATCAAATGTAAGGTGCAAAAGAGGCTAAGTCTTAGAGAAAGAAAATTGAGAAGGAATTAAAGAAATTTGAACAACATGAAGATTTCCTGGAACAGAAAAAACTAATGAAGGAGCATGTTGATAAATTGGATGCCATTCTTGCTGAACGCAAGGGAGAAAAATTTAACAGAGATAGACTTGACTATGAAACAAATCGAGTATATCAATGGCCAACAGCCCAGAAAAACACTTGGAAAGCCTACTCTGGTAAAGGAAGGAGGTGGAATAATAAGAAGAACACCAAAGATGACAAGCAAAATCCAAAACCAATTTTGAAGAATAAAACGCCAAAAAAAGTGTTTTTCTCATCAACTGAAGCTGAGTCATCTGATCAAGAGTTAATGGAATCAGCAGATTCATCCTCTTCTCCTTCCCCCTCTTCCTCTCCTTCATCTTCCTCCTCTGTTTCTTTTCATTCTTTACAGGTTACCAGTGCTGAGGATACTGAGAGTGAAGGTCCATCTACGAGATCAAAAGAACCCAGAGAACAGAAGAAGAATAATAATAAAGAGTCCAAGAAAGGTCCCAAGGTCCCTTTAGACGGGTCAGAAGGTCAAAAAACAAGAAGAAAAAAGAAATAACAACACAAAAATTGGGACAATTGGACTTAAATGTTATTAACCTTTCTTCCTTTGTGCTAAACAAAGATCAAATCAGTGTACTTAGCAGGGGTTTGGGTTTTGCACCTACCAAAGATTTTTCACCATTTAATACATTAATAGATGTTAACCGGTTTGTTCGCAAGTTGACTTTGAAAAGATTTTTTGCTTTACAACCAGACAACACTAGTAACATTGAGAAACAGGACAACACTCAGAAACAACTAGAGGAGGAAGTTTCCTTTCAAGATGCTTGTGTGTTAAGTACAATGATAGATTTACAGAATTCTCATGATGTACTGTCTGAAGAAACTGCCCCTAGAGGACTCAAAAAGTATGGTTCAGATTTTTACCCTATTCAGTTTAGGGGAGGTGCAGTTAATTTGTTTCAAAAGACAGTGGAAAGAGAGATCTTGAATCTATCATTGACTAAAAAGAAGGTTAGAAATAATCTATCAAGGGCAGAAAAATTGGCGGTAGATTCTCTGAAAGAGAATAAGAGCATAGTCATTAGAAACTCCGATAAGGGAGGAAATATTGTAATTTTGAACAAAAATGATTACTTAGAAGAGGCTCAGTGCCAATTAAATGACTCTATCACATATACTCCTCTAACTGGAAATCCAACTATTATGTTTAAACGAGAATTGCTATCTCTGTTAGATGATGGCATTTATCTAGGGGTCTTTAAGCCTGAGGATGTGGAAGTGCTTGTGCCTGAATTTCCCATTATGCCACTTTTTCACTATCTGCCCAAATTACATAAAAATCCAATACGGCCACCAGGAAGACCAATTGTGTCGGTCATTGGGTCCCTGCTTGAACCTCTGTCCGAGTGGTTGGATTCAATACTTCAGCCGATAGTGAAAAAGTTGTTTAGTTATTTGAGAGACTCATCTCATTTGCTGGAAGGTTTTAGGAGCATTAGGTGGAGTAAGAATTACTGCTGGGTAGTAGTAGACATTGTATCCCTATACACAGCCATCCCTCATAACATGGGGATTTTGGCTGTGAGATATTTTTTGGATAAATATACAGCGTATGATGAAGAAGTTAAAGTTTACATTTGTGCAATCTTAGAGTTTGTGCTTACCCATAATTTTTTGACATTTGATGGTAAGTTTTACCTCCAGCATTGCGGCACGGCAATGGGGGCAAAATTTGCCCCCAGCTTTGCCAACTTGTATGTAGGGTACTGGGAGGTTAAATATCTCTATAATAGTGAATATGCACTGCTTACTGGTAACATACACTACTATAAAAGGTTAATTGATGATCTGATTATGATAATTGATGAGCCTTGGGATGATAATAAATTTCAGAGCTTTCTAAACTTCCTTGATAATAATGAGATGAGTTTAAGGTTTGTAGGATGTTATAGCCATAAATGTGTTGACTTCTTGGATGTATCATTGGAGGGGGTGGCTGAGACTGGAATGATAGTGTCCAAACCAACAGCAGGGAACACTATTTTACATGCGAGCTCATGCCATCCCCCCCATTTGATAAAGGCTATCCCGAGAGGACAATACATTAGGCTGCGAAGGAATACTAATAATGATCAAATTTATTCCCAGCAAGCGGATGAACTCACTATGAGATTGACCGCTAGAGGCTATGACTATACAAAACTGGAAAAGACAAAAAGGGATGTTGGAAGGTTGAAAAATAGGATTACATCCGTGGACGGTAAAGACTCTTCTCTGCAATTCGATAATAGCATAGTTTTTACAACAGAATACACCAATCAGTTTTTTGATATTGTTGGAATATTGAAGAAGAATCTGTCAATATTAAGTGGTGATAATATTCTGCAGAACTATGTATCGAGTTGCAGATTTGTGTCAAAAAAGCCTGGAACTTTGGCTGCGAAGCTAGCTCCCAGTATGGTCACTAGTGGAGAGACCATTAGGGGAGAGAATTGGTTAAGGAGACAAGGTTGTTTCAGATGTGGAGCAAGGACATGTCTGACATGTGATATGATGGAAAGGGCCACTACATTTAAATCTAATATAGATGGACAGGAGTACAAAATTCCCTTTTATGCCAACTGCAAAACTAAATTTGCAGTGTATCTGTTGGAATGCAAACTTTGCAAAATCCAATATGTAGGAAAAATGACAAGAGAAGTCAATGTGAGGGTGAGAGAACATGTCAATGATGTTAAAAACTACTGCAAGGATTCCACAGTGGCAAGGCATTTTAACCTGTTTCATTTTACCAATGAAGGAAACTTTAAAGTTAAAATTATTGATGTAGCTAAGGTCCCTTTAAGAGGTGGGAACAGGTACAAAATTTTGGACAGGAAAGAATTATACTGGATTTACCAGCTTAAAACCAGGACCCCTGATGGCCTGAACCTGGAATGGGACATTAGCTACTTCGTGTAACCAGCAAAGTCGTAGTAATTGGCAAAAAGCGCCCTCTTAACAAATTGAAGGGATATTATAAAGGGGGAGATGAGTAATAATTTGGATGTGGTACCACCTATTTCTCACATATTGGAAGGGCTTACTAGGATTAATTTATATTAAACACATAGTTTATTGTTTTAGAAATTCCCTGTGTATATATTTGAGTATTTGGAATAATACCTAATGCCTGACCAATATATTTAGATAGTGGGACTGTCAGGGCTAATTTATATTAACAGTCTGTTGTTATAATTTCCCTTTATATATATATCTTAACATTTGGAATAATACCTAATAGCCTGACTAACATACCAAGGTTGATTTGCTATAATCTATGTTGAGGGCATAGGAAATATTATATACCTTGATATTGGCTAGATTTTCAATCAGTTTTCTATGTTAACTCAATATTCGTTTTTTTTAATTTGTTTTTTTAGTTTGATTCAGCTGTAATGAACATTGGATAATGTATACTGTAGCATATTTTATGTTAGTTACATATACTTTTAATGTTTGTTTGATTTGACATTAAGGGGTTAAATATGCATGTAATATGTCCCAGTATAAGAGGGCCATGTTTAGGAACACCTGTAGTCTCTGATGAATCGCCACTAGGGGGCGTGAAACGCATCAGACGTTCATTCTGTGTCACATTTGTTTGCCTCCAAGGAAAATAAAGGATTTTGTTTGAAGTATAATACTGGTGCTGCCTTCTTCTATTTTTGTATTGCTGATTGTGGCAATTGATTCGTTGCCTATTTAGGCATTGCACCCAGTCACTGCATGCCCTATTTGCCCGTTTCGCCAATATCACGGCGGCCGTAGTCCGGGCAGGCCTGAGAGTTTGGAGCGGCCGCTTGCCTTTTAACTGTATTTGATCAGTGATCCCCCTGCATGACAAGAAGGGCACGTCATGCGCCTACTGGTAAGCAACGTGCATGTCATGCACATCAAAGGGGTTAAAACTTAAAGGGACATGTAAGCCTCTTATTTCATGATTCAGACAGAGCATGCAATTTTAAGCAACTTTCTAATTTACTCCAATTATCAATTTTCCTTCGTTCTCTTGCTATCTTTATTTAAACAGCAGGAATGTAAAGCTTAGAAGCCGGCCCATTTTAGGATCAGCACCCTAGATGGTGCTTGCTTATTGCTGGCTACATTTAGTCGCCAATCAGCAAGCCCTACCTAGGTGCTGAACCAAAAAATGCTTTTCAAAAAAGATATCAAGAAAACAAAGATTTTTTTTAATATGAGTAAATTAGAATTTTGCTTAAAATTGCATGCTCTATCTGAATCATTAAAGAAAAATGTAGGTTTAGTATCCTTTTAATTTAGATAAAGCATAACATTTTAAACAACTTTCCAGTTTATTTCTATTATCAAATTTGCTTAATTCTCTTGGTATTCTTTGTTTAAAGAGCAGCAATGCACTAATGGGAGCTAGCTGAGCACATCTGATGAGCATACGAATAGCTGTGCAGCTACCAATCAGCAGTTAGCTCTTAGTAGTGCAAAGCTGCTCTGAGCCTACCTGTGTATGCTTTTCAACAAACGATATTAAAGGGACATGAAACCCCAACAAATATTTCATGATTTAGATAAAGAATACGACTACAAGCAACTTTCTGCTTTACTTCTATTATCAAATTTGCTTTGATCTTTTTTAAATTCTTTGTTGAAGAGCTATCTAGATAGGTAGTGTGCACGTCTTGAGCACTACATGCCATCTAGTGCACTTGCTAATGTATAACATTGTTGCAAAACTGCTGCCATATAATGCTGCAGACACGTGCACACTCCTGAACTTACTTTTCTGCTTTTCAACAAAGGATAACAAGAAGACAAAGAAAATGTGATAATAGAAGTAAATTGGAATGTTTTTTAAAATTGTATGTTCTATCTGAATTATGAAAGAGAACAATTTGGGGTTTATGTCCCTTTAAGAAAAAGAAGCAAAATATATAATAGAAGTAAATTGGATAGTTGCTTAAAGAGATATTTTCTAATTTACTCCTAGTATAAATTTTTCTTCGTTCTCTTGCTATCTTTATTTGAAAAAGAAGGCATCTAATTTTTATTTTGGTTCAGTACTCTGAATAGCACTTTTTTATTGGTGGATGAATTTATCCACCAATCAGCAAGGACAACCCAGGTTGTTCACCAAAAATGGGCCGGCATCTAATCTTACATTCTTGCATTTCAAATAAAGATACCAAGAGAATGAAGAAAATTTGATAATAGGAGTAAATAAGAAAGTTGCTTAAAATGTCATGCTCTATCTGAATCACAAAAAAAATAAATTGGGTTTCATGTCCCTTTAATCATTAACCCTTTTATTACAGTCATGACTAAGGGGTGACTCCCCAAACAATGTGGGCATTTTGTGCCAATAAATATTTTGCTACTTTCTATGCTGCTGCATTTGTGTTTTTTGATTACTGTTTGTGGGATTACAGTCTCGCTTGCAGCGTTGCATTGTGGTACTAGAGTGCTGGACACTGTTGGAATACTTGTATCATGTCAGCAATTAAAAAAAACTGAGTCATTACCAGATGGTACAAGCGCCTTAGGCAATCTGAGCCAGTGCTGTGTTTAAAATGCTGGTGCACGGTGCATACTTAAATACACTTTTGAAACAGCTTTAACTTTTATTAGACGCATTTTTCCTAATACATGTGTATTACAAAAACGCTTCTCCCATATGAAGAACATTGTAATGTTAAATATTTACAGTAAATGCATAGTAAAACACATAGAAAATATTAAAATTGAATATATATATACATGTATGTATTTATATGTGTATATTGTATGTATATATATATATAAATAAATATATATATAGTATACAGTGTATACAGTATATAATTCCAGGCAGAGTATTGCACTCACAAATCTTTGACTGAGGTGCTGCAGCAGGCAAAGCATAAAAAACAAAAAAAAGCAGGCACTCACCGGTATTTAAATAAAGGATATCTTTTAATCCCACAAGGTGTGACACCTTGTGGGATTAAAAGATATCCTTTATTTAAATACCGGTGAGTGCTTGCATATATATATATATATATATATATATATATATATATATATATATATATATATATATTCACCAGTATTTAAATAAAGGATATCTTTTAATCCCACAAGGTGTGACACCTTGTATATGTATATATATATATACAAATATCCAGACCGGTGCACTCACTGTGACATAAGACATCCGCCGGGGTGCTGCGCTGAAAACATATAGCAATATCCGTTCAACCCCTCAAGGTAGAAAAACGCTTCACTCTCCGGTCTCTTTCAAAATCCTTTATTAAGTATCCAGCATCATATGACAAAATTCCCAAACGTTTCGATACCAATTGGTATCTTTTTCAATGGGTAATCAGAACATATCTATCCCAAAAGAAGATTCCTAATACTAACCACAAACCACTCACCTATATACACCTGTAAAGCCTCTCTGTCACTTCCGGTACATCAGAAAACCGCCCCACCATGCGCATGCGTCCAGGAGTTAGCCAACCGCATGGCTAATTTGCATATTCAATAACGTAATGACGTTTGCGTTCCAACCACGCATAGTTACTCCTTACTGTTTTAGCAGCTAATGCGCATGCCCAGGTGGCTGAAGTTCTAATGATACCGGACTAACTCTTACAAGTATAACTACTCTAAAGTGTAAAAAAACTATCTATACCAAGTTAAAATCTATAATATAACTACCTGAGTTCTCAGAACAGACTTTATTCCTTTATATTTATAGAGTATTAAGTAAGATACTTAGCATTTTTATATACAGTTTGCTAAGCTAATCACAGCCCCCTTAATTATCTTATCCACAAGCTTCTATGCCAATTGGAGTGCAGTGAGAGACTTAGTTGTGGCTACCGCAATACACTAAACACCATAACTTCAGAGACTTTGTGAACCCATATATTCTGAACCAGTCCATCTTCCTGGGTGTTGATGACCTAGACCGATAAATCATGGACATTTCACTTAAAGGAAGACACCAAAGTCCATCTGTACATTCAGACCCTTGGGAGCCACTGTGTCTAAACGATAAATCCAGGAGGTCTCAACTTGGAGTAGTTTCGTGTTCCTATCTCCACCCCTTCGTAAGGGGGGCACATGATCAATCAACATAGTCCTTAAACTTGCCGCTGTGTGCCCAGCTTGAAGGAAATGTCTGGCGACCGGTTGATCAGATGTTTTCTTGTCAATCGCTTGTCTAATCGCATGGCGATGATTGGCCATTCTATCTCGAAATGTAGTAGAGGTCTTCCCCACATAGACAAGCGAACATGGACACATTAGTATGTATACAACATACGTACTCATACATGACAATCTGTGTAGAATCTTGTATTTTCTCCCAGTGTGTGGGTGGTGAAAGAACATCCCTGTTAACATACTATTGCACGTAGTGCAGTCCCCACATCTATAGCAGCCAACTTTTTTCCTGCTGTCCAGCCAAGTACCTTTTTCATAGCACTTCACAGGGTCATTCTGGACAAGTAAATCCTTCAAATTGGGTGCTCTCTTATAAGCCATCCGTGGGGCTGATGTGTGCAGGAATGGTAGTGATTTGTCAGTATTGATAATGTCCCAGTTCTTCTTGACCGATTCAGACAATATTTTGGACACGGGGTTGAACGTGGTGACAAAGTTAATGATATCGCTATTGTTTTCTACTTTATCAGTAGGATCATGTGGTTGTAGCAGAGATATTTGATCATCCCCGGCCAGGTTGGTTTGCACCTGTGTTATCAGTTTTCTTGCATATCCTCGTTGCTCCAATTTCTTAATCATTTCATCCTCCTGTACTCTTCTAGTCTCTCTTAGTGTGTTATTGCGGGCCACCCGCGTGAGTTGAGAGGATACCACACTCTTTTTTTGATGTTCAGGGTGAAAACTTGTGGATAGCAACAATGAGTTTCTATCCGTCGGTTTTGAATATAAGGAGGTAGAAAATTTGTAACAATCATCTTCTGTATAAACAGATATGTTTAGATCTAGGAATGGTATGCTCACCCTGTTATGGGCCACTTTAAATCGAATAGTTGACTCAAGCTGATTTAAGCTGTCAACCCACTGTTCTAGGGATTCCTCTGACCCTCTCCATACCAAAAACACATCGTCAATATACCTGACGTACAGTTTAATTTTATCAATTGTGCGAATGTGCATGACCATAGTCTCATACCAAGACATATACAGATTGGCGTATGCGGGAGCCATATTAGAACCCATTGCAGTTCCTGATATTTGTAAGAAGAATTCCTTCTCAAATTTGAAAAAGTTTTTTTCCAAAAAAAACCTCAATAGTTCCAATAGGAACTCAATGGGTGGTCCCGCATACGCCAATGACTCACTTAACATGGATCTGACCGCCTGTACACCACCATCATGCGGGATGACAGTGTACAAGCTGTCAACATCCATTGTAACAAGTAGGTCATCTGGACCAAGTTCATTCCAGGCAAGTAACCTCCGAATGAGTGAGGGAGAATCCAGTATAAAGGAATATGACTCCTTTACAACTGGCTGTAGGTGATGATCTATGAAAATGGCCACATTAGAACACAAAGAATCCCTGGCAGACACAATAGGTCTGCCAGGCGGTTTAATCAGAGTCTTGTGTACTTTGGGCAATAGGTATAGTACCGGAATAACCGGAAATGCAGTAGTCATATATTCAAATTCATTTTCATCAATCATACCTGATTCTAGCCCATATTTCAATATAAGATCCAATTCCTTCTTAAATGTATTTATTGGATTTCCTCTTAGTTTACAATAGATGCGATTATCAGTCAGCTGTCTATAGGCTTCCTCTCTATAGTCAACATAATTTTGAACCACAATAGAGCCTCCTTTATCCGCCGCATGAATAATGATCGTGGTGTCATTTTTTAAACTCTTTAGAGCCTCCTTTTCCCCTTTAGTGAGGTTAGGGAACAAATTTTCTACTTTTGCTCGTTCACACGTATCATTAATCATGCGTGAAAAACTACGGATAGAAGGGTTTAAGTTGATTGGATCAAACTTGCTCTGACTTTTGAACTTGTTGACACTCTCTTGTTCACTGTTTTTAAAAAAATCCTTAATCCTAAGCTGTCTCTGTAATTTGTAGGTTTCAACATTCATTTTGAATTTGTCTATAGCTGGAGTGGGGACAAAGGACAGGCCCTTATTTAGCAAACTTTTCTCATCTAAACTTAGAGCTCTGTCACTTAAATTGTAGATAATATCTATTTTTTCTTGCCCGTTTTTTTCTTTGAATCCTCCCCTCCTCGTGTGCGGTCTTGCTCGTTTTGCTTTACTGGAAGCGGAGGTTTTTTGGAGGATCTGGTGCTCACCCCACCTAAAGGGTGACCAGCATTAACATTTGGGTTGGATTCATCATTATCTGGCCCAGATGAATCGCCTCCACTACTGTCAACAGTGTCAGCAATGTTTCTATTATTAAAGCGTCTCCTTCGTCTAAATTGTGGTCTATTGTCCTCCTTCCCATAGAGCCACCTATACACTCTTCTCTCCCTGTAATCAGTCTCTACAGTCATTAGTTTGTTGTTCTTAAAGGTTAACAAATCGTTTTTATATTTGTTAACTTGTCCCTGTAATTTGTTAATCCAATCTTCCCCTGTATCTTCCGTTAGGATCTGGTAGCTCGTCTCTTTAACCTCATTGATTTCCACTCTAATTAGATGTAATAATCTATTGGATTCCTCAATTACCAATAAAATGAGGTCATATGAGCACTTGTTTAAGATTGAGCACCACTTCCTACAGAATTCAGGGTTTGCCCTACCTATCGTGGGTGTATTCTTAATACGAAAACCCCTTGGTATATTTTTATTGCGATGGTAATTGGACAAGTACACAGTATGTAGATGGTGATCTACCTCTCTTTTCTGTAAATTCAACAATTTATGATAAACATCAAGAGGTGTCTCCCCTCTCAACTCGCGCAAGTCTGTACTTGCAAGGATGCGCTCTGCATCTGCTTCTGTAAATATAAAGGATTCCCTATTGACAGTGTCATCACCAATATTAGGAGTGTCAGTAGCAGCGGGTCCACTCACTTCCATGTCGGTTGATAAAATAATTGTATCCGCTTATAGGTTCAGCCTGTCCTTAATAGGTTAACCGGTCTATTGAAAACCCAGGTAGTATTCACAACACCATGTGATTTAAAAACAAACACAGCAGTAAACTTAAAGTCAGTATAGCTGCAAGTGAAGAAATAGCACTTCACAGGGATACCTTAAGCACAAGTAGTAATGTAGTTGATAGTAGTAATCATAGTCACTTATTTTCAGTCAAACAGAATTCACAATGTGCAGGGTGCAAACCAAATTAACAATATACAAATATCCAGACAGGTGCACTCACTGTGACATAAGACATCCGCCGGGGTGCTGCGCTGAAAACATATAGCAATATCCGTTCAACCCCTCAAGGTAGAAAAACGCTTCACTCTCCGGTCTCTTTCAAAATCCTTTATTAAGTATCCAGCATCATATGACAAAATTCCCAAACGTTTCGATACCAATTGGTATCTTTTTCAATGGGTAATCAGAACATATCTATCCCAAAAGAAGATTCCTAATACTAACCACAAACCACTCACCTATATACACCTGTAAAGCCTCTCTGTCACTTCCGGTACATCAGAAAACCGCCCCACCATGCGCATGCGTCCAGGAGTTAGCCAACCGCATGGCTAATTTGCATATTCAATAACGTAATGACGTTTGCGTTCCAACCACGCATAGTTACTCCTTACTGTTTTAGCAGCTAATGCGCATGCCCAGGTGGCTGAAGTTCTAATGATACCGGACTAACTCTTACAAGTATAACTACTCTAAAGTGTAAAAAAACTATCTATACCAAGTTAAAATCTATAATATAACTACCTGAGTTCTCAGAACAGACTTTATTCCTTTATATTTATAGAGTATTAAGTAAGATACTTAGCATTTTTATATACAGTTTGCTAAGCTAATCACAGCCCCCTTAATTATCTTATCCACAAGCTTCTATGCCAATTGGAGTGCAGTGAGAGACTTAGTTGTGGCTACCGCAATACACTAAACACCATAACTTCAGAGACTTTGTGAACCCATATATTCTGAACCAGTCCATCTTCCTGGGTGTTGATGACCTAGACCGATAAATCATGGACATTTCACTTAAAGGAAGACACCAAAGTCCATCTGTACATTCAGACCCTTGGGAGCCACTGTGTCTAAACGATAAATCCAGGAGGTCTCAACTTGGAGTAGTTTCGTGTTCCTATCTCCACCCCTTCGTAAGGGGGGCACATGATCAATCAACATAGTCCTTAAACTTGCCGCTGTGTGCCCAGCTTGAAGGAAATGTCTGGCGACCGGTTGATCAGATGTTTTCTTGTCAATCGCTTGTCTAATCGCATGGCGATGATTGGCCATTCTATCTCGAAATGTAGTAGAGGTCTTCCCCACATAGACAAGCGAACATGGACACATTAGTATGTATACAACATACGTACTCATACATGACAATCTGTGTAGAATCTTGTATTTTCTCCCAGTGTGTGGGTGGTGAAAGAACATCCCTGTTAACATACTATTGCACGTAGTGCAGTCCCCACATCTATAGCAGCCAACTTTTTTCCTGCTGTCCAGCCAAGTACCTTTTTCATAGCACTTCACAGGGTCATTCTGGACAAGTAAATCCTTCAAATTGGGTGCTCTCTTATAAGCCATCCGTGGGGCTGATGTGTGCAGGAATGGTAGTGATTTGTCAGTATTGATAATGTCCCAGTTCTTCTTGACCGATTCAGACAATATTTTGGACACGGGGTTGAACGTGGTGACAAAGTTAATGATATCGCTATTGTTTTCTACTTTATCAGTAGGATCATGTGGTTGTAGCAGAGATATTTGATCATCCCCGGCCAGGTTGGTTTGCACCTGTGTTATCAGTTTTCTTGCATATCCTCGTTGCTCCAATTTCTTAATCATTTCATCCTCCTGTACTCTTCTAGTCTCTCTTAGTGTGTTATTGCGGGCCACCCGCGTGAGTTGAGAGGATACCACACTCTTTTTTTGATGTTCAGGGTGAAAACTTGTGGATAGCAACAATGAGTTTCTATCCGTCGGTTTTGAATATAAGGAGGTAGAAAATTTGTAACAATCATCTTCTGTATAAACAGATATGTTTAGATCTAGGAATGGTATGCTCACCCTGTTATGGGCCACTTTAAATCGAATAGTTGACTCAAGCTGATTTAAGCTGTCAACCCACTGTTCTAGGGATTCCTCTGACCCTCTCCATACCAAAAACACATCGTCAATATACCTGACGTACAGATGCAGAGCGCATCCTTGCAAGTACAGACTTGCGCGAGTTGAGAGGGGAGACACCTCTTGATGTTTATCATAAATTGTTGAATTTACAGAAAAGAGAGGTAGATCACCATCTACATACTGTGTACTTGTCCAATTACCATCGCAATAAAAATATACCAAGGGGTTTTCGTATTAAGAATACACCCACGATAGGTAGGGCAAACCCTGAATTCTGTAGGAAGTGGTGCTCAATCTTAAACAAGTGCTCATATGACCTTATTTTATTGGTAATTGAGGAATCCAATAGATTATTACATCTAATTAGAGTGGAAATCAATGAGGTACCAGATCCTAACGGAAGATACAGGGGAAGATTGGATTAACAAATTACAGGGACAAGTTAACAAATATAAAAACGATTTGTTAACCTTTAAGAACAACAAACTAATGACTGTAGAGACTGATTACAGGGAGAGAAGAGTGTATAGGTGGCTCTATGGGAAGGAGGACAATAGACCACAATTTAGACGAAGGAGACGCTTTAATAATAGAAACATTGCTGACACTGTTGACAGTAGTGGAGGCGATTCATCTGGGCCAGATAATGATGAATCCAACCCAAATGTTAATGCTGGTCACCCTTTAGGTGGGGTGAGCACCAGATCCTCCAAAAAACCTCCGCTTCCAGTAAAGCAAAACGAGCAAGACCGCACACGAGGAGGGGAGGATTCAAAGAAAAAAACGGGCAAGAAAAAATAGATATTATCTACAATTTAAGTGACAGAGCTCTAAGTTTAGATGAGAAAAGTTTGCTAAATAAGGGCCTGTCCTTTGTCCCCACTCCAGCTATAGACAAATTCAAAATGAATGTTGAAACCTACAAATTACAGAGACAGCTTAGGATTAAGGATTTTTTTAAAAACAGTGAACAAGAGAGTGTCAACAAGTTCAAAAGTCAGAGCAAGTTTGATCCAATCAACTTAAACCCTTCTATCCGTAGTTTTTCACGCATGATTAATGATACGTGTGAACGAGCAAAAGTAGAAAATTTGTTCCCTAACCTCACTAAAGGGGAAAAGGAGGCTCTAAAGAGTTTAAAAAATGACACCACGATCATTATTCATGCGGCGGATAAAGGAGGCTCTATAGTGGTTCAAAATTATGTTGACTATAGAGAGGAAGCCTATAGACAGCTGACTGATAATCGCATCTATTGTAAACTAAGAGGAAATCCAATAAATACATTTAAGAAGGAATTGGATCTTATATTGAAATATGGGCTAGAATCAGGTATGATTGATGAAAATGAATTTGAATATATGACTACTGCATTTCCGGTTATTCCGGTACTATACCTATTGCCCAAAGTACACAAGACTCTGATTAAACCGCCTGGCAGACCTATTGTGTCTGCCAGGGATTCTTTGTGTTCTAATGTGGCCATTTTCATAGATCATCACCTACAGCCAGTTGTAAAGGAGTCATATTCCTTTATACTGGATTCTCCCTCACTCATTCGGAGGTTACTTGCCTGGAATGAACTTGGTCCAGATGACCTACTTGTTACAATGGATGTTGACAGCTTGTACACTGTCATCCCGCATGATGGTGGTGTACAGGCGGTCAGATCCATGTTAAGTGAGTCATTGGCGTATGCGGGACCACCCATTGAGTTCCTATTGGAACTATTGAGGTTTTTTTTGGAAAAAAACTTTTTCAAATTTGAGAAGGAATTCTTCTTACAAATATCAGGAACTGCAATGGGTTCTAATATGGCTCCCGCATACGCCAATCTGTATATGTCTTGGTATGAGACTATGGTCATGCACATTCGCACAATTGATAAAATTAAACTGTACGTCAGGTATATTGACGATGTGTTTTTGGTATGGAGAGGGTCAGAGGAATCCCTAGAACAGTGGGTTGACAGCTTAAATCAGCTTGAGTCAACTATTCGATTTAAAGTGGCCCATAACAGGGTGAGCATACCATTCCTAGATCTAAACATATCTGTTTATACAGAAGATGATTGTTACAAATTTTCTACCTCCTTATATTCAAAACCGACGGATAGAAACTCATTGTTGCTATCCACAAGTTTTCACCCTGAACATCAAAAAAAGAGTGTGGTATCCTCTCAACTCACGCGGGTGGCCCGCAATAACACACTAAGAGAGACTAGAAGAGTACAGGAGGATGAAATGATTAAGAAATTGGAGCAACGAGGATATGCAAGAAAACTGATAACACAGGTGCAAACCAACCTGGCCGGGGATGATCAAATATCTCTGCTACAACCACATGATCCTACTGATAAAGTAGAAAACAATAGCGATATCATTAACTTTGTCACCACGTTCAACCCCGTGTCCAAAATATTGTCTGAATCGGTCAAGAAGAACTGGGACATTATCAATACTGACAAATCACTACCATTCCTGCACACATCAGCCCCACGGATGGCTTATAAGAGAGCACCCAATTTGAAGGATTTACTTGTCCAGAATGACCCTGTGAAGTGCTATGAAAAAGGTACTTGGCTGGACAGCAGGAAAAAAGTTGGCTGCTATAGATGTGGGGACTGCACTACGTGCAATAGTATGTTAACAGGGATGTTCTTTCACCACCCACACACTGGGAGAAAATACAAGATTCTACACAGATTGTCATGTATGAGTACGTATGTTGTATACATACTAATGTGTCCATGTTCGCTTGTCTATGTGGGGAAGACCTCTACTACATTTCGAGATAGAATGGCCAATCATCGCCATGCGATTAGACAAGCGATTGACAAGAAAACATCTGATCAACCGGTCGCCAGACATTTCCTTCAAGCTGGGCACACAGCGGCAAGTTTAAGGACTATGTTGATTGATCATGTGCCCCCCTTACGAAGGGGTGGAGATAGGAACACGAAACTACTCCAAGTTGAGACCTCCTGGATTTATCGTTTAGACACAGTGGCTCCCAAGGGTCTGAATGTACAGATGGACTTTGGTGTCTTCCTTTAAGTGAAATGTCCATGATTTATCGGTCTAGGTCATCAACACCCAGGAAGATGGACTGGTTCAGAATATATGGGTTCACAAAGTCTCTGAAGTTATGGTGTTTAGTGTATTGCGGTAGCCACAACTAAGTCTCTCACTGCACTCCAATTGGCATAGAAGCTTGTGGATAAGATAATTAAGGGGGCTGTGATTAGCTTAGCAAACTGTATATAAAAATGCTAAGTATCTTACTTAATACTCTATAAATATAAAGGAATAAAGTCTGTTCTGAGAACTCAGGTAGTTATATTATAGATTTTAACTTGGTATAGATAGTTTTTTTACACTTTAGAGTAGTTATACTTGTAAGAGTTAGTCCGGTATCATTAGAACTTCAGCCACCTGGGCATGCGCATTAGCTGCTAAAACAGTAAGGAGTAACTATGCGTGGTTGGAACGCAAACGTCATTACGTTATTGAATATGCAAATTAGCCATGCGGTTGGCTAACTCCTGGACGCATGCGCATGGTGGGGCGGTTTTCTGATGTACCGGAAGTGACAGAGAGGCTTTACAGGTGTATATAGGTGAGTGGTTTGTGGTTAGTATTAGGAATCTTCTTTTGGGATAGATATGTTCTGATTACCCATTGAAAAAGATACCAATTGGTATCGAAACGTTTGGGAATTTTGTCATATGATGCTGGATACTTAATAAAGGATTTTGAAAGAGACCGGAGAGTGAAGCGTTTTTCTACCTTGAGGGGTTGAACGGATATTGCTATATATATATATATATATATATATATATATATATATATATATATATACAGTTGTATGCAAAAGTTTAGTTACCCCTGTCAATTTCCATGATTTTCACTTTTAAATAATTGGGTGTTTGGATCAGCAATTTCATTTTGATCTATCAAATAACTGAAGGACACAGTAATATTTCAGTAGTGAAATGAGGTTAATTGATTAACAGAAAATGTGCAATATGCATCAAAACGAAATTAGACAGGTGCATAAATTTGGGCACCCCAACAGTAATATCACAATGCTAATTAGTAGAGCCTCCTTTAGCAGAAATATCAGCCTCTAGATGCTTCCTATAGCCTGTAATGAGTGTCTGGATGAAGGTATTGTGGACCATTCCTCCTTGCAAAACATATCCAGTTCAGTTAGGTTTGATGGTTGCCGAGCATGGACAGCCTGCTTCAAATCACCCCACAGATTTACAATGATCAGGTCTTGGGACTGGGATTGCCATTCCAGAACATTGTACTTGTTTCGCTGCATAAATGCCTGAGTAGATTTTGAGCAGTGTTTTGGGTCGTTGTCTTGTTGAAATATCCAGCTCCGGTGTAACTTCAACTTTGTGACTGATTCCTCAACATTATTCTCAGTTATCTGCTGATATTGTGGGGAATCCATGCAACTCTCAACTTTAACAAGATTCCCAGTACCGGCACTGGCCACACAGCCCCACAGCATGATGGATAATCCACCACATTTTACTGTGGCATGCAAGTGTTTGTCTTGGAACGCTGTGTTCTTTTGCCGCCATGCATAACACCCCTTGTTATGACCAAATAACTCAATCTTTGTTTCATCAGTCCACAGCACCTTCTTCCAAAATGAAGCTGGCTTGTCCAAATGTGCGTTTGCATACCTCAAGCGACTCTGTTTGTGGCGTGTGTGCAGAAAAGGCTTCTTCCGCATCACATTCCCATACGCTGAATTGTTGAATGACGCAAAGTGAAACCATCTTCAGCAAGATCATGATTGTAGGTCTTTGGAGGTGGTCTGTGGGCTGTTTTTGACCGTTTTCACCATCCTTTGCCTTCTGCCTCTCAGATATTTTACTTCTGGCTTTAACAAGAACTGTAAGAATAAATGTATTCCAGCCACCAAAATTCTTTAAAAGAACCTTTATTTCCACATAGGGTCCTCAGCAACAAACATACAACGTTTCAAGCCTCAGCAGGCTCTTAGTCATGTATAATGTATTATACATGACTAAGAGCCTGTTTAGGCTTGAAACTTTGTATGTTTGTTGCTGAGGACCCTATGTGGAAATAAAGGTTCTTTTAAAGAATTTTGGTGGCTGGAGTCCTTTATTCCTTGCCCCATTGAAGAAGAGAAAGAGAGACAAAGGTGTGCTGTTTTCCTATCTTCCTGGTGAATTTAACAAGAACTATGCCCGTGGTCTTCCATTTCCTCACTATGTTCCTCACAGTGGACACTGACAGCTTAAATCTCTGTGATAGTTTTTTGTAGCCTTCCCCTAAACCATAATGTTGAACAATCTTTGTTTTCAGGATATTTGGGCATTATTTTGATGTTGCCACTCTTCAAGGGAAAGTCAAAAGAGAACAAAAACTTGCCATTGGCCACCTTAAATACCTTTTCCCATGACTGGATGCACCGGTCTATGAAGTTCAAAGCTTAATGGGCTCACCAAACCAATTGTGTGTTCCAATTAATCAGTGCTAGGTAGTTACAGGTATTCAAATCAACAAAATGACAAGGGTGCCCAAATGTATGCACCTGTCTAATTTCGTTTTGATGCATATTGCACATTTTCTGTTAATCCAATAAACCGCATTTCACTACTGGAATATTACTGTGTCCTTCAGTTATTTGATAGGTCAAAATGAAATTGCTGATCCAAACACCCAATTATTTATAAATGAAAATCATGGAAATTGTCAGAGGTGCCTAAATTTTTGCATACGATTGTGTGTATATATATATATATATATATATATATATATATATATATATATATATATATACACACACACACACACACATACAGGTAGGAAACTCTTCATCCAAACTGATTGAGACTGGAAAAGATTTTGGAATATTTGCATCTTTTAAAGTGGACAGTTTGTAGAGGGGATGGAACCGGTTATAAACAACAATATCTTATGTCATTTAGGCAATATTTTCATGTCATAATACAGCTTATATATGTAAGCTAAAGGTAGTTTTATATCATTTTTAATATTTCTGTATACAGAGTACCGTCACAAAGACTGTACAGTACTGTAATCAGAAAGGTAATATCTGTTGTTTTAAATTAAAGGGACATAAAACCCCAAACAATTATTTTGTGATTCAGATAGAAAATACAATTGTAAACATTTTTCAAATTGACTTTGTTTTTTGTTATCCTTTGTTGAAAAGCAGGTGGAAAGTTTATGAGTGTGCACTTGACTGCCGCACTATATGGCAGTAGTTTTTGCAACATATATATAGTGCAAGAGCACTAGATGGCAGCACTGTTTCCTGTCATGCAGTGCTTCAGGCACGTGGATGCTACCTACCTAGGTATCTCTTCAATAAAGAATAACATCAGAACAAAGCAAATTTAATAATAGAAGTGAATTGGAAACTTTTTTTGAAATTGTACTTTCTGAATCATGATATAATTAACTATGGGGAGAATAAGCTAGCACAGTCATGATATAAAAGTATTTTTGTTAGCGAATGTTGGGTTTCACTTGCGCGCAAAACTTTTACATTCAATTTGTAATACACAGGATCAAAAACATTGCTTTGAACGATGTGTATATCCAATCTGGAGTGCAAAATAGCACACTACTTGTAATCTAGCCCTTTGTGTATAATGACCATTTAATAATATATAGCTGTTTTCTATAATGATTGTAAAATGTTCTAATTAGTTTACACTATTTTAATTCAGATAGAATAAATAGTACAAATTAAAGGGACAGTCTAGTCCAAAATAAACTTTCATGATTCAGATAGAGAATGCAATTTTAAACAATTTTCCAATTTACTTTTATCACCAATTTTGCTTTGTTCTCTTGGTATTCTTAGTTGAAAGCTAAACCTAGGAGGTTCATATGCAAATTTCTAAGCCCTTGAAGGCCGCCTCTTCTCTCAGGGCATTTTTACAGTTTTTCAGCACTGTGTTAGTGTTAGTTCATGTGTGACATATAGATAACACTGTGCTTATGCACGTGGAGATCCAGTGAGCCAGCTCTGATTGGCTAAAATGGATGTCTGTCAAAAGAACTGAAATAAGGGGGCAGTGTGCAGAGACTTAGATACAAGATTATCACAGAGGTAAAAAGTATATTAATATAACTGTGTTGGTTATGTAAAACTAGGTAATGGGTAATAAAGGGATTAACTATCTTTTTAAACAATAACAATTCTGGTGTAGACTGTCCCTTTAAAGTAACTTAAATTCCACTTTTGTTCAAGCTATTTGCCATTAGTACTGCCAGCATGCAAATTGAATCCAAAAATAATGCACAGCTTAAATGAAACCTGCTTGGCAGATATAGTTGAGCCTTGTTATAAACTAGCTTGTTGCTGTTGTAAGTAGAAATATTGAAAGTAGTAAACATCTTTTTAACGTCTCCCCCTCTCTTTTGTGCTCTCTCCCCTCTCTCTTTTGTGCTCTCTCCCCCTCTCTTTTGTGCTCTCTCCCCCTCTCTTTTGTGCTCTCTCCCCCTCTCTTTTGTGCTCTCTCCTCCTCTCTTTTGTGCTCTCTCCCCCTCTCTTTTGTGCTCTCTCCCCCCTCTCTTTTGTGCTCTCTCTCCCTCTCTTTTGTGCTCTCTCCCCCTCTCTTTGTGCTCTCTCCCCCCTCTCTTTTGTGCTCTCTCCCCCCCTCTCTTTTGTGCTCTCTCCCCCTCTCTTTTGTGCTCTCCCCCTCTCTTTTGTGCTCTCTCCCCCTCTCTTTTGTGCTCTCTCCCCCCTCTCTTTTGTGCTCTCTCCCCTTCTCTTTTGTGCTCTCTCCCCCTCTCTTTTGTGCTCTCTCCCCCCTCTCTTTTGTGCTCTCTCCCCCCTCTCTTTTGTGCTCTCTCCCCCCTCTCTTTTGTGCTCTCTCCCCCTCTCTTTTGTGCTCTCTCCCCCCTCTCTTTTGTGCTCTCTCCCCCCTCTCTTTTGTGCTCTCTCCCCCTCTCTTTTGTGCTCTCTCCCCCTTTCTTTTGTGTTCTCTCCCGCTCTCTTTTGTGCTCTCTCCCCCCTCTCTTTTGTGCTCTCTCCCCCCTCTCTTTTGTGCTCTCTCCCCCTCTCTTTTGTGCTCTCTCCCCCTCTCTTTTGTGCTCTCTCCCCCTCTCTTTTGTGCTCTCTCCCCCTCTCTTTTGTGCTCTCTCCCCCCCTCTCTTTTGTGCTCTCTCCCCCCTCTCTTTTTTGCTCTCTCCCCCCTCTCTTTTGTGCTCTCTCCCCCTCTCTTTTTTGCTCTCTCCTCTTCTCTTTTGTGCTCTCTCCTCCTCTCTTTTGTGCTCTCTCCCCCTCTCTTTTGTGCTCTCCCCCTCTCTTTTGTGCTCTCTCCCCCCTCTCTTTTGTGCTCTCTCGCCCTCTCTTTTGTGCTCTCCCCATCTCTTTTGTGCTCTCCCCATCTCTTTTGTGCTCTCTTTTGTGCTCTCTCCCCCCTCTTTTGTGCTCTCTCCCCCGTCTCTTTTGTGCTCTCTCCCCCCCTCTCTTTTGTGCTCTCTCCTCCTTTCTTTTGTGCTTTCTCCCCCTCTCTTTTGTGCTCTCTCCCTTTCTCTTTTGTGCTCTCTCCCCCCTCTCTTTTGTGCTCTCTCCCCCTCTCTTTTGTACTCTCTCCCCCCTCTCTTTTGTGCTCTCTCCCCCTCTCTTTTTTGCTCTCTCCTCTTCTCTTTTGTGCTCTCTCCCCCTCTCTTTTGTGCTCTCCCTCTCTCTTTTGTGCTCTCTCCCCCCTCTCTTTTGTGCTCTCTCCCCCTCTCTTTTTTGCTCTCTCCTCTTCTCTTTTGTGCTCTCTCCTCTTCTCTTTTGTGCTCTCTCCTCCTCTCTTTTGTGCTCTCTCCCCTCTCTTTTGTGCTCTCTCCCCCCTCTCTTTTGTGCTCTCTCGCCCTCTCTTTTGTGCTCTACCCCTCTCTTTTGTGCTCTCTTTTGTGCTCTCTCCCCCTCTCTTTTGTGCTCTCCCCCCTCTCTTTTGTGCTCTCTCCCCCCCTCTCTTTTGTGCTCTCTCCCCTTCTCTTTTGTGCTCTCTCCCCCTCTCTTTTGTGCTCTCTCCCCCCTCTCTTTTGTGCTCTCTCCCCCTCTCTTTTTTGCTCTCTCCTCTTCTCTTTTGTGCTCTCTCCCCTTCTCTTTTGTGCTCTCTCCCCCCTCTCTTTTGTACTCTCTCCCCCTCTCTTTTGTGCTCTCTCCCCCCTCTCTTTTGTGCTCTCTCCCCCTCTCTTTTTTGCTCTCTCCTCTTCTCTTTTGTGCTCTCTCGCCCTCTCTTTTGTGCTCTACCCCTCTCTTTTGTGCTCTCTTTTGTGCTCTCTCCCCCTCTCTTTTGTGCTCTCCCCCCTCTCTTTTGTGCTCTCTCCCCCCCTCTCTTTTGTGCTCTCTCCCCTTCTCTTTTGTGCTCTCTCCCCCCTCTCTTTTGTGCTCTCTCCCCCTCTCTTTTGTGCTCTCTCCCCCCTCTCTTTTGTGCTCTCTCCCCCTCTCTTTTTTGCTCTCTCCTCTTCTCTTTTGTGCTCTCTCCCCTTCTCTTTTGTGCTCTCTCCCCCCTCTCTTTTGTACTCTCTCCCCCTCTCTTTTGTGCTCTCTCCCCCCTCTCTTTTGTGCTCTCCCCCTCTCTTTTTTGCTCTCTCCTCTTCTCTTTTGTGCTCTCTCCTCCTCTCTTTTGTGCTCTCTCCCCCTCTCTTTTGTGCTCTCCCCCTCTCTTTTGTGCTCTCTCCCCCCTCTCTTTTGTGCTCTCTCCCCCTCTCTTTTGTGCTCTCCCCCCTCTCTTTTGTGCTCTCTCCCCCCCCTCTCTTTTGTGCTCTCTCCTCCTTTCTTTTGTGCTTTCTCCCCCTCTCTTTTGTGCTCTCTCCCCTTCTCTTTTGTGCTCTCTCCCCCCTCTCTTTTGTGCTCTCTCCCCCTCTCTTTTGTGCTCTCTCCCCCTCTCTTTTGTGCTCTCTCCCCCCTCTCTTTTGTGCTCTCTCCCCCCTCTCTTTTGTTCTCTCTTCTCTCTCTCTTTTGTTCTCTCTCCCCCCTCTCTTTTTTTTTTTTTTTAAAATACTTTTTTTATTGGAAAACAGAGAAGGATATCCAGTACAAGTTAGGATGAAACATCAAGCAGTACAATAACATAAAGATTGACATTTGTACATCAAAGTGCATACAATAATGGGTTTATTAAACAGCTTGCTCAGATCCCTTTTCCTTCATCTATAATCTCTTTTCTTTTTTTTTTTACTATTACTATAGTCTAATACAAACATGTATTATCTAAAAACATGTATTATCTAAACAAAACTCAACCAGTATTATTGTTCTGATCAGTAAAAACCTCAAATAACTCATGCGTGTGAAGCATATAGAATCTGGGCACAACTCCAGTGGAAGGGGGGGAAGAGAGAAAAAAAAAAAAAAAAATTAAATAGGTGACATAAGCTAGATAGTGATGCTCTCTCTCTCTCTGCCACCGTCACCCCGTGCCTGATATAGGAACCCCCACTCTCCTCTCAAGGAGGCTGTCAACATAAATTCAGTGTTTGCAAATGGAGTCAATATTTGTTTCTGAGAGTCCAAGCTCAATGTCTCAATGTATTTCCGTCACTTATTTATAAAGTGTTTGAGTCTCTTATTAGTGTCCATTCTGGTGTCTAGTTGCTCGATGAGCAGTTGTTTGTGCAAAGTGCGTTTGAACGTGTTAAAGGTGGGAGCTGCGCTTTCAGTCCAAACCCTCAGGATAACCTTTCTGGCTATCAAAATGATGGTGGTGAGCAGGGGAACAGCCTTAGGCTCTTGTTCTTTCCACTCTAGGAGGCAGATTTGGTCTATATCAATCTGGACTCTAAGTTTGATGACATTGGTGATCCAAAAGGCAATCCTGCCCCAGAACTGCTTTACCATCGGACAGTTGAGAAAGTAATGGGTAAAGTCTGGATCACCAAGTCTGCATTTACTACATTCATTTACCACTCTCGGGTCCGATTTACTCCTCCTCCTCGGGATAATGTAGTCCTTGTGTATCATTCTAATCTGGGATTCTCTAAGGGTCATGGATAGGGTTGCCCTTCTAACATTCTCTATACTCTGTTGGATCGCTTCCCCAAGGTCCTCCCTGACCAGGTCGAATTTCCATTTATTCTCTAGCAGTATCAAGTTTTTAGATTCAATTCGACTCAGCAAAGTTTTATAAATCCCTGAAATAGTGAAGTTACCGATTCGGAACAAGGTCAAGGATGCACCAAATGCGTGTTGTTCCCAGAAATGTGGGTCATCCCTAATCAACTGGGTGATATAGTGGCGCAGCTGGAGGTAGGCATAGAAGTGAGCCCACGGAAGCCCGTACTGGGTCTGTGGCTCAACAAATGACTTCATACATTTTCTAGAGAGATCGAGAGCGTCTCCCACGGTACTCAGTCCTTTGTTCTCCCATAGGATAAATGGAGAGGTATCCATCCCAGGAGGGAAGCCAGTATTGCGTCTCAACGGGATCATTCTTGAAGACACACACTGGCGGCCCAGGTGGCCCAAGGCAAATTGCCACGCCCTTAATACATCTTTGTATAGAATACTATCCCGAATCCCGACCGGGATGCTGTTCGACGGTGCATAAGGCAAGAATGACAGGTCCATCGCCTCCAAGGCGTGACTCCCCCCTCTCTTTTGTGCTCTCTTCTCTCTCTCTTTTGTGCTCTCCCCCTCTCTTTTGTGCACTTCCCCCCCTCTCTTTTGTGCTCTCTCCCCCTCTCTTTTGTGCTCTCCCCCTCTCTTTTGTGCTCTCTCCCCCTCTCTTTTGTGCTCTCTCCCCCTCTCTTTTGTGCTCTTTCCCCCCTCTCTTTTGTGCTCTCTCCCCCCTCTCTTTTGTGCTCTCTCCCCCCCTCTCTTTTGTGCTCTCTTCTCTCTCTCTTTTGTGCTCTCCCCCTCTCTTTTGTGCACTTTCCCCCCTCTCTTTTGTGCTCTCTCCCCCTCTCTTTTGTGCTCTCCCCCTCTCTTTTGTGCTCTCTCCCCCTTCTTTTGTGCTCTCTCCCCCCTCTCTTTTGTGCTCTCTCCCCCTCTCTTTTGTGCTCTCTCCCCCTCTCTTTTGTGCTCTCTCCCCCTCTCTTTTGTGCTCTCTCCCCCTTTCTTTTGTGCTCTCTCCCCCCTCTCTTTTGTGCTTTCTTTCCCCTCTCTTTTCTGCTTTCTCCCCCCTCTCTTTTGTGCTCTCTCCCCCTCTCTTTTTTGCTCTCTCCTCTTCTCTTTTGTGCTCTCTCGCCCTCTCTTTTGTGCTCTACCCCTCTCTTTTGTGCTCTCTTTTGTGCTCTCTCCCCCTCTCTTTTGTGCTCTCCCCCCTCTCTTTTGTGCTCTCTCCCCCCCTCTCTTTTGTGCTCTCTCCCCTTCTCTTTTGTGCTCTCTCCCCCCTCTCTTTTGTGCTCTCTCCCCCTCTCTTTTGTGCTCTCTCCCCCCTCTCTTTTGTGCTCTCTCCCCCTCTCTTTTTTGCTCTCTCCTCTTCTCTTTTGTGCTCTCTCCCCTTCTCTTTTGTGCTCTCTCCCCCCTCTCTTTTGTACTCTCTCCCCCTCTCTTTTGTGCTCTCTCCCCCCTCTCTTTTGTGCTCTCTCCCCCTCTCTTTTTTGCTCTCTCCTCTTCTCTTTTGTGCTCTCTCCTCCTCTCTTTTGTGCTCTCTCCCCCTCTCTTTTGTGCTCTCCCCCTCTCTTTTGTGCTCTCTCCCCCCTCTCTTTTGTGCTCTCTCCCCCTCTCTTTTGTGCTCTCCCCCCCTCTCTTTTGTGCTCTCTCCCCCCCCTCTCTTTTGTGCTCTCTCCTCCTTTCTTTTGTGCTTTCTCCCCCTCTCTTTTGTGCTCTCTCCCCTTCTCTTTTGTGCTCTCTCCCCCCTCTCTTTTGTGCTCTCTCCCCCTCTCTTTTGTGCTCTCTCCCCCTCTCTTTTGTGCTCTCTCCCCCTCTCTTTTGTGCTCTCTCCCCCCTCTCTTTTGTGCTCTCTCCCCCCTCTCTTTTGTTCTCTCTTCTCTCTCTCTTTTGTTCTCTCTCCCCCCTCTCTTTTGTGCTCTCTTCTCTCTCTCTTTTGTGCTCTCCCCCTCTCTTTTGTGCACTTCCCCCCCTCTCTTTTGTGCTCTCTCCCCCTCTCTTTTGTGCTCTCCCCCCTCTCTTTTGTGCTCTCTCCCCCTCTCTTTTGTGCTCTCTCCCCCTCTCTTTTGTGCTCTTTCCCCCCTCTCTTTTGTGCTCTCCCCCCCCTCTCTTTTGTGCTCTCTCCCCCCTCTCTTTTGTGCTCTCTTCTCTCTCTCTTTTGTGCTCTCCCCCTCTCTTTTGTGCTCTCTCCCCCTCTCTTTTTTGCTCTCTCCTCTTCTCTTTTGTGCTCTCTCCCCTTCTCTTTTGTGCTCTCTCCCCCCTCTCTTTTGTACTCTCTCCCCCTCTCTTTTGTGCTCTCTCCCCCCTCTCTTTTGTGCTCTCTCCCCCTCTCTTTTTTGCTCTCTCCTCCTCTCTTTTGTGCTCTCTCCCCCTCTCTTTTGTGCTCTCCCCCTCTCTTTTGTGCTCTCTCCCCCCTCTCTTTTGTGCTCTCTCCCCCTCTCTTTTGTGCTCTCCCCCCTCTCTTTTGTGCTCTCTCCCCCCTCTTTTGTGCTCTCTCCCCCCCTCTCTATTGTGCTCTCTCCTCCTTTCTTTTGTGCTTTCTCCCCCTCTCTTTTGTGCTCTCTCCCCTTCTCTTTTGTGCTCTCTCCCCCCTCTCTTTTGTGCTCTCTCCCCCTCTCTTTTGTGCTCTCTCCCCCCTCTCTTTTGTGCTCTCTCCCCCCTCTCTTTTGTTCTCTCTTCTCTCTCTCTTTTGTTCTCTCTCCCCCCTCTCTTTTGTGCTCTCTTCTCTCTCTCTTTTGTGCTCTCCCCCTCTCTTTTGTGCACTTCCCCCCCTCTCTTTTGTGCTCTCTCCCCCTCTCTTTTGTGCTCTCCCCCTCTCTTTTGTGCTCTCTCCCCCTCTCTTTTGTGCTCTTTCCCCCTCTCTTTTGTGCTCTTTCCCCCCTCTCTTTTGTGCTCTCTCCCCCCTCTCTTTTGTGCTCTCTCCCCCCCTCTCTTTTGTGCTCTCTTCTCTCTCTCTTTTGTGCTCTCCCCCTCTCTTTTGTGCACTTCCCCCCCTCTCTTTTGTGCTCTCTCCCCCTTCTTTTGTGCTCTCTCCCCCCTCTCTTTTGTGCTCTCTCCCCCTCTCTTTTGTGCTCTCTCCCCCTCTCTTTTGTGCTCTCTCCCCCTCTCTTTTGTGCTCTCTCCCCCTTTCTTTTGTGCTCTCTCCCCCTTTCTTTTGTGCTCTCTCCCCCCTCTCTTTTGTGCTTTCTTCCCCCTCTCTTTTGTGCTCTCTCCCCCCTCTCTTTTGTGCTCTCTACCCCTCTCTTTTGTGCTCTCTCCCCCCTCTCTTTTGTGCTCTCTCCCCCTCTCCTTTGTGCTCTCTCCCCCTCTCTTTTGCTGTCTCTCTCCCTCTCTGTACCCCCCTCTTTTGCTGCTCTCTCTATCCCCCCTTTTTACTAAGAGCTCTCAGTCTCACTGACTTCAGTCGGCATCTGGCCGCATCTGGTCACGCCCCACCCCGCCCACGCCATGCCCGGCCCCGTCCGCGTCACACCCGGCCATGTCCACACCACGCCCGGTCACAACCATGCCACACCCGGCCAGCCACGCCCACTCCACCACACGCAACGCCAGATGCCAGGAGGAGGTCAGTTGGAAGGCCAGGTGTGTATGTCCTCACGCGCAGTCTCTACTGCGCATGACAGATTCTGACAAACACACTTGGCCTTTTATTATATAGGATTTGGTAGTGTTTTTATAAAAATGTATAGTTTTGCTTATTTTTTAAGAACATTGTGCTGATTTTCAGACTCCTAACCAAGCCCCACAGTGCCAACAGTATACACACGATTACAGACTCCTGCTGGCTCCTGTTTATAGTATCTGTTTTTTCATATGCAGGGAAGGGAGGAGGGGAGTGTCTGCTCTTTTTGTTTACCCAGCCCGTTTCAGTCGGTGTCCCAGATTACCTCATCAACAGTACTAAACTGTGAGCTTCTAAGTAATAATAAAATACACAGCAAGACAAAATGATTTATACAAACAATTTTAAATGAGTACATCTCTTCTAGTTGACCCATGCCTTCTTCATGGCAGAATTACCTTTTTCACTTCATTCTATTCTGTGGCATAATACTGCATATGTAGATACTCACTCATATGGTCTATAGTATTATCTGTCTGTATCTAAATATCTTGTATGTTTTATAATTCATCTTACATAATTATCATTATTATTGTTTATTTATAAAGCACCAACATAAAACGCAGCACTATAACATTAAGTATACAGTCATGGAGTCTAATAATAGAAGACATTTATATAAAACATAAGTATACAGTTATGGAGTACAATAATCAGAAGACATTCACATAAATCATAAGCAGTTATGTAGTACAATAATAGAAGATATTTACATAAAACAAGAATACAGTTATGTAGTACAAAAAAGAAAATATTTACATAAATCATAAGTATACAGTTATGTAGAACAAAAAAAGAAAACATTTACATAAATCATAAGTATACAGTTATGTAGTACAAAAATCAGAAGACATTTTGATAAATCATAAGGGTAGAGGGCCCTGCCCTTGAGTTACTGTAAGCTGTAAACCATCTTTACATAAAGTGATAAACAGGACAGGTGGGCTCATGAGCTTACATTCTAAAGATAAATGGGGAAGTTGAGGGAGAGGGAAAAATAATAATAGTACACATCCTTGAACAGATATGTTTTTAAGGAACATTAATTTTTTGAGACTAGATGAAAGTCTGATTAAGGGAGGCAAGGAGTACCAGGAACCAGACAGAGACGTAAAATGCTAAATAAATCGCACCTTCATTAAAAAATAGCAACACATTATAACGAGTCCAAATGACAAGCCAGGGGTCAAAGCCAGAGCAGATACTCAGACATGCCTGGTCAGGAACCAAAACGAGTAAACAGATAAGCCGGGGTCAAGAACACAAAGATCAGCAAAGTCAGGAACTAGCCAGGGATCAGGAACCAGAAAGGACATCAAACAAGCCAGGTTATACACAGAGTCAGGAACACAGGAACTCACAGAGAGATCAGTGACAGTACAAGGGAAATGACAAACAGAGGCAGTTAAATAGGGAGTGATGACATCATCTCTCTGGGACTGCATCCTGTCTCTCTCTGATGATGTTCTCCAGTTTGGCCATAAGAGGGAGCCTGAAAGCAGTGAGCAGTGTTACACACTCTGCTAGAGGCAAGGAGAAAAGACAGGTAAGTCCAAAATGGTAACCAAGATAAAAAGCAGCAAATACCTATTGAAGTCAGGGTGAAACCTTGACAGTACCATCCCCTCAATGACCTCTCCTCTGCGGGAGTACCAAAGGCTTATTGGTGAAATGGGCATGGAAAGCATGGAGGAGGGTGGGAGCATGAACATCAGAGGAGGGAACCCATGAATGCTCCTCCAGATTGTAACCCCTCTAGTGTACCAAATGCTGTATGTGACCTCTGGACATACGAGAGTCAATAATGCTGCTGACCTCATATTCTTCATGGTTTTCAACAGAAATAGGATGGGGACGAAGCAACACAGTGGTAAACCAATTGCAAACCAATGGCTTCAAAAGGGAGACAGGAAAAACATTAGAGATGCGCATTGCAGAAGGAAGGTCAGGATGCGTAGGCAACCGGATTGACTTATCAGAGTATTCGAAAAGGCCCAACGTAACGGGGAGCCAGTTTATTGGAAGATACATGAAGGTTCAAGTTGCAGAAGGACAGCCAAACCCTCTCCCTGACCTGGTAGGTAGGCGTAGGTAGATGCCTGTGGTCAGCCTGAAACATTTGATGCTGCATTGACCAAAGAAGGCAATCCTGAATCTGCACCCAAGTTGAACGGAGTTGCCAGAGATGCTCCTCTAAAGCCGTAATACCCTGAGACTTGAATGAATCAGGCAACAAGGATGGTTGAAACCCATAGTTAACCATGAACGGGGACAACTGGGAGGAAGCATTGATAGCACTATTTCAAGCAAACTCCACCCAAGGTAACAGGTCCGACTAGTTATTGGGTACTGTGACTTGCAACGGAGGAACTTTTCCAGAGCTTTGTTAGACTGTTCTGCAGCAACATTGGATTGAGAGTGATAGGCAGAGGAGAAGGAAAGCAGGATCCCCATTTGGGCACAAAAGGAGCACCAAAATCTGGAGACAAATTGGCTACCCCGGTTAGAGACTATCTCCTTGGGTATCCCATGTAAACTTAAGACCTCACAGGCAAAAATGGAATCAAGCTCCTGAGAGGTAGGTAGCTTCTTCAAGGGAATAACATTTTGGGAAAATGGTCTACAACCATCAGGATAACAGTATTGCCATTGGAAACAGGATGCTTGACAAGGAAGCCCATGAATAGATGGGTCCAAGGACACTCACCATTGGCAATAGTTTGGAGAAGACCCACACGAAGATGTTGAGGAGTCTTACTCTGTGCACAGACAGAGCAGGAGGCAACATATGCAGAAACATTAGAATGAAGACCTGGCCACCAGAATTGTCAAGTGAAAGACCAAATGATTTGTTTTTTGCCTGGGTTACCTGCAGCTTTATGATAGTGTTAAATGTGCAATAGTTTGGAGCAAAGATTCTCAGGTACAAAGAACTTGTCATTAGGTTTCTCTGGAGGGGCATTGGTTTGTGCAGCCAAAATGGAGAAGTCAAATTGGTAAGTATGGTGGCCAAAATATGGTCAGGAGCTATATCTGGAGTAAGTGCAGACTCCTCTTTGGGGAGAGGCGAAAATTGTCGAGAGACCAAATAATTCAACTGAGTCAAAAAAAGCGCCCATCTGGCCTGTCGGGGTGACAAACATTTAGCTTCAGATAGGCAAGTCAAATTTTTGTGGTCAGTGAGGATGAGCACCGGTATGCTAGTATCTTCGAGAAGGTGCTTCCATTCCTTGAGTGCCAAAATTATGGAAAGTAATTCCCTGTCACCAATTTTGTAATTGTATTCCGCTGGGGACAATTTCTTAGAGAAGAAACCGCATGGATGCAAGGAACCCTAAGGCTTAGGACGTTAAGACAAGAGGGCAAATACTCCTGTCTCAGATGCATCAACCTCTAAAATGAAAGGCAGAGCAGGGTTAGGATTAGTTAGAACCATGGCGGTAGCAAAGGAAGTTTTAAGACTCTCAAAGACCTTAATTGCAGTACGTGATCAATGGAGTGGATCGTTCTCTTTACGGTCATGTCTGTGATAGGTTTGACTGAAGTAAAAATGTTTTTAATAAACTTTCTATAGTAATTAGTGAAGCAAAAAAAAAAGTTGAATAGACTGAAAACCAACTGGACGAGGCCCCTGCATATCTACAGATAGCTTGTCAGGATCCATGGAGAACCCTGCCGCAGAAATTACGTAACCTAGGAAAGTGACTTGAGTTGAGGGAACTCCCATTCCTCGAGCTTGCAAAACAGACCGTTCTCACGTAGTACCCATGTGACATCAGAACGGTGAGCCTCAAGTGTGGGTGAGTGTATGAGGATGTTGTCTAAGTACATCACAACACACTGTTGTAACATATCTCATAGGACATCATAAAAAAAATCTTGGAAAACAGCAGGAGCATTGAAAAGGCCAAAAGGCATTAAAAGATATTCATAATGCCCGCTCATAGTGTTAAATGCTGTTTTTCATTTGTGGCCACTTTGAACCTAACAAGATTGTAAGATCCTCTCAGATCGAAAAGATCATAGCTCCCTTGAGGCAGTCAAAGAGTCCCGTTACGAGCAAAAAAGAGTAAGCATTTTTAATGGTAAGGCTATTAAGACCCTTATAATCAATACATGGTCTTAACTCTCCACCCTTCTTCTTCACAAAAAGAAACCAGCCCCATCCTGAGAGGAGGATTTGTGGAATGATTCACTGTGATAGGGCATCGGCAACATACTCCTCCATGGCACTATTCTCTGCAACAGACAGAGGGTAAACCTGGCTCTGAGGAGAAATGGCTCCAGGTTGCAAGTCAATGGTACAATTGTAAGGTGAGGAGGCAACGTACTGGTCCACACTTTATCAAAAACATTTGGGAACTCTTGGTACCCCTCTGGCAGTCACAGAAGACGTGCCCAAGACTTTGACTGGTTGTTTGAGTGGAACAACATGGCGGGACCCTGACAATATTTTGGACCTACTCCAGTCGAGACTGGGATTGTGCTTTTGAAGTCAGGGATAACCCAGAACAACTGGCAAATGCTGAGAGGTTATCACCTGTACCTGAAGAGTTTCATAAGGGAGAGCCCCAAAGCCATGGATAACGAAGCAGTGTCATGAGTAACGAATGTGGGCTGAAGGGGCCTGGTATCAATGGCTTCAATAGCAAGTGAGCAGACTGAGGATGTACTGGAATGGAGTGCTGTGATACAAAAGCACTGTCTATGAAATAGCCTGAAGCACCATAGTCTACAAGAGCCTGAGTGACTATGGAGGAGTCCACCCAGGAAAGTACAGCCATGACCAAAGGTCTCTCTTTTTGAGGTTTCAGGGACGAGGATAAACCACCCAAGGTCTGTCCCCAACAGAACCTTAGGTGCAGGCATTTCCCGAACATGTAGGACAAGACTTTAAAAGTTGGCCTTGTAGCCCACAGTAGAGGCAGAGCCCCTATCTCCTCCTAAAGGCCCTCTCTGCCACAGAGAGACCCGTGAATCCTAGCTGCATAAGCTCAGCATTACCTGGTGTCTTGGTACCAGGAGGCATGGGTGGGAATAAAAACGTAGGAGACAACTGGACAGGAGGCTTCCGCAAGCGCTCCTTGAAGGAGAGTCTTTCTCTGAGTCTGATATCAATTAGGATTAGAAATGACACCAAGGCCTTGAGATCCTCTAGTAAATCTGTGGCACCAACTTAGTTTTTAATCACATTGTAAAGCCCATGAGAGAAGGCTGGTGCAAGGGCTTAATTGTTCCAACCTACCTCTGCTGCAATTGTACAGAACTCAATGGCATACTGGGCTACAGATCTCGTACCTTGCTGAATGGCTAGGAGTCATTTGGCAGCAGAGGAGGAGCCAGCCAAAACCTCAAATACCCTTTGAAAGGAGGCCACAAGTGCAGAACTGGACATGCTCCTGGTAGGACTAAGTGTAGCAGCAGAAACAAAAGCATGAGCAGCCATAGGTTGTGGGGCACTCTGATTAAAGTGTTCAGAAGTCAGAAGGGTTTGCAAGGCTAGTGCAAATTGATCTATGGGGTGATCCTGTTCCTCCATCCTGGAAATGATGGTGGGTAAATGTGGATTATTAACTACATCAGGATTCATGGCCCTTGCGTTATGTCAGGGTACCATGAACCAGACAGAGATGTAAAATGCTAAATTAATCACACCTTTATTAAAAAATAACAAAGAATTATAATGAGTCCAAAAGCCAAATGACAAGCCAGAAGTCAAAGCCAGAGCAGATAGTAAGACAAGTCTTGTCAGCATAAAAAATAATTACGGTGGATGGAGTGACCCATCTACCCATAGTGAATATTAAAAACATATGTTAAAAAACACACATAAGTATCTCGTATTGAGATTAACTTCTCATATAACCAGCTGAGAAACTCTATTGAATATCTATAAGTATGGAGCTGGCTGTTATAGCAGGCTAGGGATAAGATCCGTATCTGTGAGTATGAGTACCAGGTGACAGACGGTTTAGTAACAGAATTATGAATGTAAGAGCGGTATGACTATGTCATCCGCTATCAGTAGACAATCGGGCATGAGGACCGTTAACCCAGAACCACCCCATAAGTCAAATGCCTAGCTAAACCCCCTATACGCCAATTAAGGCCAACAATTTAAATTAATTGGTTATAGAGAAGCAGTGCGAATGCCTGACAAGCGTTTTGCCTACTTCTTTGTCAAAGGCCTTTTCACGTTTACTGATAGCGGATGACATAGTCATACCACTCTTGCTTTCATATATTTTTACTAAACCATTTGTCACCCGGTACTCATACTCACAGATACGGGTCTTATCCCTAGCCTTCTATAACAGCCAGCTCCATACTTATAGATATTCAATAGAGTTTCTCAGCTGGTTATATGAGAAGTTTATCTCAATACGAGATACTTATGTGTGTTTTTTAACATATGTTTTTAATATTTACTATGGTTAGATGGTTCACTCAATCCACCATAATTATTTTTTATCCATGACATGTTAATAAATGTTACATTTCAATTACACTCAGCCCTTATCCACAATAATCTGTTTATAATCTAGACTCAGGATCAAGTGTTAAATAATGCTTCTATCCCTCTCTCTCTCTTTTCTTAAACTCATGTTTTGGCATTAGGCACTGCCTCCATAAGGATACGTAGGCTTACCTTAGGGGGATACCTGTCCTGTGTTAAAATTCATCCAACCCTACCTACCCTAGGTAATCTTAGGGATTGTTTTCAAGCCTTGTCAGGAACCAAAGTGAGTAGTCATACGAGCCGTGGTCACGAAAACAAAAATCAGCAAAGTCAGGGACTAGCCAGGGATCAGGAACCAGAAGGGACATCAAACAAGCCAGGTTCTACACACAGAGTCAGGAACACAGGAACTCACAGAGAGATCAGAGACAGCGCAAGGGCAATGGCAAATAGGACTGAGGCAGTTAAATAGGGAGTGATGACATCATCATTCTGGGACTTCAACCCGTCTCTCTCTGATGATGTTCTCCAGTTTGGCCATAGGAGGGAGCCTGGGAGTAGTGAGCAGTGTTACACAATCTGCTAAAGGCAAATAGAAAAGACAGGTAAGTCTAAAATGGCAGACACGATAAAAAGCAGAAAATAACTATTGAAGTCAGGGTTAAACACATAAAAAATGAATGTAAATGTACAGTTACACTCATAATAACACTATTTAATAATGCCTAGATTTAGAGTTCTGTGGCCAAAGGGTTGCGTTAGCTACGCGTGCTTTTTTCCCCCCGCACCTTTTAAACAACGCTGGTATTGAGAGTTCTCAGAAGGGCTGCGTTAGGCTCCAAAAAGGGAACGTAAAGGCATATTTACCGCCACTGCAACTCTCAATACCAGCGGTGCATACGGACGCGGCCAGCTTAAAAAATGTGCTTGTGCACGATTCCCCCATAGGAAACAATGGGGCAGTTTGAGCTGAAAAAAAACCTAACACCTGCAAAAAAGCAGCATTCAGCTCCTAACGCAGCCCCATTGTTTCCTATGGGGAAACACTCTCTAAGTCTGCACCTAACACCCTAACATGTACCCCGAGTCTAAACACCCCTAACCTTACACTTATTAACCCCAAATCTGCCGCCCCCGCTATCGCTGACCCCTGCATTTTATTTTTAACCCCTAATCTGCCGCTCCGTACACCGCCGCAACATACGTTATCCCTATGTACCCCTAATCTGCTGCCCCTAACACCGCCGACCCCTATATTATATTTATTAACCCCTAATCTGCCGCCCCCAACGTCGCCGCCACCACCTACCTACAATTATTAACCCCTAATCTGCCGACCGGACCTCACCGCTACTCTAATAAATGTATTAACCCCTAAAGATAAGTCTAACTCTAACCCTAACACCCCCCTAAGTTAAATATAATTTTATTCTAAGGAAATAAAATAATTCTTATTAAATAAATTAATCCTATTTAAAGCTAAATACTTACCTGTAAATTAAACCCTAATATAGCTACAATATAATTAATAATTATATTGTAGCTATTTTAGGATTAATATTTATTTTACAGGCAACTTTTTATTTATTTTAACTAGGTACAATAGCTATTAAATAGTTAAGAACTATTTAATAGCTACCTAGTTAAAATAGTTACAAAATTACCTTTAAAATAAATCCTAACCTAAGTTACAATTAAACCTAACACTACACTATCAATAAATTAATTAACTAAACTACCTACAATTATCTACAATTAAATCAACTAAACTAAATTACAAAAAAAAACAAACACTAAATTACAAAAAAAAACACACACTAAATTACAAAAAATAAAAAAAGATTACAAGAATTTTAAACTAATTACACCTACTCTAATCCCCCTAAAAAAATAACAAAGCCTCCCAAAATAAAAAAATGCCCTACCCTATTCTAAAATAAACATTTTCAAGCTCTTTTACATTACCAGCCCTTAAAAGGGCCTTTTGCGGGGCATGCCCCAAAGAATTCTGCTCTTTTTCATGTAAAAAAACATACAATACCCCCCCAAAATTACAACCCACCACCCACATACCCCTAATCTAACCCAAACCCCCCTTAAAAAACCTAACACTAAGCCCCTGAAGATCTTCCTACCTTGTCTTCACCACACCGGGTATCACCGATCCGTCCAGAAGAGGGTTCGAAGTCTTTCTCCTATCCGGCAAGAAGAGGTCCAGAAGAGGCTCCGAAGTCTTCATCCTATCCGGCAGGAAGAGGAGATTCGGACCGGCAAACATCTTCATCCAAGAGGCATCTTCTATCTTCCTCCATCCGGCGCGGAGCGGGACCATCTTGAAGCAGCCGACGTGGATCCATCCTTTTCTAACGACGTCCTAAGTCCGAATGAAGGTTCCTTTAAATGACGTCATCCAAGATGGCGTCCCTCGAATTCCGATTGACTGATAGGATTCTATCAGCCAATCGGAATTAAGGTAGGAAAAATCTGATTGGCTGATTGAATCAGCCAATCTGATTCAAGTTCAATCGGATTGGCTGATCCAATCAGCCAATCAGATTGAGCTTGCATTCTATTGGCCGGTCCGGATCTCCTCTTCTTGCCGGATAGGATGAAGACTTCGGAGCCTCTTCTGGACCTCTTCTTGCTGGATAGGAGGAAGACTTCGCACCCTCTTCTGGACGGATCGGTGATACCCGGCGTGGTGAAGACAAGGTAGGAAGATCTTCAGGGGCTTAGTGTTAGGTTTTTTAAGGGGGGTTTGGGTTAGATTAGGGGTATGTGGGTGGTGGGTTGTAATGTTGGGGGGGTATTGTATGTTTTTTTTACAGAAAAGAGCAGAATTCTTTGGGGCATGCCCCGCAAAAGGCCCTTTTAAGGGCTGGTAAGGTAAAAGAGCTTGAAAAAAATTATTTTAGAATAGGGTAGGGCATTTTTTTTTATTTTGGGGGGCTTTGTTATTTTTTTAGGGGGATTAGAGTAGGTGTAATTAGTTTAAAATTCTTGTAATCTTTTTTTATTTTTTGTAATTTAGTGGGTTTTTTTTGTAATTTAGTTTAGTTGATTTAATTGTAGATATTTGTAGGTAGTTTATTTAATTAATTTATTGATAGTGTAGTGTTAGGTTTAATTGTAACTTAGGTTAGGATTTATTTTATAGGTAATTTTGTAATTATTTTAACTAGGTAGCTATTAAATAGTTCTTAACTATTTAATAGCTATTGTACCTAGTTAAAATAAATACAAAGTTTCATGTAAAATAAATATTAATCCTAAAATAACTACAATACATTTATTAATTATATTGTAGCTATATTAGGGTTTAATTTACAGGTAAGTATTTAGCTTTAAATAGGATTAATTTATTTAATAAGAATTATTTTATTTCCTTAGAATAAAATTATATTTAACTTAGGGGTTGTTAGGGTTAGGGTTAGACTTAGCTTTAAGGGGTAATACATTTATTAGAGTAGCGGCGAGGTACGGTCGGCAGATTAGGGGCTAATACTTGAAGTTAGGTGTCGGCGATGTTAGGGAGGGCAGATTAGAGGTTTGCGAGGCGGTTTAGGGGTTAATACATTTATTAGAGTAGCCACGAGGTCCGGTCGGCAGATTAGGGGTTAATAAGTGTAGGTAAGGTAGCGGCGACGTTGGGGGGGGGCAGATTAGGGGGTAATAAATATTATGTAGGGGTTGGCGATGTTAGGGGCATCAGATTAGGCGTACATAGGGATAATGTAGGTTGCGGCGGTGTGTTGTCGGCAGATTAGGGGTTAAAAAATTTTATTAGAGTGGCGGCGATGTGGGGAGGCCTCGGTTTAAGGGTGCATAGGTAGTTTATGGGTGTTAGTGTACTTTAGAGCACAGTAGTTAAGAGCTTTATGAACCGGCGTTAGCCCAGAAAGCTCTTAACTCCTGGCTTTTTGCAGGCGGCTGGAGTCTTGTCGTTAGAGTTCTAACGCTCACTTCAGCCAAGACTCTAAATACCGCCGTTAGAAAGATCCCATTGAAAAGATAGGATACGCAATTGGCGTAAGGGGATCTGCGGTATGGAAAAGTTGCGGCTGGAATGTGAGCGTTAGACCCTTTCCTGACTGACTCTAAATACCATCGGGCAGCCAAAACCAGCGTTAGGACCCCCTAACGCTGGTTTTGACAGCTAACGCAGAACTCTAAATCTAGGCGTAAATTATTTTAAAAAAAAATACACAAAAAGTTAAAAAAAAGGGTTCAAAGATGTGAGGTCTCATATGTTTGAAAATAGGCAGACAAAGGGCTTTAACATAGAGATACATACATGTCTTATATACAGTATATATATATATTTATATTGTATGATTTAAGAAGAAAGAGATAACCAGGAATATAATCCTAGTTGTCAAAAGACAGGGATTTCAGCACTCTTTTTAGAAAATCAAGCTCAAAAGACCAAAATATTTTTTTAAAAAGTAGAATTTATTCAATTGTGGATGGGAAGTTCTCCCAGTTGAGTGAACACCACTACCCAGAAGTTAAGATACAGCACACTGTATCACATTCGTAGTAAAATTTTAATAAAGTAACTTTTAGTTCTCTATATACACACTAGAGTTAGTATTCTAAACCTGACCGGTCAGGGGTACACTTAGATGCTATAGCATAAAAAACAGCCAATAAGTTGTTGTGAGGAGTACCTATAAAGAACCTCTACACCCTGCTGTACACAGAACCCCTACATGAGAGGTGTATCCTGGGCAGGTAAAAATTTATGGGATCTAAGAGGCCTATAAGGGTACTGCAAACAGAAGCAGGACACAGCTATAATCAACAGTCACAAAACAGTATATATAGAATGGTACTTGTGAATTTGCAAAGGGAAGCCTCAAACTTAGACTCACTACACCCAACTGCTCACAGTACTCCAAACAAGGAGAGTATAATACTGGGCAGTACAGAAAGTAAATATAGTCACCGGGATCTAAGTCGTCTGTAAGTTAGGCTCCCTGGATGTACACAGTAAAATCCATTCGATTTGCACAGTACAATCACATTCGATTTGCACTTAATATCAGACAGTATGTGTCATATTAGCACTGTTTAGTTAAGCCACACATGCAAAGCCTGCGACAGGAAAGATTAGCAGTAAGAGAATAAGCTTTGAGCACATATTGTAGCGTTTCCTCAGTGTCTCTGAGATCCTGAAATGCTAACATGTAGAGCTGCATGCAGAGGAGATATTAGTAAGCATGGTTGTGAAAAAGCAGATAAGAGTGTTGTCATCACATAGCCAGCATAGCATTTAAGCAGCAGAGTTCATATCCTCAGCACAATTAAATCATTAGAATGTGCCCAAACTCAGCTGATGAAGGGGTTGTGAACCCCGAAAACGTTCCAATAAAGAAGTTTGTGAAAGTCCTGAGAGTGCATTTACATTTGTTATATATGCTTTCTATATTTGCACCCAGGCTATTGTCTCTTGGTGGGCTGAACTGGAAATTGGTTGAATATATATATATATATATATATATACAGGTATACCCCGCTCATACAGCGGGTTAGGGACCGGAGCCTCGCTGTAAAGTGAAAACCACCTTAAAGTGAAACAAGGCGGTTTTAGCTTTCTTTTCACTTGCCAGTGTGTTTAAAAACTTGAAAACATGTTTGAACTAACATATATTAGGGGTGCAATAGTGATATGTTTAGTTTAACACTCACAGAGCACAGTATTCAATTAGTATTCAATAAATACTGTACCTGTAAAATAGTGACAATTACTGTAGTAAAATTTGCCAGACTACAAGACTGAGGCACAGATTGCACTGTAATGCTGTAAACAGAGTGAACTGCACATAACAAAATGGTGCAAGTCACTTTTCTCGCAATCACTCAAAGATTACAGCACTGTTTTAAAATCCTTGGAGGTTGAACTTCAGCTCCACAAAGCGCTGTATTAGTAAATCGCTGTAAAGTGAAGCGCTGTAAAGTGAGGTATACCTGTATATATATATATATATATATATATATATATATATATATATATATATATATATATATATATATGTAGTGGAAGACAGAAAACTTAGTTAACCCAACAGCGCTCCTATAGGTTTAAGACACGTGTATTATAATTATAAATACCCCTATATACGTAATAAACACCTATAGTTTCATATAAGCTGCCAATCTCCAAAAGGTCGGAGGATTTTCCAATACCTCCCAAAGAAATAGTGTTACAAAAGGAATATAGAGATGGCGCTATTGGAATAGGTGATAAAATGAGAGGTAGTGAGTCTCAGTATAAAACAGATGTTCTAATGATGTAAACACTTCAATGTTAGAGCAAAGCAACGTGCTGCAATTAATATCAATTGGTTCCTTCAAACAAATAAAATTATAAATTTAAAAGGTAGAACATAGTGTAAGGACCTGTGTAAGGTCTATAAAGGTACAGTCACTAATAATTTTCACGGTGAAATGGATGTTTTTCTTCTTATAATCCGGTAAGGTCCCCCTAAGAGTATGCACTTACTTCACAGACCCTCAATCAAATGAGGTAAGGATGATTCAGAAATGCTGTGCAAAGGTATTGCCTCTTGAATATGCAGTCTCTGGCAGGAGGAACTTTCTTTCTGGATAGGAGCTTGTGCCTGTCTTGGTGTCCTGGTAGAAGTGAACTTCCAATAGGTTTCCCCTGACGCGTTTCCAAGGGTTCAAAGTAATTTTTTCCCTTCTTCATCATCCTTACCTCATTTGATTGAGGGTCTGTGAAGTAAGTGCATACCCTTAGGGGGACCTTACCGGATTATAAGAAGAAAAACATCCATTTCACCGTGAAAATTATTAGTGACTGTACCTTTATAGACCTTACACAGGTCCTTACACTATGTTCTACCTTTTAAATTTATAATTTTATTTGTTTGAAGGAACCAATTGATATTAATTGCAGCACGTTGCTTTGCTCTAACATTGAAGTGTTTACATCATTAGAACATCTGTTTTATACTGAGACTCACTACCTCTCATTTTATCACCTATTCCAATAGCGCCATCTCTATATTCCTTTTGTAACTATATATATATATATATATATATATATATATATATATATATATATGTGTGTGTGTTTATATGTATTTATGTATTGATATTTGTTTATATGTATTTACAGACATATATACACATTTAAAAACATAAATACATATTGGATTGGGGCCCTTTGCTGTTAAGTAGATGAAAACATGCTAGACATGTCATATATATGTTCTAGCTGCACCACATGCAATGCTATGATTCGGGGAAACTGTTTTCAACATCCACACACTAATAAGAAAATATACATTAAACACTTTATGACATGTGCAACCACACGTGTTATTTATCTTCTGAGGTGTATTTGTGGACTTTTTTACATTAGTAAGATGACAGATGACATCAGAAAGTGGATGGCGAATACCCGTAGTGCCATACGAGCAGCCCTGGCTTCGGAACAGAGTGACCAACCTGTGGCCAGACATTTTCTGGAACACAACCACACTGTCAAGGATATGAGGTTTATGCTAATAGACCATGTTCCACCTCTGAAGAGGAGTGGTGAAACATTGTTCCAAATTGAAGCATATTGGATCTATAAATTGGGGACTCTGCATCCTAAAGTTCTGAATTCACAAATTAATTGGCAATATTACATATGATTATTTTATAGGTAACATATAATCGCCATCTTTGTTTGTAGAGAGCTTATGTTTTTAACTTTATATTCCAATAAGTTACAGGTTATATTTACAGGTTGTTAAGTTACATTTACTTATTTTTTCTTCCTGTTTTTTTTAATTTTTGGAGTATAGATAACATCATTTATACTTACCTGATAAATTATTTTCTTTCATGGCATGGAGAGTCCACAAATCCATTCAAGCACTAGTGGGAATTCAACTCCTTGCCACCAGGTGGAGGCAAAGAACACCCCAGCAAAGCTTCAAGTATCCTCCCATTACCCACAATCCCCAGTCATTCACAGACAGACACAAAGGTTATAGAGATGACTGTGTTTTAGAAAAATGACAAAAAAAAGTCTTAAAAATAAGGTCGGGTCGTGGACTCTCCATGCCAGGAAAGAAAAGAATTTATCAGTTAAGTATAAATTATGTTTTCTATCCAATGGCATGAAGAGTCCACAAATCCAATCAATTGCTAGTGGGAACCAATACCAAAGCTAGAGTCTACAGAATGGAAGGGAGGGATACACAAGACAGGCTAACCTAAACAGAAGCCACCACCGCTTGAAGAACTTTCCTCCCAAAAGTGGCCTCAGCTGAGGCAAAAACATCACATTTGGAAAATTTGGAAAAAGTATGCAATGATGACCAAGTGGCCGCCTTGCAAATCCAGAGAAGCATACATTTTAAAGGCCCAAGAGAAAGTGACAGCCCTAGTGGAGTGAGCCGTAATTTTCTCTGGAGGCTGCTGTCTAGCTGTCTCAAAAGCCAATCGAATAACACTTCTCAACCAGAACGAGAGAGTAGAAGAAGTGGCCTTCTGACCTCTCCATTTACCAGAAAAGACAACAAATAGAGCAGAAGATTGACGAAAATCTTTTGTAGCCTGTAAATAGAACCTTAAAGCATGCACAACATCCAGATGTGCAATAACCACTCCTTATTAGAGGAAGGATTAGGACAAAAGGAAGGAACAACAATTTCTTGGTTAATATTGCGTTCTGAGACCACATTAGGTAGAAATCCTAATTTAGTACAGAGAACCGCCTTATCCACATAAAAAATAAGATAAGGAGAATCACACTGTAGAGCTGAAAGCTCAGAAACTCTATGGGCAGAGGAAATTGCCAGCAAAAACAAAACCTTCCAGGACAATAACTTGATATCAACAGAATGCATAGGCTCAAATAAAGCCTGCTGCAGAACTTTAAGAACCAGATTAATACTCCAAGGAGGAGCAATTGACCTAAACACAGGCCTGATTCTAACTAAAACCTGGACAAAAGATTGAACATCTGGCAAAATTGAAAGACACTTCTGCAGAAGAATCAACAGAACCGAAATCTGACCCTTTAGGGTACTGACTGATAAACCCTTCTCCAGGCCCTCCTGAAGAAAGGACAGAATATGGGGAATTCTCACCTGACTCCAAGAAAAACCCCTAGATCTGCACCAATGAACATACTTATGCCATAACAGGCTTACGAGCCTGAATCATAGTCTCAATAACTTTCACAGAAAAACCTTGTCTGGACAAGACTAAGCATTCAATCTCCAAGCAGTCAGCTTTAGAGAGACTAAGTCCGGTTGGGGAAAGGGACCCTGAAGTAGAAGATCCTTCCTCAGAGGCAATTTCCACAGGGGAAATGACAACATCCTCACTAGGTCCACAAACCAAGTTCTGCGAGGCCACACTATTAGAATCACTGAATCCTGCTCTTGTTTGATATGAGCTATCACTAGAGGAAGGAGGGCAACCGGAGGAAACAGATAAATTAGACCAAAAACCCATGGCACTGCCAGGGCGCTTACCAAAGCTGCTTGAGGATCTTTTGATCTTGCTCCATATCTTGGAAGCTTGGCGTTTAGATGAGATGCCTTCAGATCCAACGCCGGAGCTCCCCACTTGAGGGTTAACATCGAGGAAACTTCTGGATGGAGAGCCCATTCCCCTGGATGAAACATCTGCCTGCTCAGATAATCTGCTTCCCAGTTGTCCACCCCTGGGATATGAATAGCAGAGAGATGACAATTGTTAGACTCTGCCCACTGAAAAATGCGAGTCACCTCCTTCATAGCTAACAAGCTCCAAGTTCCTCATTGGTGGTTGATATACGCCACCGAAGTGATATTGTTCGATTGAAATCAGATAAACCGAACTAAACTCAGTTGAGGCCAAGCTGTTAGAGCAATGAGAATTGCTCTCAATTCTAGGATATTTATAGGGAGGGCAGACTCCTCCTGAGTCCAAAGTCCCTGAGCTCTTAGAGACCCCCAAACTTCTCCCCAGCTTAACAGGCTGGCATCCGTGGTCACAATCTACCAAGAAGGTCTAAGGAAACAAGTGCTCTGAGACAAATGGACCTAGGAGATCCACCAAGACAGAGACATCCTTGTCTGAGAGTCTAAAACTATCCTCAGAGATATCAGTGTGGTCTCCGTTCCATTGATTGAGCATACATAACTGTAGAGGGCTCAGATGGAAGCAAGCAAATGGAATAATGTCCATGGATGCCACCATGATACCAATTACTTCCATGCATACAGCCACCAATGGATGAACAGAGGACTGAAGAGAATGACAGGCCTCCAGAAGCTTGAATGTTCTGACCTCCATCAAAAAAAGTCTATGATTGTCCCCAGGAAACATACCCTGGTACTTGGCACCAAGGATCTTTCTCTAGATTCACATTCCACCCGTGAGAGCAGAGAATAGCTAATAGAGAATTTGTATGGGATCTTGCTAACTGAAAAGATATCATCCAGGTAAGGAGCCACCGCAATTCCTAGAGATCTGGCCACAGCCAAAGAGACCTTAGAACCTTCATAAAGATTTGAGGAGCAGTGGCGAGGCTGAAAGGCAGGGCTATAAATTTGAAATGATGATCCAAAAAAGTGAACCTCAGGAACTTGAAATGTTCCCTGTGGATAGGCACATGAAGATATGCATCATTTAGGTCTATAGTGGTCATAAACTGACCCTCCTGAACTAGAGGGAGAATAGAATGAATAGTCTCTATTTTGACGGGACCTTGAGAAACTTGCAGAGAGACCTTAAGTCTAGAATGTTTAAAAAAATTCCCTCTTTTTTGGGAACTAACAAAAGATTTGAATAAAATTCTTGACCCTGTTCTGATAGAGGAACTAGGATAATCACTCCCAAAGACAAATTCCTTATGCAGAGAAGAAGGCCTCTCACTTTACCTGGTTTACAGATAATCTTAATAGGAATCTGTCCCTGGGGGGATAAGACTTGAATCCTATCCTGTATCCCTGGGAGACTACATCCACTGCCCAATGAACTGGAACATCACAAATCCAAGCCTGCTGAAAAAAGGAAAGCCTGCCCCCTACCTGATTCATAACTGGATCGGGGGCGGCCCCTTCATGCTGACTTAGCCTCAGAGGAAGGCTTTCTGGATTGCTTACCCTTGTTCCAGGGCTGGCTAGCTCTCCAAGAAGTCTTGGCTTGCTCAGATTTAGAGGACGAGGAAGATCTCTGTCCCTTGAAGTTACAAAAGGAAAGAAAATTAGAAGTCTGACAACCCTTGGGTCTATTCTTCTTATCCTGTGGTAAAAAAAAACCTCTCTTTCCACCAGTAACCATGGAAATGATCTCTGCCAGACCAGGACCAAATAAAGACTTATCATTAAAAGAAAGAGACAGAAGCTTGGATTTAGAAGTCACATCCGCAGACCAAGACTTTAACCAAAGGGCTCTGCGGGCTAGTATCGCAAAAACTAGAAATCTTGGCTCCCAGCCTAACAGCTTGCATACTGGCATCACAGATAAAAGTATTAGCCAGCTTTAGAGCCTTGATCCTATCCTGGATCTCCTCTATAGTAGTCTCCTCTGAAATTAGATCAGACAAAGAGTCACACCAATAAGAGGCTGCACCAGCAACAGTCGCAATACTAGCAACTACTTGCCACTGCAAACCCTGATGAAGAAATATTTTTCTTAAATAACCCTTCATAGGGTCTCTAAAAGAGGAACTATCCTCAACAGGCTAAGGTAGATATAGTGCCCTCTATTCTAGTAAAAGTGTGCTGCAGATTGCGCACTGAATCAGCCACAGGAAACATCTTTTTAAACACAGGAGACAGGTTAAAAAGAACACCCAGCTTATCCCTTTCCTGAGATATAATGTCAGACATGCGATCTGGAACAGGAAAAACCTCCACAGATTTAGGTTTGACAACAAAAACTCTATTCCGTTTATTAGCCTTTTTAGGAGCCTCTGCGACAGTATCAGATTCATCCAAAGTAGCTAAAACCTCCTTCAAGAGTAAACAGAGATGCTAAAGTTTAAATCTAAAAATAACCTCCTCAGAATCTATTGTACTAGGAACTGCAGATTCTGAATAAGAGATCTCGCCCCCAGGAGCTGCAGAGGAATGATCCTTGCTAGATAACTGATAAAGAATAACCAAATCAGTCTTGGTGGAACCAGAACCCATATAAATGTTCTTAGATTTCCTCTTCCCTTTACCAGAACTAGGTAAAGCACTTAGGACTGCAGAAGTCAACTGCGCAGCAAAATCTTTAGGCAAACAGACACTCCCAGAGACAGACTGAGAGGAACCGTAGAGCACTGCATGTGAATATGTCAAAGACTGGGACATGTTAACAGAAGACTGAGACAACCCCTGAACAGCATTATCCTGATAAAAAGAAGGCTCAGATAAGAAATCCTTATACTTAGATAATAAAACCTTATTAAGGCAAGTGGAACAAAATTGCACAGGAGGTATAACTTGGGCATCTGCACAATAAAGACATTTATCAAATGACAGAGAAAGCTTAGTATTGGCTTCCATAGTAAATAAAATAGCACTTTATTTCCCTTATACTCTAATTTCAATATAAAAAAATAGAATAAAATTCTAAGCATAGATAAAAAATTATTAAAACTGGTGCGCAAAGACCACCTTGCCATCTTCCAACTGCTAAAAGCCACCTTTACTCTTACTAAAGAGAATTACATGGGCACAGCATAACCCCAATCCTTTCTTGCAGGAAAAAGTACCCATTAAAGGATTAACAACTTGATTTCTTCAGACACCTTCTTCGCACATCACCTACAATGTTACACAGGCAAATAATGACTGGGGATTGTGGGTAATGGGAGGATACTTGAAGCTTTGCTGGGGTGTTCTTTGCCTCCACCTGGTGGCCAGGAGTTTAATTCCTGCTACTAATTGAATGGATTCATGGACTCTCCATGCCATTGGAAAGAAATATACATATTTTTCTGAATACACATGTTTAGTGGTTCAATATGAGAGCTATTATTCTTCCTATTAGTTATCTACCCATACTGTCTTTTGGGTATATAGTTAAAATATAATGTTATTTATTTTATTCTAGCATTGTTTTTTAGATGGTTCTCCCTATTCTCCATATGCACTAGTATATGGTGCATATAGGCTTATATACAACATGAAGGTTACTAGATGAAGATGTAACATCTGCATGTATGCGCTTATAATTTGATGCTTGTACTTGTATGGTTAAACATCATCTTAGTATAGATAGTATAGATATTATGCTCATATCTCATTTGTGCATTATTATATTTGCTTAGTTTACCATAAGTTGGGTATGTTCCTTTAAGGATGAGAGTGAACTCTAACATGGTATTTCTTGTTAATATAACAAGTAATCCTGACTAATATAACATGGTGGTTGTGATGTTGACACGCCCCCTTGATTCTTGGTATTAAGCAATTTATGTTTGTTTGAACAGTCATAACTACTTATATATGCTCTTATAACCAATTATTTTTTACTTTAATAGCCAGTGCTATACATGTTACATAGATTGCATTGATTACTTGTACTAGAGGTGCTGTGACAAGGACACGCCCTCTTGAGTGTTTCCAGACTGGTTGGTTGTTACACCCTGCCTGTAAACAATCCGCTCACATCCGTGCAATGTGCTGTACTTTTTGACTACATAACACTTCTGAAATAACGGTATATTCACCTACGATAACAGTGAGTAGTCATTTTTTAGTTTCTATTCTATGATGCTGCTATATACGTTTATTTTAATCTAAAGGTATCTATATCTGTTTCATACTAAATGCTTCCTTAAAGGCACGTAGTTAGACATTTGTGATGTGTAACAATTTGCACATACTTTTTTGCTACCTTGTTTGTATTTTGCCTATACAATTCCTTAGACATAATGTTTGATTCACCTATGCATAATAAGAGAGCCGTCTGCAACATACGATAAATATTGAGACATGGTAATTTTGCATATAACAAATTTTACTGCCCAGATTATTCACTTTTTATTTTGACACACTGTATATTAAGCTATATTGAAGGTATATTATATTAACACTATATTGCACCATATTGTATGTATTCATTGTTACAATAATAACCGTTTGAATAAAGGAACACTTTAAATCCAGTGAGTGCCATTTATTTCTAATTATACAGTGTAAATATATATATATATACAGTGAAACCTGTTTAAGACGGAATGGCATCGGACAACGGAAATTTTCCGTCTTGGACAGGTTTCCGTCTTATACAGTTAGTAACTGATGGAGCATCTTTTGACATGTGCAAATTCAAAAATGGCAGAATAATGTTACTGTATTGGTCATGAAGCCAGTCTGACCTGCCTTGCCGCAAGGGAGCATAGGATTGAATTCCTGACCAATTAGGAAGTCGGGCGGCAGGTAATGACCTGCTGTCCAGCTTCCTGATTGGCTGGGAAGCCATTTCCATGTTCCCTCGCGGTATTGCAGGTCTCCCTCTGACCGTCAGTTCTGGTATCAGAGCATTTTGGCGCAAATGCTCAGGATCAGCACCATATCATAACGTACCAATATCAGTACATCCCTAATCAGAATCAATTTCTTGTTTTTCTTGCATTCAAGTAACAAAGACAGTACAATTTTTCTGCTTAATCATTACAGTCTTTTATTTAGTTTTTATCTGGATTGCCTTTTTTTCTCTAACACAGAAAATGGGTGAGAAAACATAGATTGTATACTAACACAGTACAGTACTGTATTAAAAGATTATGTGTTGCATCAATTACTGTTCAGTAATACAGCACACAAACTTTAAGTCTTCTAAACTGTACCTGTACAGTATGCAGTACAAAGACATCTACAGGTGCAGTATCTATTGTGCACAATTACCACAGATACAGGTACAGTAATCACACCTTATGCAAACATTTTAAATACTGTAAAATGTACAGTAAAATACTGTAAAAATAAAAATACAGGTACAGTACTGTACTCTACATGTACATGCTTTTTATTTTTTAGTGTACACCAGTACTGTACAATTCTGTATCTGGATTTATATTTACAGTTCTGTACTACAGTACTTTTTTATTCTAACATTAAATGGAAAACAACACTGAACATTATTACCGGTAAAAGATTAACTGTAATTGTTGCATCAACTTGGTTCACAATTACAGTAATACAGTACACAAACTTAAACTCTTCTAAGTACAGTACAATCACAGCTACAGTATCTATTGTGCGCAATGCCCACTAATACAGTAATCACATTCACATACAGTAATATGCAAACATTTTAAACTACAGTACTGTAAATACTGTACAGTAAAATATTGAAAATAAAAATACCTGTGCAAGTACTGTTAATAAAATACAGTACAGTACTGTAAATAAAAATACAGGTACTGTACTCTACCTGTATGTACTTTTAATTTTTTTAGTGTACACCTGTTCTATACAGTACAGTATCTGGATTTATTTCTACAATACTGTACTTCAGTACTTTTTTATTCTAACAGAAAATGGTACAGTACTGAACATTATTAAAAGATTCATTGTTGCATCAACTTTGTTCATAATTACTGTACTGTAATACACAAACTTCAACTCTTCTAAATACAGTACTGTACTGTACAGTACAATTACAGGTACAGTATCTATTGAGCGCAATGCCCACTAATAATCACATCTTATGCAAACATTTTAAAGTACAGTACTGTAAATAAAATATGTACAGTACTGTAAATAAAAAAAACCGTACAATTACTGTAAATGACATGTGCTTAAAATAGTGTACAACTACTGAAAATAAAATTCTGTAAATAAAAACACAGGTACTGTACTCTACCTGTACATACCTTAACATTTTTAGTGTACACCTGTACAGTACAGTATATGGATTTATTTTACAGTACTTTACTTCAGTACTTTTTCATTCTAAAAGAAAATGGCTCTGAAGACATGAACTACCTGTATATTCTATACAAATACAGTACTGAACATTATTAAGTGTAAAAGATTAATTGTTGCATCAACTTGGTTCACAATTACAGTAATACAGTACACAAACTTAAACTCTTCTAAGTACAGTACAATCACAGCTACAGTATCTATTGTGCGCAATGCCCACTAATACAGTAATCACATTCACATACAGTAATATGCAAACATTTTAAACTACAGTACTGTAAATACTGTACAGTAAAATATTGAAAATAAAAATACCTGTGCAAGTACTGTTAATAAAATACAGTACAGTACTGTAAATAAAAATACAGGTACTGTACTCTACCTGTATGTACTTTTAATTTTTTTAGTGTACACCTGTTCTATACAGTACAGTATCTGGATTTATTGCTACAGTACTGTACTTCAGTACTTTTTTATTCTAACAGAAAATGGTACAGTACTGAACATTATTAAAAGATTAATTGTTGCATCAACTTTGTTCACAATTACTGTAATACAGTAAACATTTTAAAGTACAGTACTGTATAGTTTTTTGTATCCAATCCAGTACTGTACTTTAAAAGTTTTTTAGCTGCAGATGGAGACAATGTTTACATACTGTACTTTAAAATGTTTGTACTGTACTGTTGCTGGACAGGTCTTGCTTGAAGGTCCGGATACAGAATGATCTGGAACAGGCCAGTGTGTTCTAAAACAGGGAAATACAGTAGTTAGTTATCAGAAATAATGATCATAAACAAAACATTCAACAGTACTGTTAAATAATGTACAGTACTGTACTAAAAAACAGTACAGTACTGTATTTAAGCTTTACATACTCTTATACAGTACTGTACTGTATTTAGATAGTGTACTACAGTTACTGTCTACTGTATGTTTTTACTGTACATACCTGTACCTTTATTGGTTTTCTTGTCCCCACAGTGCCAATATTGTTGCTTGTTATCTTGGGGCATTGGTTATCCTTTTTTCAATTAAATGTCTAGTGGATGTTATTGGTTCTAGAAGCTCCGGGCAGTTATTAAATAATGCAAACTCTTGCAACTGGTGAACTTTCTCTAGAGCATCTTGGTAGCTTTTGATTGCTGGCTCACTGGGAATTTCTGTGGTTTCAGCACTTTGATCGTCAACCATGTTCTCATCACTATCTTGTTGTTGATCTATAAGTTCCACAGCATTTGTAAATGTGCTTTCCGTCGCAAGTTCTTTGTCTATGTCAATGTAACGGTCTATTTCACTGTCAACAAGACCTCCTTGCTGGAATAATGAACGAATATCATTGTTTTCTTCTACAGTCACCTGTATTATTTCTGGCACTTCGTCATTATCGTTCCTGTTGGAATTAGAGAAACCAGCTTTTACAAAGCACTTGCAAATGGTATCAGCAGAAATAGACTTGCATGCCATAGAAATCCAGTTGACAGCATCAAGGACTGTTATGGACTTGGCAAGCTGGTGTACATTTTGTGTGGTAGAAATGTTTGCAACCAAGGACTGTAGCAATAATTTTCTATAGTGTGTCTTCATCGTGTAGATAACACCTTGGTCCATTGGCTGTGTTACGCTTGTTGTGTTTGCAGGGAACCAGGCTAATTTTACATTGCTAAGTTTCAGATGTGGATGGCAGGTAGCGTTATCCAAAAACAGGATGACTTTATGACCTTCTCTCTTCATTTTTCTGTCAAAAATCTTGAGCCATTCAGACATTAGTTCTGCTGTCATCCAGGCTTTTTTATTTGCACGCCAAATAACGGGAAGCTGTGTAGTGTCTATGTTTTTGAAGCAACGTGGCTTTGCTGCCTTACCAATCACAAGAGGCTTCTCCAATCTCCCATCCATGTTTCCACAGAGGAACACCGTCAATCTTTCCTTGGATAACTTTCCTCCTGTGCATTTTTCACGTTTAACAGCCAGAGTTTTTGAAGGTAGCAACCTAAAGAATAGGCCAGTTTCATCGCCATTGTAGATATCTTTTGTAGCGTATGGTTCCTTAAGCATTTTGAGCTTTTCTTCCCATTGGCTAACAGTTTCTTGATCTACATCCTTTGCTTCTCCACATATTTCATTCCATACAATGCAATGCCTCCTTTTAAAACTTTCCAGCCAGCCATTAGATGCCTTAAAATTTTGCCTAATTCTTTGGCTAGTGCGAGGGCTTGTGTTTGTAGTATAGGACCAGAAATTGGTACATTTTTAGAGCGTGCGGCTGCAAACCATTCCCAGAGGAGCTTGTTTAAATCTTCATTTCCAGTTGCCTTCGCTTTCCTCTTCACTTCGCCATTGCCAGCTAACCATTCTTCCATGATTTTCTCTTTATTTTTGATAGCTTCATAAATTTGTGTTTTGCCACACTTAAATTTCACACTTAAATTTCTCAACGCATTGTTTTACAGACAACTTATCTTTTGTGTAGGCCTCAATCACTTTAACTTTCATAGCAAGAGTAAGAGTGTTGCACTTTCTAGGAGCCATTCTTTGTCACACACCTCTTAAGTTTCAGGGTCCTTCCAACACCCCTTCCGCTTCCTTCCCACACCACTAACGTTTCAGCGTCCTTACAACACCCCTTCCGCTTCCTTCCCACACCACTAACGTTTCTGCATCCTTCTCACATCACTTCCGTGTCAGCGTCTGTTCCAATACCCCTTCCGCTTCCTTCCCACACCACTTAACACCCCTTTCGCATCCTTCCCACACCACTTAACACCCCTTCCGCTTCCTTCCCACACCACTAACGCTCCTGCGTCCTTCTCTCATCACTTCCGTGTCAGCGTCTGTTCCGTCGTCTTGTTCTTACCTCACTTCCGTTCCGCGTTACATTTTCGGGCTTATCCAGGTTTTCCGGCTTATCCAGGTAAGTGAACCAAATGTATGTGTAATTAACACTGTGACCACTTTCCGTTTCCGCGTTGGACAGTTTTCGGCTTATCCAGGTAGTAAAACAATGAAAGTATACACTAAGCGCCGGGACGGAGGGATATTTCCGACATGGACAGGTTTCCATGTTATACAGGGTCCGTCTTGGACAGGTTTCACTGTATATATATATATATATATATATATATATATATACATACACAGATTTGGCACCCTGAGATATTTGTCCTTACAGTAAATGAGTGCAATTTTTGTTGTCTTTTTTATATAGGGTGTTAGGTTTTTTTACCCTAATTTTTACTCTATTGACCTCTATGGGGAAATACATTAACGCATGCGCAATATTGTAACTTCTTATTTTTTAAAAAGCATTTTAAAATAAACAAATATTCTACATGTTACAGCAAATGAAGGATTGTCTTAATCTCGGGCTTAATACATGAATTTTTGAGACTGGCATTCATTTTCTTGAAATTTAATTGGTCTTTTTGTCCCATATCTTGTGGTAGGTGGGCTGCTTGCTTACTTAAACTGCTCGCTACTGAGTTTTATTAGGTATGCATAACAGCCATTTTCTTCATATAATATAGGTGCACAGTCATCAGGGGCATCATCAGTTTATAAGTTCATAGCACTTCACTGCATAAACAACATTTTTTATATAAAAGATTAACCCCTCCCATGTGGTGGCAAGTATGTAAATAATCCCCCCTCCAACTTGGGCATGTTTACCATCTAGTCCTGGGGATAGTTATGTAGGTAAATGAGCCCTTAACACAAAGGGCATGCTATTATCTAATAAAAATAGGAGAATGTAATTATCCATTAATAAATGTAAAAATTCTAGTTTTTAAACCTATTAAACAGCCGTAGAAAGAAATGTGGAGGTGCTCTAAATCACTGCTTCTTGCTGAGCCACAAATAAACCCATACTCCAATGAGAGCACATACTTAAAAGAATATGATCTCTTCTTTAAATGGGGGGGGGGTCGTTTAAACCTCTAGAAAGCATGTGACTAATAACAAAAAAGCCTTTTATGTTCATGATTACCAGATTTAGAGTACTACCATTAGAATGAGTTAAAACGCCTTATCTCTGGGGAATATATATAATATATATATATATATATATATACATTTATATCTGAGACCCTAATGAGAAAGGATGAGTTATATCAGCATATTATGATTGTTAAAAAATTAAAATGACTTGTCTTGTTTCTTGATAGATAATTACTATGTGCATTAAAACTATAAGTAAATACTTGTTTGTCCATTAATATGTTGTTTAAGACAAATCCACCTCCTATGAAACTTGTGGTTGCTAATATGTAGAAGGAGGTAGTTTGTAAGAATTAAGACCCCTTGTTAAAGAGATATCAAACCCTTTTTTTTTTCTTTTATAATTCGGATAGAGCATGCATTTTGGTTCAGCACCATTTATAGTGCTTGCTGATTGGTGGCTACATTTAGCCACCAATCAGAAAGCAGTACCCAGGTGCTGAACCTAAAATGGGCCGTCTCCTGAACTTTCATTCTTGCTTTTCAAATAAAGATACCAAGAGAACAAAGAATAATATATTATAATAGGAGTACATTAGAAAGTTGCTTAAAATTGTATGCTCTATCTGAATCATAAAATAAAAAATTGGGTTTAGTATCCTTTTAAGCCCTAATATCCTGGCATGTTCCTTTTTTAAGACCTATATACATACTGGATAAATAATCAGTCTAAATTGCAAATGCAAGCAGCTAAGCTCTCTATCACAAAATGGGTTAATCATTGTCTAAATTTGATGGACTGTTGAAAAGTCCAGAATTCTTCTTTAGCACCCGCTGGGCTGCACTTTTAAGTTCTCTCCTTTTAACTCTGTCGAGACAGATATACTTATTACCCACAAAGCTCTTAAAAAAAAGCTGTCTGTTACAGAAAAATCAATTCCCCTTTGATATATGCTTGGCCCAGTTACAAAAACTGGACTGTCTCCTGAAAGAGGAAAAGCTATTTTTCAAATAAAAGAATCCAAGCAATAGCTACAAGGTAATGCCATAAGTGGAAGAGAGTCAAGGTCTAAATGTTATTTTAACAAGAGGTATCTTCAGAAAAGGTTTCTTTTGTTAATGGACTGAATGTGTTTCTTTGCCTACTGTTTGACCTTGTCATTTCTATTTCTTGTTCATGGTCTGAATTATTATAGAATCCTAATTGACCTCTGCAGCCTATAAACTGTCACCTTGTGAGAGTCTATGACAGGACACAACAGCAGAAAATAAATAGATATTCTGTAACTTGCTTTTTATTATTTACACTGAAATCATGTATCAGATTTAATGTGTTTTTTGAAAGCATTAGTTATCTAAAAAGAACATACAGCATCATGTAATTGAATTAAATTGTATTGTAATGTGTTACATTTTTCAAACCTTGCAAGCAGTGACAGATTCCTTTCTTGCCAATAAAGGCACTTGCTTTCTTTCCTTAACTTCTAATGTTACATAAATGGCTATCAATATGTGTGTGTGTGTGTGTGTGTGTGTGTATATATATATATATATATATATATATATATATATTTATATATGTGTGTGTGTGTGTTTGCGTATATATTTATATATGTGTGTGTGTGTGTTTGCGTATATATTTATATGTGTGTGTGTGTGTGTGTGTGTATATATTTATATATGTGTGTGTGTGTGTGTGTATGTATATATATATATTTATATATGTGTGTGTGTGTGTGTGTGTGTGTATATATTTATATATGTGTGTGTGTGTGTGTGTATGTATATATATATATTTATATATGTGTGTGTGTGTATATATTTATATATGTGTGTGTGTGTATATATTTATATATGTGTGTGTGTGTGTGTGTGTATGTATATATATATATTTATATATGTGTGTGTGTGTGTGTGTATATATTTATATATGTGTGTGTGTGTGTGTGTGTGTGTGTGTTTGTGTATATATTTATATATATGTGTGTGTGTGTGTGTGTGTGTGTATGTATATATATTTATATATGTGTGTGTGTGTGTGTGTATATATATATATATAGGATACAAAGAAAAGTCCGGATCCTCAGATGCAGATAAAACATAAATCCTTTATTTGATAATGCAGGTAAAAGCATAGAGTATCGGCAGATACAGTTATTTAAACCAAGACTGACATTTTAACATAGACAGCTGGGCAATCTGCAGCAGACATGTTTCGTGCCTACAGGCACTTGTTCACTGCTCACAGGTGTCCCAGCTCATTATCCTTAAATAGGTATTTCTTAAAGGTATAGAGACTCAAATGAGTAAATGGTAATCTAATTATTGTCTATGTTAATAACTATTATAATATATACAAATCACAGATACATATATACATATGAAAGTCACTAAGCTCAGATAAACACTTCAGTTCATACACTTAAAAATACTAATATGAACTATTGAAGATTAAATATGAATAAATACACATAAACTCTGTTCATAATCTTATAACCTAATGCATATAGTGAACAATCATAATATAGAGGGGCAATATACAAAGACATGTGTATTACATAGAGTATGGAAGTCTAAGGATTAGATTTATACTTTCCCCTGTTTGATGTATAAATATACAAAATTCCTCTCTTATTTATGTTAAATATACAAATCTATGTCCCTTCTAAAATTTAATCCTTGCGGAATGATAGTATTGAGGGAAAAAATCCAGAATACTTCCCTAGTATTTAGCTTTGTTTCTCTGTCACCTCCCCTCTTCCATAGGGGTACATGGTCTATTGCTTGGACCATTAATAGGCTGGCATCAGAGTTGTGATGCTCTCGAAAATGCCTAGCTATTGGGGTGTCAGACTCAGTATCATCTATTGACCTGAGGTGTGCCAAGAATCTGTCCTTTAAGGATCTCTTAGTTTTTCCTACATACTGTTTATAGCACCCCCTACAGGTCAATAGATATATTACATGTGTGGTGTTACAGTTTAAATAAAAATTAATTTTGTACGTTTTTTGAAGATGGGTTGAAACAAATGTTTCCCCCTCTGATACATGATCACAGGTCTTACAAACATTCCTTCTGCATTTGAAAAAGCCTTTCCGCTTTTTCAACCAACACGTTGCAGAACCACTGCCAGAGCTGTCAGAAGGAGAAACATAGTTTCCTATAGTTTTCCCCTTCTTAGAGATAAAGTCACATCCTTTTTGAATTATTTTCTTTAATGCCAAATCTGTATATAAGATTGGAATACATTCTTTTATGATGTTACACACTTCCCCATATTCCAGACTGTAAGTTGTTATAAATTTGGGTCTATTATCTTCCTGCTTATCCTTATTGTATCCCTGTCTGTTACGATATCTTAACAGTTCATTCCTTGGTATGTCGTTTACATCATTCCTAGCTTTTTCTAACACTCTAGGGGAATAACCCCTATCCAATAATCTTTCAGTAATCAAATTAGCTTGAATTTCATAACTTTCATTAGTAGTACAATTTCTCTTGGCCCTTATGTATTGACCCTTGGGAATACCATTTAGGGTATGCCTTGGATGACATGAGTTATATTCTAGAATAGTATTACCTGCTGAGGCCTTTCTAAATAGATCTGTTTCTATCATCTCCTGTGTGGCACTACCCTTTAATGTTATATCCAGGAAGCAGATTGAGCTCTTATGCTGTTCCCCTATCAGCTTAATGCCACAGTTATTATGATTCAAATAATCACAAAATCCTTCTATTTCACTTTCCTCACCATCAATTATAAAAATCAGATCATCTATGAATCTTGCATAGAAAATGATCTTATTACGGAGGGGGTTGCCATCTCCAAAGACGTGGAACCGCTCCCACCATCCCATAAAGAGATTGGCGTAACAGGGGGCAAACTTGGCCCCCATAGCGGTTCCACGCCTCTGGAGATAGAAACCTCCCTCAAACATAAAATAATTGTGGGTCAATAGGTATTCAATTGATGTCAGAATAAATTGTTTGGTGGTCACATCATAATTGCTATGTGTATCTAAAAAATATCCAATAGCATCTAGCCCTTTATCATGTTTGATGGCTGTATATAGTGAGGTTACATCTACCACCAAAAACCTATAAGATGACTTCCATTTAATATTCTGCAATTTTACCAGTAAGGAGGTGGTGTCTTGTATAAAGCTTGGAAGTTCTTTCACCAATGGCTGCAAGTAACTATCTATGAGCTCCGAAAGAGATTCATTTAATGAATTTATACCAGCAATTATGGGACGCCCCGGGGGATTAAACATGTCTTTGTGCGTCTTGGGGAGGTAGTGAAATATAGGTGTCACTGGATACTCTGGGATTAACATATCCTCAATAGCCTGATTAATGACATTATTGTATCTGGCGTGTTTTACTATATCTTTCAAAATTTCTTTGTATTGTAAAGTTGGATTTTCTTTTAATTTTACATATACTTCCTTATCACTTAATTGTCTACTGGCTTCTTTTAAATATGAATCCCTATTAAGTACTACCACATTTCCCCCCTTGTCTGAGGCTCTCACCACAATTTTGGTATTGTCTGAAATCTTTTTAAGTGCCTGTTTTTCTTTAAAGGATAAATTATGTCTTTGTTTCTTCTCTTTCTTATCAAGTTCCCTTAGTTTTTCCTCAACTACTTTTTGGAAGGTCTCCACCGGGTGAGTTCTAGAGTGCACCGGATAGAAATTGCTTTTCTTCTTAAATTTAGACAAATCTATATCTCTTTCCGTAATTAACGTATTAGATAGTTCCTGTGTATTCTCATTTAATAAGCCTTGTAGGTCAAATACAGAACATTGCTCAGAAAAGGACAAAAATTCTTTATCAGATTCCACTTTTGTAGAAATAACATTGCTATGTTCTTTCTCAGCATCTGCAAAATGTTTACGCAATAACAATTTCCTCACGAATTTATTTACATCTAACACAGTGTTAAACAAGTTGAAGTGCTGTGAAGGAACATAATTCAGACCCTTGGATAATACCTTTATTTCATCATCATTTAAAATTGTATCAGATAGATTGATTACATTAGTATTTAAGCATATTTCTTTATCTGTTTTGCTAATCTGGTAGGGTAGGTCTTCAGCTGAATTTTTTGTTTGGGGTGTGATATACCCTCCTGGCCTTCCCTGTGTGTTTGTTTTTGTTCCTTTGCCCCTTTTCCCCCTGTGTGTTTTTTTCTTCCTGATGGTAAAGTCTCTGCCTGTTCGTTTTTTGAAACATGGCTTGCAGAGGTTTCAAGTGGTTTTAAAACTAGAGATTCTGTGCAGTCATTGGTCATTTCTCCCTCTGAGGACTCCACCTCATATTCCGTGTCAGAGAAAGTAACTTGTTTAACTTTTTTCTGTTGATTCCTAAACCTTCTCCTATAGTTTCTGGGTTCACGGTTAAAGTTGTCATTGTTATCCCATCTATAAACTGTTTGATGGTCATAGTCATGTTTGTCTCTAGTCATCTTATGTGATTTAAACTCCCAGAGTTCCTGTCGGAAAGATATCATATTTTTTTCAAATTGTTTATCATAGGTCTTAAATTGTGGGTCCCTCTGAAATGACCTCAGCTGTTCTTGGACATTTTTCATCTCCTCTAGTAAATCAGATCTTTGTTGTTGTTTATATTCAATCAAAAGTTCAATAAGGGCAAAGGAACAATTATCTAATATGTTATTCCACTTTGATATAAAATCAGCATCTAGTACCCTAAAAGAGGGAAATTTTTTAATCCTCAAGCCTCTTGGTATACGCTTATTGTGTTTATATAAGAGGAAGGATTTTACATCAAGTTCTAGCTTAATGTCTCTCTTTCTCAAGTTATCTATTTCAAAGAAGAGACTGTCAATAGTAAAAACCACATCTTCTTCAGTTGCATGTTCTGTGGAGTCTTCCCCAAAGTCCATTAAAACATAGCTAGATGTCTCAGTATCCATAATGATAAGTATACTGCCCCAAGGTAATGTGTCTGTGATAGTGTCAGACCGGTCTGTACCTGCCGCGTGTGTATACACTGTAAGTTAATAGGTCCCAAAACTGCAAATCAACCAGGGATAGCAGTCAAATATCAGAGTACTCACCACCTCCTCTTCAGCCGTTTGTTGCTTATAATTGGCAAGCGGGTATACGGTAGGCTGCAATGGCTAGTAGACGAAGTAAACCATGTGTGTGTAACAAACACTCTCCTTGCGCTCACACTACCCGTCTAATGCTTCCTCCTTCCTGGCTACGGCACACTGGAGCGTGGGAGACGTCACTCATAGACGTTCTGCGCAGGGGATCCAAGCTGCAGCGCTCACTTCATCCAAAGAGCGCTGAAAAAGTGTATAGGATACAAAGAAAAGTCCGGATCCTCAGATGCAGATAAAACATAAATCCTTTATTTGATAATGCAGGTAAAAGCATAGAGTATCGGCAGATACAGTTATTTAAACCAAGACTGACATTTTAACATAGACAGCTGGGCAATCTGCAGCAGACATGTTTCGTGCCTACAGGCACTTGTTCACTGCTCACAGGTGTCCCAGCTCATTATCCTTAAATAGGTATTTCTTAAAGGTATAGAGACTCAAATGAGTAAATGGTAATCTAATTATTGTCTATGTTAATAACTATTATAATATATCATTTAGTATTTGATTTATATCTCTGGCACACCTAGGCAGTGGCACAGGCTACTGAGAGCAACCATGCCTCTCTATTTATTCAGAGTAGTGTTATTTTCATATAACAATAACTGGGAAACCTATTTTACAATTCATAATGGAGACACTAACACAGACAAAGACTAACTGTAAGGGTACTTCTGAGACCTCCCAGTCCGGCCCCTCCGGTCTTGGCGAATGCAGAGAGTGCTTTTCATCTCAGCGTCCCACATAGTGGGACGGAGAGACTACATACATATCTCCTGCAGCTCTCTAGGTGCGCGCGGCCACACGCTACCTATTTTTTAAGGGGCCACGGGGGGAATTCCTTCCAACCTGGTTCCTTTGAAGCAGAAGCATACTTACCTGTTACCTGTCTATGCTCACCTTGTTCCAGAGATCAAGCATACTTACCTTGTACCTGCATATGCTCACCTTACTCCAGAGATCAAGCATACTTACCTTGTACCTGCGTATGCTCATCTTGCTCCAGACACCATGCATACTTACCTTGTACCTGCGTATGCTCATCTTGCTCCAGACACCATGCATACTTATCTGATACTTGTATAACCTAACCAACTCCAGTGTCCAAGCATACTTACTTTGCATCTGAGTATGCAGACTTGATTCCTGAAAGCTAAGCAGACTTATACCTCTGTATGCTCACCTCATTCCAGAGACCACGCATACTGTGTATGCTCACCTGATTCCTGAAGGCCAAACAGATTGCCTGATACCTGTGTATGCTCACCTGGTTCCTGAAGCTGTACCTTTTTGGTATCCCATGACAGTTTCACCAACAGTACCCACTGGGTATCCTGTGTCTACCATACAGTAAAAACCTTCCTCAAACCAGCTGTGCCTGCTGCAACTATTTGGTATCCTGTGACAGTCTCACCTATAGTAGTTGCTGGGTATTGTGTGCCTGCTGAAAAATATATGTCTGCTTTCCTCTCACTAGCTGTGCCTGCTGTACCTACTGGGTATTAGATATGTGCAATTCATTTCGGATCGATTCGGAAATTCGTCAAATTCGGAGATTCGGATCGAACCGAATTTCCGAATTAAAATACTGCCGAATTTACCGAATTAATCCGAATTAGTTCGGATTTATTCAGTAAATTCGGATGGCCATGGATTACACTAGTATTGTACAGTATATTAGGTTATATCACTCTGCTATGGGTTACACCTAATATACAGTACATAATACTAGTCTAATCCCACCTAACACTTACCGAAATTCCGAATTTCCGAACCGAATCCAGCCGAATTTTTTTGAATCCGAAACGAATCCGAACCGAATAGATTCAAAATTTTCCGAATTCGAATCGATCCGAACCGAAATTCGAAAAATTCCGAATCGATCCGAACCAAATTTTATCACCATGCACATATCTACTGGGTATTCTGTGACTACCTCACCCTTTATTGTTCAGTGAAAGCACCAGTGCCAATTTGACTTTTTTTTACTGCAAACTGTTTAAAGTATTCTGAACTTTGTATTGGACGTTAGTGTTCTGCATAGGGCCTATGTTCAAATTTGCTGTTTCTCTGATCTTTAATCTGAATTACCAACTGTTCTTTTGCTTATCAGTCACTAAAACTTTCAAAAAGACTTTCATTGTTCTGTATATCTGTTCCTGCATACTGAGTTCCACAAACCCTAACCTCCTCACACTAAAACACACAAACACACAAAGACACTTAGACACACACTGGAGTTACCAGAATTTTTTTTTTTTTATTGCTGGTTCTATGATAACTCATTTATATTAGTGCAAATATCTGCTGTTTCATATCCAGTCCAGCATTACAGTTGCCCCTTGTGTGATCATATAATAATTTACTTTGATATTTTAAGAATTTTGATGGTATTTTTTTTATCTATTTGTGAAATGTTAGATTCTATCATATTAAGGTGTGGCTAGCCCCCAAATGCACTAATAATATTATAATTTGTACACAGTTTATAAACACTGAGATACTTGGTAGAGGAAGTTAAAAAAAAAAAAAAAAAAAAAAAAAAGCATATAGATATACCTTTACTCACATACATGTATAGCTCATATAGATACACTTAAAGGAACACTGAACCCAAATTTTGTCTTTCATGATTCAGATAGAGCATGCAATTTTAAGCAACTGTCTAATTTACTCCTATTATCAATTTTTCTTCGTTCTACTGCTAGCTTTATTTGAAAAAGAAGGCATCTAAGCTTTTTGTTTGGTTCAGAACTCTGTACAGAACTTTTTTGATTGGTGGATGAATTTATCCACCAATCGGCAAGAATAACCCAGGTTGTTCACCAAAAATGGTCCGGCATCTAAACTTAAATTCTTGCATTTCAAATAAAGATACCAAGAGAATGAAGAAAATTTGATAATAGGAGTAAATTAGAAAGTTGCATAAAATGTCTTGCTCTATCTGAATCACGAAAGAAAAAATTTAGGTTCAGTGTCCCTTTAAGGTGTGGCTAGCCCCCAAATGCACTAATAATATTATAATTTGTACACAGTTTATAAACACTGAGATACTTGGTAGAGGAAGTAAAAAACAAAAAAAACAACAAAGCATATAGATATACCTTTACTCACATACATGTTTAGCTCATATAGATACACTTAAAGATAAGTGAATTGCTTTACACGATTAGAGTGGCTCATTTTGTTTTTTTCTCCCTTCTTTTCTTTTTCTCTTTACTAGTCATATTTACACTATAACGGTGTTAAACACACATTAAAGGGACTCATTCATAAAAAAATATTATTTTGTAATTCAGTAATATACATTGATTAAAAAAATGTATTTGTTGTTTAAAATGAATTGCTATGAAGGTATATTGAGTAATTACATGTCAAAGTGCTGTCTTGGGGGCATCCATTTTATAAAGTCTATTTGGCTAAATTTGTCAAATTCAAACTGTAGGCACTACATATTACCTTAGTACATGTAATAAAAGGGCAGCTGATGCTACAATCTTTCCATCCACCTTACATTATTATTGTCTTTTTCCTCTATTGTTATATGCACTGTGGGCTGTGCAAACCATCAGGTCTAGAATATATAAACATGTTAGGTTTCTAACTAGTGCTTTTTACTTCATTGAGAGGACTAAATTTTTAATATAAAAAAAGTACAAAGAGGAGGATTGAGTATACTGTTTTATCAATCAAAGATGGACCAAAAGCTGCACAGTGGTTTCAACGCTTTATTACTTAAATATACACATTAAGCTTGATAGCAATGGGCCGTTTATTTTCCACCCATATTTCAAATAGTAAACACATACACAAAAAATATAAAAAGAGCATAAGAGGCAAAGAGAAGCAAAACTGTAAAAATATATCACACCATAATAAAAATCCTGATACTGCAGTATGCTGCTAAGAAAATCATGACACTCTTCCTTATGTAATTAAATAACCTCACAGGCTGACATAAAAAAGGAAAGGAAACCAAATGTGTCAAGTCAAATTAGTAGTGGGGCCCCAGAGTTGAACAGTGAAGATGTAAACGTTCCAGAAGTCCTGAATTTGCAAACCAGGCACTCAAGTGTTAAGAAACACGCACTGGTATTGATGTAGAGAACTTCTTATTACAATACAGTCAAATCGATGTTAAGTTGGCGCTATGCGCTGATGACTGTGTAACTTGTAACTTTATACAATTTCATCTAACATTTTCAAGGGTAGTATCCACTTTGTATCAAGTGTGCGATAAAGAAAAGATACAACATGGCATCAGCACTCTTTTCAACAGTTTTAACACAGACTTCTCACGGGTAGCAAGACTTTTTGGCCAAACCTCACCTGTAATACACAGACGCTTCGTCCTCCACTAGACAGGGTTAGAACAACTGTGATTCTGTGGTTTCACAGCATGTATGGTTCTTTTTTGGGGTTGGCGTCTTCACTTGCATTTGTGCTGCAGTGCATCAAAACACCCGTTCGTCTATTCAGCGTGGTTGCTTACTCCGCCTATTCAGTCTGATGAGTCACTGATGACATAAGAGCTACGAATGAGAAACCTAAAATTGCGAAAAAATTTAAGTTTTTTTAAAATTTGATCGCATTTGGCGGTGAAATGGTGGCATGAAATATACCAAAATGGGCCTAGATCAATACTTTGGGTTGTCTACTACACTACACTTAAAGGATTACTTTCTGTTATAATGTTTAAGCTAAACAACTAACATATTAAAGTTAATAAACATTAATTAAAACCTACTGACCTATATTGTCTCCAAAACGAAGTTTCATAACGTTCTAAAAGTTATATCTTTAATTCGCTGATGATGTCACGTTATCCTGCCCACTATTTTCAGCACTTAGTGTTCAAAATACTTAAACCAATAACTTTGTGTTTAAAGCGCCATTTTGAAACCTAGGTATTGTAAACGGATTGGTACAGAGCAAAGGATACCCACGGAGTGGGTTTGGAAAACAATTAAATTTGCAGACAAGATTTCTGATATACGGTAGAGATATGTTAATGAAATGCTATTGATAAAAAGCGTATTTGGGGTAGTTAGTTAGTAACAGGCATAGAAAATATTTACTTACAGTGGCCCTTTAAGCTAAAATTAACTCTACAAGCTGCCTACATGCTCCCTAATTAACCCCTTCACTGCTGGGCATAAAATACCTGTGGTGCGCAGTGGCATTTAGCAGCCTTCTAACGCCAAAGCCATATAAGTCTGCTATAATGGCATGTCTGGCACACAGTGTTGGGGCAAGGGTCCATCTGACCACTGATACCTGGTCTGCAAAGCATGGTCAGGGCAGGTATATCACCTACACTGCGCACTGTGAAGCGGGTGTAACCCTTACACGTAACCCTTACACTACCTGATCGATACAACATCATACCTGATGTTTTAAAGCACGTTATTCCAAACAATTTAGGAATGTTAGGTGATTTATGCCCTTTATGGATTAAAACCAGACTCTGCATCAACTATGTAATTTTCCATGGGAGTTTTGCCATGGATCCCCCTCCGGCATGCCACAGTCCAGGTGTTAGTGCCCTTGAAACAACTTTTCCATCACTATTGTGGCCAGAAAGAGTCCCTGTGGGTTTTAAAATTCGCCTGCCTATTGAAGTCTATGGCGGTTCGCCCGGTTCGCCGGTTCAAATTTTTAGGTTCGCGACATCACTAGTTACTTATAGAAATGTTGTGTAAAGTGTACTTAGGTGACTTACTTGATTGCCAGGGAGAAGTGGTACACAGTGGAGTGATGAGGAAAGTTTATAATCAGTGTGAGCAGAGCAACAGAATAGAGCATTTACTAGTAACTAAAAAAATCCCACATAAGACATTTATCTATAGAAAAAATATGTATTTGAGGGTTCCTTTAATGGACAATTTGCTAAAGTAAAGTCACTAGTGATGCCATCCAAAACTAAAGATGAGAAAAATCCAAACAGAGGTTAGTGTTAAAATGAGTATTTAAGATCTACATGTATCCCCTACAGACTGAAAGCCATTAATACAACAAATCTCTGAACTTATCTTATCTCAATTTCATTTAGATCACTCTGTTTACCCCAAAATAAACATCTAGAGGCATAGTAGACAAGGGTAGAAGTATTAGAAGATAGGGCAAGATGAAACAATTAGTAGGCTTACCAGAAAATAATGAACATGGAGATCTTCTTGCTTTTGCCTCTGTACAACTTCCCCAAATACTGGGATTCACCTCAGACAGTCTCCCTTTAAATATTGAGAGAGCACACAAGCTAGGACCCCTTAGGAACAATACAGGAAGCCAAAGGAAAAATAGACCAGTAATGATCAAAATACTTAATTTTCAAGATAAGGTAAATATCTTTAGATATTACCGTAATATGAGTGAATGTGCAATTGACCAACATAAAATCCTCTTATTTCAAGATTTCTCCTCAGAAACAATAGCTGAGAAAAGAGAGATGGCCCCATATTGCACTCAACTTATCAAAGCCAAATGGTCTGCCAGAATGATATACCCAGTGAAGATTTGTATAGATGTAAATGGAGAAATAAAAGTACTACATAATACTCCAGAAGCACAAGGCTTCTTGAAAAAATATAATATAACATCATAGGGAATAGGGGTATATACTCCCTAAAGGCTGTAGATTAATAACCTATTAATGAGGTTTGGGCTGAATATTGTTTTTCTCTTGTTAAGTGTATTCAGTCCACGGGTCATCCATTACTTATGGGATATATTCCCTTCCCAACAGGAAGTTGCAAGAGGATCACCCAAGCAGAGCTGCTACATAGCTCCTCCCCTCACATGTCATATCCAGTCATTCTCTTGCAACTCAACTAGATAGGACGTTGTGAGAGGTCTGTGGTGTTTTTTATACTTAGTTTATTTCTTCAATCAAAAGTTTGTTATTTTAAATGGCACCGGAGTGTGCTGTTTGTTCTCAGGCAGTATTTGGAAGAAGAATCTGCCTGCGTTTTCTATGATCTTAGAAGTAACTAAGATCCACTGGCTGTTCTCGCACATTCTGAGGAGTGGGGTAACTTTCAGAAAGGGAATAGCGTGTGGGGAATCCTGCAAACAAGGTATGTGCAGTAAATTATTTTTCTAAGGAATGGAATTGACTAAGAAAATACTGCTGATACCGATGTAATGTAAGTACAGCCTTAAATGCAGTAGCGACTGGTATCAGGCTGATGAATGTATGTACAATAAGTAATTTTCTAAGGAATGGAATTTGACTAAGAAAATACTGTTAATACTGAAGTAATGTATGAGCCTTAACTGCAGTAGAAGCGACTGGTAGCAGGCTTATTAATAACACTACTTATCTTTTAAAAGTGCATGTTTAAAACGTTTACTGGCATGTTATTCGTTTTTTGTGAGGTACTTTGGTGATAAATCTTTTGGGGCATGATTTTCCACATGGCTGTCGTTTTTTTCTACATAGAAACGGTTAACTGAGGTTTCCCACTGTTGTAATATGAGTGGGAGGGGCCTATTTTAGCGCTTTTTTGCGCAGTAAAAATTCAGTTTCAGTCTTCCTGCTTCTTCCTCCTTGATCCAGGACGTCTCTAGAGAGCTCAGGGGTCTTCAAAATTCATTTTGAGGGAGGTAATCAGTCACAGCAGACCTGTGACAGTGTGTTTGACTGTGATAAAAACGTTAATTGTTAAATTGATTATCCGTTTTTGGGTATTAAGGGGTTAATCATCCATTTGCTATTGGGTGCAATGCTTTGCTAACTTAATACATTTACTGTGAAAATTTGGTTGCTATAACTGATTTGATTCATTGTTATTTCAACTGTGACGATTTTTTGTGCTTCTTAAAGGCGCAGTAGCGTTTTTTATATTGCTTGTAAATTTATTTGAAAGGATTTTCCAAGCTTGCTAGTCTCATTGCGAGTCTGTTTAAACATGTCTGACACAGAGGAATCTGTTTGTTCACTATGTTTGAAGGCCAATGTGGAGCCCCACAGAAATATGTGTACTAAATGTACAGGGAGTGCAGAATTATTAGGCAAGTTGTATTTTTGAGGATTAATTTTATTATTGAACAACAACCATGTTCTCAATGAACCCAAAAAACTCATTAATATCAAAGCTGAATAGTTTTGGAAGTAGTTTTTAGTTTGTTTTTAGTTTTAGCTATTTTAGGGGGATATCTGTGTGTGCAGGTGACTATTACTGTGCATAATTATTAGGCAACTTAACAAAAAACAAATATATACCCATTTCAATTATTTATTTTTACCAGTGAAACCAATATAACATCTCAACATTCACAAATATACATTTCTGACATTCAAAAACAAAACAAAAACAAATCAGTGACCAATATAGCCACCTTTCTTTGCAAGGACACTCAAAAGCCTGCCATCCATGGATTCTGTCAGTGTTTTGATCTGTTCACCATCAACATTGCGTGCAGCAGCAACCACAGCCTCCCAGACACTGTTCAGAGAGGTGTACTGTTTTCCCTCCTTGTAAATCTCACATTTGATGATGGACCACAGGTTCTCAATGGGGTTCAGATCAGGTGAACAAGGAGGCCATGTCATTAGATTTTCTTCTTTTATACCCTTTCTTGCCAGCCACGCTGTGGAGTACTTGAACGCGTGTGATGGAGCATTGTCCTGCATGAAAATCATGTTTTTCTTGAAGGATGCAGACTTCTTCCTGTACCACTGCTTGAAGAAGGTGTCTTCCAGAAACTGGCAGTAGGACTGGGAGTTGAGCTTGACTCCATCCTCAACCCGAAAAGGCTCCACAAGCTCATCTTTGATGATACCAGCCCAAACCAGTACTCCACCTCCACCTTGCTGGCGTCTGAGTCGGACTGGAGCTCTCTGCCCTTTACCAATCCAGCCACGGGCCCATCCATCTGGCCCATCAAGACTCACTCTCATTTCATCAGTCCATAAAACCTTACAAAAATCAGTCTTGAGATATTTCTTGGCCCAGTCTTGACGTTTCAGCTTGTGTGTCTTGTTCAGTGGTGGTCGTCTTTCAGCCTTTCTTACCTTGGCCATGTCTCTGAGTATTGCACACCTTGTGCTTTTGGGCACTCCAGTGATGTTGCAGCTCTGAAATATGGCCAAACTGGTGGCAAGTGGCATCTTGGCAGCTGCACGCTTGACTTTTCTCAGTTCATGGGCAGTTATTTTGCGCCTTGGTTTTTCCACACGCTTCTTGCGACCCTGTTGACTTTTTTGAATGAAACGCTTGATTGTTCGATGATCACGCTTCAGAAGCTTTGCAATTTTAAGAGTGCTGCATCCCTCTGCAAGATATCTCACTATTTTTTACTTTTCTGAGCCTGTCAAGTCCTTCTTTTGACCCATTTTGCCAAAGGCAAAGAAGTTGCCTAATAATTATGCACACCTGATATAGGGTGTTGATGTCATTAGACCACACCCCTTCTCATTACAGAGATGCACATCACCTAATATGCTTAATTGGTAGTAGGCTTTCGAGCCTATACAGCTTGGAGTAAGACAACATGCATAAAGAGGATGATGTGGTCAAAATACTCATTTGCCTAATAATTCTGCACTCCCTGTATTGATGTCACTTTGAATAAAAGTCAATTTATATCTGTAAAGAAATTATCACCAGACAACGAGGGGGAAGTTATGCCGACTAACTCTCCTCACGTGTCAGTACCTTCGCCTCCCGCTCAGGAGGCGCGTGATATTGTGGCGTACATCAGAGAGGCCCATACAAATCACTTTGCAAGACATGGCTGCTGTTATGACAGAGGTATTAGCTAAATTGCCTGAATTAAGAGGCAAGCGCGATAGCTCTGGGTTAAGGACAGAGCGCGCTGATGATGTGAGAGCCATGTCTGATACTGCGTCACAATTTGGCTTATGTGTTTCCACCATTTCCGATGCTACCTCGACTGATTGCCAAGATCAAACAGGAGAGAACATCTGTGATTCTGATAGCGCCTGCATGGCCACGCAGGACCTGGTATGCAGACCTAGTGGACATGTCGTCCTCTCCACCATGGTTTCTACCTCTGAGGCAGGACCTTCTAATACAAAGTCCTTTCAAACATCCAAATCTAATTTCTCTGAGGCTGACTGCATGGAGATTGAACGCTTGATTCTATCAAAGCGTGGCTTCTCTGAGTCAGTTATTGATACCTTAATACAGGCACGGAAGCCTGTTACCAGAAAAATTTACCATAAGATATGGCGTAAATATTTATATTGGTGCGAATCCAAGGGTTACTCATGGAGTAGGGTTAGGATTCCTAGGATATTGTCCTTTCTACAAGAAGGTTTAGAAAAGGGCTTATCTGCTAGTTCGTTAAAGGGACAGATTTCTGCTCTGTCTATTCTTTTACACAAACGTCTGGCAGAAGTTCCAGACGTCCAGGCTTTTTGTCAGGCTTTGGCTAGGATTAAGCCTGTGTTTAAGACTGTTGCTCCTCCGTGGAGCTTAAACTTGGTTCTTAAAGTTCTTCAAGGGGTTCCGTTTGAACCCCTTCATTCCATTGATATTAAGCTTTTATCTTGGAAAGTTCTGTTTTTGATGGCTATTTCCTCGGCTCGAAGAGTCTCTGAGTTATCGGCCTTACATTGTGATTCTCCTTATCTGATTTTCCATTCAGACAAGGTAGTTTTGCGTACTAAACCTGGGTTTTTACCTAAGGTAGTTTCTAACAGGAATATCAATCAGGAGATTGTTGTCCCATCATTATGTCCTAATCCTTCTTCAAAGAAGGAACGACTTTTGCATAATCTGGACGTAGTCCGTGCCCTGAAGTTCTATTTACAGGCAACTAAAGATTTTCGTCAAACTTCTTCCCTGTTTGTCGTGTACTCTGGTCAGAGGAGAGGTCAAAAAGCTTCGGCAACCTCTCTCTCCTTTTGGCTTCGTAGCATAATACGTTTAGCCTATGAGACTGCTGGACAGCAGCCCCCTGAAAGAATTACAGCTCATTCCACTAGAGCTGTGGCTTCCACCTGGGCCTTTGAGAATGAGGCCTCTGTTGAACAGATTTGCAAGGCTGCAACTTGGTCTTCTCTTCACACTTGAATCAGCCAATCAGATTCAAGTTCAATCCGATTGGCTGATTGGTTCAGCCAATCGGATTGAACTTGAATCTGATTGGCTGATTGAATCAGCCAATCAGATTTTTCTACCTTAATTCCGATTGGTTGATAGAATCCTATCAGCCAATCGGAATTCGGCGGACGCCATCTTGGATGACGTCATTTAAAGATACCTCATTCGTCGTTCAGTCGTTGGCCGGGATGGATGCTCCGTGGCGGCGGAGCGAAGAAAGAAGATTGAAGATGCTGCTTGATGGAAGATGCTGCCGGAAGAAAGAAGACGTTGCTGCCACTTGGAGGAAGACATCGCCGGGAGGAAGAATTCTTCTTTGCCGCTTGGAGAAAGACATCGCCCGGATAGGATGAGGAGTTCGGCCCGGTGTGGTGAAGACAAGGTAGGGAAATCTTCAGGGGGGTAGTGTTAGGCTTTTTTAAGGGGGGTTTGGGTGGGTTTAGAATAGGGGTATGTGGGTGGTGGGTTGTAATGTTGGGGGGGTATTGTATATTTATTGAAATGCAAAAGAGCTGAATTCTTTGGGGCATGCCCCACAAAAGGCCCTTTTAAGGGCTGGTAAGGTAAAGAGCTTTGAACTTTTTTTAATTTAGAATAGGGCAGGGAATTTTTTTATTTTGGGGGGCTTTATTATTTTATTAGGGGGCTTAGAATAGGTGTAATTAGCTTAAAAATCTTGTAATCTTTTTTTTTTTTTTTTTTTGTAATTTAGTTCAGTTTATTTAATTGTATTTTTAGATAGATATTTGTAGTTTATTTAATTTATTGATAGTGTAGGTGTATTTGTAACTTAGGTTAGGATTTATTTTACAGTTAATTGGGTAATTATTTTAACTAGGTAGATATTAAATAGTTAATAACTATTTAATAGCTATTATACCTAGTTAAAATAATTAACAATTTACCTGTAAAATAAATATAAACCCTAACATAGCTACAATATAATTATTAATTATATTGTAGCTATCTTAGGGTTTATTTTATAGGTAAGTATTTAGATTTAAATAGGAATATTTTAGTTTATAATATGAATTAGATTTATTTAATAAGAATTTAGTTAGGGTTAGATAGAGTTAATATAGTTAATATAAATACTATAGTAACTATATTAACTATATTAACCCTAATATAATTAGGGTTAATATATATAATGTAATAACTATATTAACTATAATATACTTAGGGTTAATATAGATAACATAGATGGCGGCGGGGTAGGTAGATTAAATTAGGGGTTAATAATTTTAATAGAGATGGCGGCGGTGTAAGGGGCTTACATTAGGGGTTAATACTATTAATATAGGTGGCGGCGGTGTAGGGAGGGCAGGTTATAGGGCACAAGAGCTGTTTACTTTGGGGCAAAGCCCTGCAAAATGCCCTTTTAAGGGCTGGTAATAGAGTTTATTACTTTAGGGGGATTAGATTAGGGGTTAATAATATTAATATAGCTGTCGGCGGTATAGGGGGATTAGATTAGGGGTTAATAATATTAATATAGCTGGCGGCGGTATAGGGGGATTAGATTAGGGGTTAATTTTTATATAGGTGGCGGCGGTATAAGGGGTCAGATTAGTGGATAGATAAGGTAGATGGCAGCGGTGTAAGGTGTTCACATTAGGGGATAGATAAGGTAGATGGCGGCGGTTTTAGGGGTTCACATTAGGCGATAGATAAGGTAGGTGGCGGCGGTTTTAGGGGCTCACAGTAGGGGGTTAGTTTATGTAGATGGCGGCGGGGTCCGGGAGCGGCGGTTAAGGGGTTAATAACTTTAACTTTAGGGATTGCGGCAGGGGATCGCGGTTGACAGGTAGATAGACATTGCGCATGCGTTACGTGTTAGGTTTTATTTAGCAGATCGCGGTTGACAGCCAGATAGACATTGAGCATGCGTTAGGTGTTAGGTTTATTTTCTAGCTAGTTTAGGGAGTTACGGGGCTCCAATAGTCAGCGTAAGGCTTCTTACGGCTGCTTTTTGTGGCGAGGTGAAAATGGAGTAAGATTTCTCCATTTTCGCCACGTAAGTCCTTACGCTGCATATTGGATACCAAACTGCGCTGGTTTGGTATACCTGCCTATGGCCCCAAAAACTACGGGCGACGGCAGAAATATACGCGCGTAACTTCTAGGTTACGCCGTATATAGGATACCAAACCAGCGCAAATATTGGCGTCGCCAGCTTTTGCGGGCGACGATTTTTATTGGATTGACCCCCCAGTGCTATCTAGACCCAGCATAGCTTTTTTAAAGGAAACACATCTTAACCTAATCTATCTTACAAAATACTTATACAAGAAATAGATACACCTGCTAGATTTATATTTTTAGAAATTCAAATTGAAAAATTGTATATCGTTTTGTGTAATGTATACGGCCCAAATACTTATTATAATAATCATTTATTTGTATAGCCCCACAAAAATTCTGTAGACAAGGAATTTTGGGAAGAACTGAATGGCAAACTTTTAAAATATTTTTAAGACACTTTGGGGACAAAAGAAATAGAAGGAATATTGCTATAACAATAGATTCTATGTTAATAAAGGGGAGATATTTTGAGAAATGGCAAAAGAGTATCTGAGAGGAGAAATAAAAGCATATCTTTGTAACTGGAGGAGGAAAACAGTGCAAGAGATCTCCAACTATCTAATCAAGTTAAACACTGATACACAGCATATATAAACAATCCCACAATACAGTTATGGAATAGATATAGACTAAGCAATCAGGAAAGGGATTTGTTTTTAAAGCAAAGATCAGTGCAGGGCGATATTAAAGAAAGAGCCATATATAGAGGTAATTTAGGAAAATCCTCTAAATATCTTGCCAGAATGATCAAAAATAAGAAACATAGTAATATCCCTTCAAGTAAAATAGGTAATAATAGAATATCTATAAACTCAGAAATTTTAGACAGGCAATATATTATTACTTTGTAAAGTTATATACAATAAGTGAGGTAAATCTCCAAAATAAAGAGGAATTTTGGAAGAGAATATCTATTCCTAAATTAGAGGAAAATAATTCATCCCTTTTAAACCATCCTATAACAAATGAGGAGGTCCTGAAAACAATAAATCATCTTAAACTAAATAAGGCACAAGGACCCGATCATCTACAATTAGAGTTTTATAAAATATTAAGAGATGAAATAACTCCCTGCCTTACTAGATTATATAATAAATATTTTCAGTTGTGATAAATGCATTCTAAGTACTTTACAGCCTCTCCAATTACTCTTATTTTGAAAAAAGGAGAGAACCAGAAAACCCAGCTTCATATAGACCAATATCATTATTACGTAACGATTACAAGATCATGACCACCATTATAGCTGAGAGACTTAAAAAAATCTCTCCATCAAGATCAGACTAGATTTTTGCCAAGGTGGAACCCGGGTAGAAACATATGCAGACTCATCAATATTGGATAATTTCTGGAATAAACCACATGATAGAAAAATGAGACCAAAATCATATCTAGCATTAGTTACAGTTGATGCCGAAAAGTTATTTGACTCGATAACATGGGACCATTTATTTACTGTACTAGATCATTTTGGCCTATATAGAAATGAAGCTTCCTTTATCTACTTGGTTTATAGGAATCCCACTTCTAATATAATTGTCAATAATGGGGTAACAACTAATATTAACTTGGTGAAGGGTACAAGACAGGTTTGCCCCCTTTCACCTTTGATTTTCAATCTTTCAATTTAACCTTTTGTGATCATATTAAGATAGGAAATGAAAGGAATTTATTTTGGGAAACATAAAATGATATCTTTATTTTCAGATGATGTTTTATTATTATTTCTTAGTGATACAAAACGGAGCATTAGGCAATTTCTTGATCCATCATATAATTTTAGTTCTTTCTCAGGATATAAAATTAATCCTCAGAAATACTTTGGATAACTACACCAGTACTAAACCAAGACGCCTGCCCATTTAAGAATGCAATGCAAATCGAATATCTAGCATCAACATTAATACAAATCCTTATTTATGGTACTCACAAAACTTTACACCTTGTCTAGATAGATGTAATAAGGATCTCAAAATAATTTTAGTCAAATCAATAATCTTTCCATGCATTTTATATTTACTGCAAAATCTACCCTTAATCATAAAGTGGAAAGGTATTGGCAGCTTTAATAAAATGTGCTCATATTTTAGGTGGCAAGGGAAAATAACACATTTTTCAACTAATATAGGATGGTAGATTTATCATAGTGCGAGCGGACATGATATGATATAGCGTATCATGTCTGCTGCACATCGATACAGCATTTATCATTGCATTATTGTGAACTGCTGGTGCAATGCCGCCCCCTGCAGATTTGTGGCCAACCGACCACTAGCAGGGGGTGTCAATCAACCAGATCAAATTTGATCGGGGTTGATTTCTGTCCGCAGCCTCAGAGCAGGCAGACACGTTATGGAGCAGTGGTCTTTAGACCGCTGCTTCATAACTTCTGTTTCTGGCGAACCTGAAGGCTTGCGTGGAAACAGGGGCATCAAGCTTCGTACGGAGCTTGATAAATCGGCCCTATTGTGTCTACCTGATAGAACGGGTGGTTTAGCTCTACCAAACTTGAAGATCTATAATCTTGCCTCACTACTCAAATTTGCAATAGATTGGCTCAGGAAAAACAACAACTATGTTACATATTTTAAGACAGAATCTATCCTAAGTGCGCCTTTTTATCTTAAAGCCCTTCTTCAATCTCAGATAGCCAATTTGCCAACTAGGATATTGAAATTATTGGTCTTTAAGAATATCTTTCTTGCATGGCAACTATATGGTAAGGAAATATACAGATACATTTTCAGATTTCTAGATTTTGGCCAATATGTGGAAATCCTAATTTCTTGCTGGAAATCAGCCAGGTTGTCTTTAAGGAGTGGTGCAATAAAGGTCTTATTAATGTATTACAGTTAAAAGAGGATGTATCAGGCTCTTTTAAAACTTTTGAGGCAATTATAGAGTTTTAACTATAAAAAGAACAAATTTCTATGCATACCTTCAAATAAGACATTTTTTAAAGAGTTTAAAGCTAAATGTGGCACAACCTGGCATCTTGGTGACTTAGAGGGTGCCATCAGGGTATACCTGGCATCTCGGTGACTTAGAGGGTGCCATCAGGGTATACCTGGCATCTCGGTGACTTAGAGGGTGCCATCAGGGTATACCAGCAGGGATTACACTACATTTCAATATTTTATAATATATTATCTTATTATTGCTTTATGGTTTAAATTCTGTTAAAAAGCAACTCATATAATAACATAAAGAGAATTTCAGTTCAAATTAATAAACCAGATATATATAACACCCCTAAAGCTCTCCAAATGAAATAAAAATGATCCTATAATATGTTACAGATGAAAAGCTATAAAAGCAAATATTATACACTGTCTATGGCTGTGTCCCAAAATTATGCAATTTTGGAAAAAGCTTAATTATTGGTTAGTGAAAATGCTTGGCTACAATTTTAGGATTAATGCAAAACATATTTTCTTTTTATGTGGATATCCAGAGAGACAGCCCAATCTTAAACGTATGTATACTGCAATCCTTCAGGGCGTAATTTCATATTATCCAGATGGAAAGCTCTTCAGGCACCTAGTATTGCAGAGTTTTGTAAAGGAATGATAAACCAGATACTCAGAAAAAAAAAAAAGATAAAAGCTTTTTTCATAAATGGTTGAAAGTCATTGAATTACTTTCTTTAAATGTGCAACTCCAAATTATACATCACTTAAGAAAATCTGATTCAGACAAATAAACTCCTTGCAGAATGGAGCAAATAAACATAAGTAAAGTAATCAAGGTTATTAGGATGAAAGTAGAACTGTTGAAGAGTGTGGTCCTTTTTTACTATTCTATTTTCTTTCATCTTCCTGGGAATCCTTACATTACTTTCCTTTTTGAATTTCTTTCCTTTTTCTAGTTCTTTTTCTTTCTCTTTTGAGAAGGGAACCTGTTAAAGTCAGTAGACAAGTTGGCCTTCTGTGTATAATTTTGGCATTTAATTAAAGGGACACTGAACCCAAAATTTTTCTTTTGTGATTCAGATAGAGCATGCAATTTTAAGCAACTTTCTAATTTACTCCTATTATCAAATTTGCTTCCTTCTCTTGGTATCTTTATTTGAAATGCAAGAATGTAAGTTTAGATGCCGGCCCATTTTTGGTGAATAACCTGGGTTATTCTTGCTGATTGGTGGATAAATTCATCCACCAATAAAATAGTGCTGTCCAGAGTCTGAAACAAAAAAGAAGCTTAGATTATTATTCTTTTTCAAATAAAGATAGCAAGTGAACGAAGAAAAATTGATAATAGGAGTAAATTAGAAAGTTGCTTAAAATTGCATGCTCTATCTGAATCACGAAAGAAAACAATTGGGTTCAGTGTCCCTTTAAAGGGACAGTAAAGTAAAAAAAAAATCTTTCATGATTTAAATAGGGCATGTAATTTTAAACAACTTTACAATTTACTTTTATTACCAATTTTGCATTGTTCTCTTGGTATTCTTAGTTGAAGGCTAAATCTAGGAGGTTCATGTGCTAATTTCTTAGACCTTGAAGACTGGCTCTAATCTGAAAGCATTTTGACAGTTTTTCACCACTAAAGGGCATTAGTTCATGTGTTTCATATAGATAACATTGAGCTCAGGCACGTGAAGCTCCTAGGAGTTAGCAATGATTGGCTAAAAATGCAAGTCTGTCAAAAGAACTGAAATAAGGGGGCAGTTTGCAGAAGCATAGATACAAGGTAATCACAGAGGTAAAAAGTATATTATTATAACTGTGTTGGTTATGCAAAATTGAGGAATGGGTAATAAAGGGATTATCTATCTTTTTTTTATTTTTTTATTATTTTTTATTGAAGTCAAAAACCAATACAGAGTATACAGAGTATAGAGTATGTCTCACAGCATTCACAAGACAGTGTGTACAGAGCATAATTAGGAGACAATGTATTCTAGTATCTCAAACATTTCCATATACTGTGGGCTATCACATAGAGAGACTTCAGTTTGTTTTAGAGTATAACAAATGTAATATAAGCAAAAATGGTCCTCTCCTAGCTATATACAAAAAGAAGTAAGGTGGCTATTCAGATAAGTGAAAGACTAGTGAGGAGGTGGCTCTATAGTTATATGGGGAAGAGGGATGCAGCGGGCGAGAGCCGCTCAAAATATAATAGGGGTGGGGTGGGGGGTGGGGGGGGCGGGGGTCGGAGCCAGTTAGTATGTCCTCACCAGGAACAAATTTAGGTGGGACTAGAGTATTATTACTTGAAATAAACAAAAACACACTAATCTAAGCCTTTGTAATCCTATAGAGGGGGCCTGGAAGTATATAATATATTATCAAGTGGAGGGGGGACGTTAGAATAGTTGGAGACTGGGGGGCCTGGGGGACCTCTGGATGAGCCCCTCTCCTAGGGGAGTGCCACCTATAGGCGATGTAAGAAAAAGGAGAAGGGATAGGACCCGCAGGCATAAGTACCAGCGGGAAAGGGAGGAGAGAGGCTCAATCAAGACAACTATTATGTACTAGTAATATGAGCAGGAGATAAATTAGGAATGAATAAAGTCAACTTACTAGCTGCTAATATGAAATATAGGTATCTTAAATACTTTGAGCTTTCACCTACTACAAATAATCCAGTCTAGTAAACATAGACAGTAGGAGTATTATTGGGAAATTTCCCTGCATACATGAAATAGATAGGAATAAATGGCTCAAGCCTAAAAAAATTTACGCAAAATATACAACCATAAATAAGTTAAATTGGAAAATATTTCACCCATACCTATCCATGAACCCCTCATGTCTAGCCTGAGTGAAATATATAAATCAACTTAAAAGACTCATATAATAACAGTAAACAGGCTTACCTAGAAAATAAATTAAGATGGAGTAATGAACCCCGTCCAGGGAACAAGAGTTAGGACACGGGTGCCTCTAGTGAGTAACCAAGCGTCCTGTAGAATAGTATTTTCTGCAAAAATTAAGCTAACCAACACCTAAGGGACACATCAACTGTATGATGGAGCTATAAGGGTCTATAGGTCAATCTGCGAAACTATCCTGCTGAATATAGATAAGGGGGTGCAAAACATATTAGATGTAAGAATAACCCCAAAACCTGCTATACTAGAATTTGTAAGCTACACTTACTGTGGAGGGTGGCTGAAGTATACTAGTTGTAGTGTGGGAAAAATGTGGTAAGGATAGTGTCCATCAGTCCATCTAAATCTTACCTTGCTAATAGGCTATATGTGGGAGTCAAAAAAGCTTTAAATATAGTAGTACATGTATTTAAGTGGAGCTAGTGTACTTGAAGAGGACAAATTATTCTGATAGCCTGGTTTAGACTAAAGGAGTAGTATGAGATTTAACACTATGGCCATATGAAACTATCTCTGGACAGATATGGAGATATGCTTCTGTTTATAGCTTATAAAATGATTATACAGCGATTGCAAGACTCTAGTGTTGGGAATATCTCATAATGTGCTAAGCCATGAAGATAGTCTAAATGATATCATATTTGTGGAATGGTGTGCCGTCTCTATTAGTACCGGACAGGGGGGAGTTAAATTTAGATAAGCTTGGAATATTTTAGCAGATTTGTGGACAGGTGGGTGTTTGGGGTCAAGTATATGTAAATAAACATAATGGAAGTAGAATCTTACCCAAACATCCCCTTCTAGGGGTAATAAGGTATAAAATACATATATATAATGTTAACAACCACATAAACATTCAACCTCTATAGCTAAAATTATAAAAAGGAGAACTGCAAAAATCATCCTGTCTAAACCCCAGCTAAGATGTCAGAAATTCTTACTAAAGGTACACCATATATACCTACAAAGTACGGTACAGACATAAAATGGTGTATCACCAAGCAAAAAAATAAATAAAATATCAGCTCATGCATCCTAAAAGACAGTTTAGGCTGTTATATGTATCTTTAAGCAGTAGAGTATTGCACATTCAGTCCAATGATCAAAGGAAAATGTCACACAAAAACATCCAGCAACTCTGTGAAACTAGCTAGAGTCAACTAATAAACATTATATATTTTTTTTTTTTTGGGACTAAGTTATAGCTGTCGATAGGACCTAAGAATTTACCGGTCTCTATGATAGCATGTACTAAGAGGAGTAACTATTAGAAGTAACTCGCAATTATGTCAATGGGCGCATTATATCCAGGCAGAGTTAATATTGCTGCTCCACCGTTATACTCAAGTTGCAGCCTCCAGGGTCCCACGTATCAGCCCGGGTTGTCAGGAGGTCTGAGTAGGGAGCAATGGATTGTAGCTTCTGCACACGAGGCAAACTCATCATGGGGCTTTTATATAGGAAGGAGGGGGAGGTTAGTAAAGCTCCGTTGTGTATCAAAGCTGCCACAGTTCTCAAGTGACAACCATTATTAGAGCTCTCCCTCCCTGCGTGACAGTAATCCCCTAAGGCCATGTGTACCAGCAAGCCCAGCCTGGATTCCGGAGTTTCAGCACCAATAGGTAGGGAACCGTCAGAGATGTCTCCATCCAAGCAATAAGCAACAAGACTAGGTGCATCCCCCAGCTCCTTGGAGCACTCACCACCATCAGAATATGAAGCGGGTCTCTCTGCAGAATGGTGAGCACCCGTGTATGAGCAATTCAGATCATAGTTACGTTCCGGTCCTCGTAGTGTTAATGAGGAAGAGTCCACTGGTGGTATGTTATTATAGTTGTTCATATCCTGTGACCTCCACACGCTGAGTCCGCTCTCCTCTCCCGCTGGATCCCGGTCAGGAGCAAGTTCTGCCCTTAGTGAGAGGAATTGGGCGTCTAGCTTGTCTCCCAGCTGCTGAAAGAATAGAATGTACTCCGCCATTTTGGGCTTAAATTCTCTCCACGGTGGCAACAGATACACACTAGATAATAGCGTGATAGATATTTGCACTGAGTGGTATTGCAGTGTATACGGGCAGAGTTGCTTCTTAACAAGATTACTGCTGCTTAAGATCTACATGGTCACATAGCTCCCCAGGCCATATTGTACAATGCCTCGTGGTTATCCACAGACCTAGAAGCTGACTCTCCTGTAGGTTTCTGCACTTCCAGCTATCTCTTAGTTCGGCAAGTAGCGTTATCCCCTTCTAGATCGTAGGTCCTAGAGCAGTTTTTGAGGAATTACATACAAAAAGGATGTTTTAAAGAATATAGAATCAGGAGCTCTATCAGGGCACATCTTGCTCCCTTGATGGCTAGCTCCGCCCCCATTATCTATCTTTTTAAACAACAAAAATTCTGGTGTTTACTGTCCCTTTAAAGTGATGGTAAATGTAGTGTATACTGCATTACATTTTTAGATTGCATAGTCACATATTTTTTTTTTTAATATTGCGTTTTATTATTGTAATATTCATAAATGTTGTACCTGTCAATCATATGTCTCTAGACCACCCTCACTGTTTCCCCAAACCTAGATTAAATGACGTTGTCTGAGGGTTGTACCTCTCTAACGTCACAGTAAGGGCGGATGTTATCCCAAAGAATGATACTTCCGCCTGCTACTTAATACTTATTAAAATGGGCTAATTGCCCCCAAAATCTGTTCCCAGTTCAAAACGCAAGTTTTTAAATAAGTGCAGATTCTTACCCTCTGATCCAATGTGAAGAAGCTGCTTGCAGCAATCCAAGTAAACTCTTAATCATCACAAAAACTACAATTTAGTGTTTACAATGTAGCGAACTTGAAACTCCATTTGGAAGTAATATGCATGTGTGGGAATTGTGAACTTGTATAGAGATGATGGCTATGTTAGAACTATGATGCGGCAGCAAATTTGGCGCATGCGCATTAATGCCGAAAGCGAAGGCTATTATAAAAAGCCTGTCAACTGACACACATCGCAATAGGACAATATCGATGCGGTCAGAGGGAAAAAAAATACATTATTGAGTGTGGACGGTGTTTACACAGCAGGGAATACTATATTTGGAGACATATAGTAAGAAATGAAAGGTATTTAACAAAAAAAATGGCAATAGTGATTTTTTGGCAATTACTTTTAGATGGCAATTAGTTAAATGATTGAGTTTACTTTAAAAGAGATAACATATGAAAGAGGGGAAGCAGGGGCCGGACTACCATTGGTGCAGCAGGTGCAGTGGCACCAGGGCGCAAGTGCTGGGGGGGCCATAGCAGCCAGCCTATACACGGACATGTAAAATGTCTACAATCCTAATGCAGGGGAGCCGTTTATTAGTGCAGGATATCTATCCTCCAAATCCCTATACAGAGCAGCATGTATGTTGCTTACTATTAAGTTACCATTGGGGAGCCCAAAAAAACATTTGCACCAGGGCCCTCTGTTAAGTAAATCCACTACTGAGGAGAAGATAGGTTATATTCATGTTTTAAGACATGTAAACAAATAATTTCTTTACTATTGATTGTTATCTGTTGACTATTTAGCATGTGTGTTACTGTGTCTTTCTGATACTTATGTTAGCCTCCTAACGAGAGGTAATGAGGTGGATCATGTGATCATATTATAATGAACAATAGTGGGAGGAGGTGAATTTAACACACATGGACATTGTTTGCAGCAGCCAAAGTGGAGCACATATATGTTTTTATGGCGCTCTGAAGAATGTTCCCTTTAGGCAGATTAGTTTTTGTTAAATACTGTTAAAGAATATGATAATGTTGTATCTCCTCATATTGATGTTTTGTCTCTTTATTATTTTTATTATGAACAAAAATAAAAAAAAACATAGTTACACTAACACAGACACTCAAAGAGACACAAGCAGATACACTAACACAGACGCACACAGACACTAAAGCACAGATAAACATACACACTAACACAGAAACACAGAAATTGAGGCCCGATGATCAAAAGTGCTGCGAGGCGGCGATATATACAAAAGGGATCCGACACGATGTTGAGAAATCCAGTGAAATATTCCAAAGTTCTGACATTACTGTTTAATGGCAACATCACCGAGAGGCTTTTTACTATACATTACAATGGATGGCGATACTGGCCAAATATTCCAAGATATATAGTAAAGGATCCATTTTAAATATATAGCACCAAGCCTAAACCGACATAACCCACCACCGCAAACTAACTCTACACTACTAAACCCCTATACCACCATAACCCTCTATTGCAAACACCCCCTAACCTATTAACCCCTAAACCGCCACAGTCCCCCCAATGAAAACTAGCTCTACACTACTAAACTACCTAACAGCTAACCCCCCCCAAGACCCCTAAACTAACACCCCCAAGGTTACACAAAATAACAAACACTAAAATTATACATAATAAAAAGAAGCACTACCAAAAAATACAATTATGCCTATCCAAAAACTAAAGTTCCCTTAAAACAAAAGACCACCCAAAATAAAAAACCCTATAATAAGACTAAAACCTACAATAACAATTGCCCTGAAAAATAAATTTTGGGCTAGATTACAAGTTGAGTACAAAATATCGCTTCTGTAAAAGTGATATTTGCGCTCAACTTATGTGACAGACCCCTCTGTCAGTACTGGAAGGGTTAACTCTGTTCAGTTTTGAGAAACTATTTTCTGAGACAGGTTTCCTAGCATCAGCTATTGTTTACTGTAATTAAGTTTATGTGATAAGCGTTCACATTGTTTAATCACCTCCAGAGGCAGACTGCTAGGTTATAAGAAGGACTCCATTGTTTTCTTGTGTTTAAATTGTTTATTTGGTTAAGTTTTGTAATTCTATTGTATCATGTAAAAGGGCGTCTTCCCTCTATCTAATGTACAATACTCTCCCCCCCCCCCATCTGGTCTCAGACCTGCATAAATACATATACATATAGCCCTCAATAAAGTACATTCTGTTTTACCTTCAATGTGGAGCTTGGTCTCATGTTTGGGGGGGGGGAATTAGCTGGGTTGTGTGTTGCTGATCCCATATTCAGGACATCTTTCATCTGGTATTAGCCCTTGATATCCGGGTTATACTGTTACAACTGGTGGCAAGCGACGGGATGATCCTCATCGCCCAGAAGAGCAACTACACATCCAGACCTAATGGGAGTACCGTATGAAAGGCTGAAAAGAGCTACCCTTAAAGCGACAAGCCAGTAACCTCAGGAAGAGGGAGATTATTACAATACTGAATGAGATGGATGGAGTACCAGGGCCCGAAGGAACAAATGAGCCCAGCATATCAGACAGAACCCCAGCTGTGGAGGCCAACCTACTTTGCCAAAGTGGCGCTGCAGCAGCCCAAGTCACAGCAACCCCAGTGGAAAAGAGAAAAGTAAATTTTGCAGCTTTTAAAAACTTCCTGGAAACAGAAGGAGAGATTGATGGGTACCTTGCGGATTTTGAGAGGCAATATGCACTACACAAGGTACCCGCAGAGGACTGGGTCATGATATTATCTGGAAAATTATCCGGCCGGGCCAGCGAGGCTTTTCGGGCCATTCCAGATAAGGAAGTCGGGGATTATAATGCTGTAAAAGAGGCTCTGCTCTCCAGGTATGCGATTACACTGGAGGCATACAGGAGACGGTTCAGAGACACTGTTAAACTAGCTGGAGAGTCCTACGTCAAGTGAGCATGTAAGGTGCACAGCACAGCAGCTCACTGGATGGCGGGGTGCCAAGCCGTATCCGGGGAAGAGGTGCTGCAGCTATTCCTGTTGGAACATTGCTTCGACAATTTATCCACAGGAGTTAGAGAGTGGGTTCGGGACTGTAAACCCTCCACCCAGCATGAAGCTGCTCACCTGGCAGGTGAGTATACGGATGCCCGCAAACTGGACACTGCTACCACTAAGAACCCTGCCAGAGTGGAGTACAGACCCCCAGTCACCCCAGCAGCTACCAGTTACCAACCCCCGGCGCACCACTCTACCACACGGCCTCCAGCCACGAACTAGCCTCAGAGGGCCCGGTTCAACTCACGGGACTACTCACAGCCTATTCAGTACTTTGGATGTAAGCAACTAGGGCACAAAAGACCAGAGTGTCCCCTAAATGCAGCGAACCAAGCACAGTCCTGGAGAAGACCCGCCGGAGGAAACCCACGTAACCCTCAGCCTGCGGCCCCCTGCGTAGACGTGGAAGAATGCTGGGGCATCCTACATGAAGCAGACCCCATGCAAGCTGTCCACCGGGATAACTGGCAACTGGTTAAAGTGAATGGGAAGGAGGTCAGTGGTCTACGGGATACCGGTGCTACCATGACCTTGCTCCAAAAGAACTTGGTGTCTGAGAACCAGCACACTGGAGACACTGTGGCTGTGAGGGTAGCAGGGGGCGCTGTGTTCCGCCTACCTGTTGGCCGGGTACATTTGGATTGGGGAGTGGGCGCTAGACATGTGAATGTGGGGGTCATGAAGGATTTACCAGCTGATGTTCTCAGAAATAACTTGACCCCCCTTGTTTCTGCCTACGCTCCCATGGGTCCCGCCAATGTTAACCCTGTGACTACCCGTGCCCAGATCCGTGCCGCAGAGACTGACCCACCTGCTGCTGAGCCACAGGACGCTGAGCTCAGTAAATCTCTATCCGCCATTGATACGTGGAAGTCCCGTTACAATGCGCTGATGAAGGAGAAGAGTCAAGTAGAGGATGAAATGGTCACGTTAAACAATCATGTAACAGTGCTAGCGGGAGAGAAGAGGAGCGCAGAGGAAAAAGCGCATTTAGAACGGGAATCTCTACTAGACAAGCTGCACCGACAGACTGCAGAAAACACCAGCTTGAGAGTGGAACATGAAACATTAAAGACAAACTTAGCGACACTGGAGGAAAAGCTGACTCTGGCTCATAGTGAGGTGCAAGCAACCTAAGCCAGTATGAAGGGCTTGTGGATACCTATAAAGAGCAGGTACAAAAAACTTGTAAAGAAGCCGATGAGATTTTGAAGGACTCTTTAGCCCTAGTCTGGGCACTGAAGAAGTTGAACCCTTATTTATACGGACAGGAATTCTCTCTCATAACAGGAATGCAGATGGATTGTCCCGGCAAACTGACATGCCTACCACCTCCTAGTCTGGTCATCCCCAAGTTGACCCACCAAAGGGTCAAGCAGGGTCTGCCGGAGTGTCCCACCAGGAGGGAGCCGTGTGACATACCCCTCTGTCAGTACTGGAAGGGTTAACTCTGTTCAGTTTTGAGAAACTATTTTCTGAGACAGGTTTACTAGCATCAGCTATTGTTTACTGTAATTAAGTTTATGTGATAAGCGTTCACATTGTTTAATCACCTCCAGAGGCAGACTGCCATTTGATAAGAAGGACTCCATTGTTTTCTTGTGTTTAAATTGTTTATTTGGTTAAGTAATGTAATTCTATTGTATCATGTAAAAGGGCGTCTTCCCTCTATCTAATGTACAATACTCTCCCCCCCCCCCCGCCCCATCTGGTCTCAGACCTGAATAAATACTGGGCATATAGCCCTCAATAAAGTACATTCTGTTTTACCTTCAATGTGGAGCTTGGTCTCATGTTTGGGGGGGGGAATTAGCTGGGTTGTGTGTTGCTGATCGCATATTCAGGACATCTTTCATCTGGTATTAGCCCTTGATATCCGGGTTATACTGTTACAACTTAGTAATACCAGCGCACGCAAATGTGCACTGGTATTACAAGTGAGGTGCAATGCGAACACAAACTCATGTTTGTTTTGCACGGAAGCATAGCGCTCATGAGAGTGCGCTTCCATAGGCTCCAGTGAGAGCCTTATTCTCATGCTGTGAGACATGGCATGAGAGCTAGCGCAACGAAAGGGGTAGGTCATGCCACGATGGGGAGCAAATATAAATATATATGAATATATATTTATGTGTTAATATGTGTATATAAACATATTACAAATAAATATATATATAAGCATAACACACAGTCCCTATAAATCGCAATGTACAGGCACTTTTCAGTCCTGTTCTTTTTTTCTAACACCCGCTCCATTTAACCACTAAAAACTGCTCAGTGCAGTTTAATTGCAATGGGATCTCCTGTGTAAAGCTCATCTTTCAATGGGATTAAGGTCTGGGCTCTGACCGGGCTATTCCAAGATTTTGATTTTCCTTTTTTGAAGCTATGCCTTGGTCAAATTGGATGTGTTATGTGTGTCTTTGTCATGTTGGAATGTGAAATTCCTCTTCCTCTTCAGCTTTCTGACAGAGGTCATCAGATTTTGAGCCAAAATATTTAGAGATATTCATTAGCCCATCTATATTGATTTTGTGATCCAGCTGAAGAGAAGCAGCCCCAAAGCATGACGCTACCACCATCTTGCTCCAAATCCGGTATGGTTCTTTGGATGATGAGCTGTATTAGCTTTGTGTCAAACATGTAAGACCATACTACATTTTTCCACATGGTTTTTGGTGACTGAATTAATTTTTTAGCATCATTTAGACAGGCTTGGGTGTTCCTTTTTGTAAGAAAGGGTTTTTCCTCTTGCCAGCCTACCCCATAATCCAGACATGTGCAGAATACGAGAGATGGTAGGGGTAAGGAATAACAGGTACCTGCAAGAAATCCCTGTAGCTCCTTCAGTGTTGTTGTTGGCCTCTTAGTAACTTCCCTGATAAACTTTGGAGGGTCGTCTTGATCTTTGTAATATCCCTGTGTCAGAGTCTCCTCTTCCCTTCCTTTTACTGCCCTTCTGGCCCTTTAAATTTGCCTCTTCATTCCCTATAAAGGCTTCCTATAAAGGCTTCCTAATCCTAGCTGTCATTGCTGGATTATTGAATCTCTCTATCTGAGACTCGCTTACTCACCAGCCTATCTGGCTCTACCAAATTTTCAGCTCCTCCTGCTTGCTTCCACGGCTGCAGCTGCATCCCAGCAGCACCTGTTCTCTGCCTCAGTCATCTGACTGCACCTCCTCTGGGCCAACACCCCTCAGCAGCAGTGTCTCTCTGATACCAGAGCCAGCTTTCCTCCAACTGAAGCTGTACTCCTGCACTGAACTTAACCTCTCATCTGCAAAGGAAACAGGTTGCATATTTATCTTGATACTAACTGCCTAACCTGATATACAAAGCATTATTGACTATACTTTTGCTTGTTACTTTCTCTGCTCAAAGCAGTACCACTGTGTTTGTGTTTGCTTAAACAGTTACTGCAGCTCCTGCTCTGCTTAATGATCAATTGAGCTTTTCTGTCTGTGAAAAAAGCTTCCTTGTTGTTTGGCTATATTAAAACAGAGCAGTTAACTTTGTAGTCTGTAAGATTTTGTTAACTCCACTGTCACACATCCCACTTTTCCAGTGTTGTATATTCCTGCTAACAAAAAATCCTCTCATAAAATGCACATACTCTCAATAAATCTGGTAACATCAGGTCTCTGATATAATTCTGATACCCCGTGATGCCACATTTTCTCCATTTTTTGATGATGGTTTTGATGTCTTCAATATTTTTTATATGCCTCTCCTGATTGGTACTCTTCAATGAATAGCTCTCACAGTTTCTTTGGCAACTCTTTGTGGACCATGGCTCTCCCAATAGGATTCAACCCCAAACATTCAAGCAAATCCTACAGCAACAACTGACTTTAATCTGGGTTTAATCAGAATCACTTTCATTGATGGCAGGTGTATGCTATTTACCTTCAGGCAGAATGTGATTGGTTAACTGTGAATACATCTAGGGCCCCCATTATGTAAGGGTGTGTAGACTTATCCAATCAGGGTGTTATTTTTATTAAAAATATTTCTTATATTTAACTTTTTTTTTTTTCTGGATTTTTGTTTCTTAGAAGTTTAAATCACAGATGACATTTTTTTTTATGGCTTTACATTTTAAAAACCTGCAATTTCATAAGGGTGGACTGTTTAGACGTGTTATATCCTTTTGTAATTGAAAAATCAATTTGTGCACAACTCATACCTTGTTAAAATTTGTTTAGAGGTTAATAAGGACAACTTCCATAACTCAATTAGTGAAAATCACCACACCTTACAGTTATAACAGGTCCTAACGCTGTTTTTTCATTACCGCTGGTATTACAAGTCTTGCAGGTTTAGGGGCACCGCACACTTTTTTGGCCTTACCGCAAACTGACTTACGTAAATTTCGTAAAGTTTTTTTTCTATGGGACTTCCATACCGCTGGTATTACGAGTCTGTCCTGGGAGGCCAAAAAGTGAGCGGTACACCCTACCCCGTCAAGATTTTTAACGCATTTTAAAGTCAGTAGTTATGAGTTTTACACTACAACGCCGTAGCATAAAACTCATAACTAAAGTGCTTAAAAGTACACTAAACACCCATAAACTACCTATTAACCCCTAAACCACCGCACTCCCACCTCGCAAACACTAGTTAAATAATATTAACCCCTAATCTACCGCCCCTAACATCGCCACCACCTACTTTATACTTATTAACCTATAATCTTCCGCTCCGGACATCGCCACAACCTACATTATATTTATTAACCCCTAATCCGCTGCCCCAACATCGCCGCCACCTACCTACATTTATTAACCCCTAATCTGCCGTCCCCATCATCGCCGCCGCCCACCACTATTATAAATTTATTAACCCCTAAACCTAAGTCTAACCCTAACCTTAACCCCCTCTAACTTAAATATAATTTAAATAAATCTAAATAAAATTAATATCATTAAATTATTCCTATTTAAAACTAAATGCTTACCTGTAAAATAAACCCTAAGCTAGCTACAATATAACTAATAGTTACATTGTAGCTAGTTTAGGGTTTATTTTTATTTTACAGGCAAGTTTGTATTCATTGTAACTAGGTAGAATAGTTATTAAATAGTTATTAACTATTTAATAACTATCTAGCTAAAATAAATACAAAGTTACCTGTAAAATAAAACCTAACCTAAGTTACACTAACACCTAACCTTACACTACAATTAAATACATTACCTAAATTAAATACAATTAAATAAATTAAATTCAATTAGCTAAATCACAAACAAAAAACACTAAATTACAGAAAATAAAAAACAAATGACAAGATATTTAAACTAATTACACCTAAACTAATAGCCCTATCAACATAAAAAAGCCCACCCAAAATAAGAAAAACCCCTAGCCTAAACAAAACTATCAATAGCTCTTAAAAGGGCCTTTTGCAGGGCATTGCCCCAAAGAAATCAGCTCTTTTACCTGTAAAAATAATAATACAAACAACCCCCCAACAGTAAAACCCACCACCCACAAAACCAACCCCCCAAATAAAAACCTAACTAAAAAAACCTAAGCTCCCCATTGCCCTGAAAAGGGCATTTAGCTCTATTGCAGGCCCAAAGCCCTAACCTAAAAAAAAACCCCACCCAATAACCCTTAAAAATCCTAACACTAACCCCTGAAGATTCACTTACCAGGAGAAGTCTTCATCCAAGCGGCAAGATGTCCTCAACAAAGCCGGCAGAAGTGGTCCTCCAGACGGGCAAAATTGGTCCTCCAGACGGGCAGAAGTCTTCACCCAGACGGCATCTTCTATCTTCATCCTTCCGGCACGGAGCTGGTCCATCTTCAAGACATCCGACGCGGAGCATCCTCTTCTTCCGACAGACTAACGATGAATGAAGGTACCTTTAAATGACGTCATCCAAGATGGCATCCCTTAGATTCCGATTGGCTGATAGAATTCTATCAGCCAATCGGAATTAAGGTAGAATGAATAACGTTGGGGAGGGCTAATCCCCCATGTGTGAGCGGTAGTTGGGGAAGTGAGAAATAAAGTAATATCATCCGCGTAAAGGGAAATACTGTGGGAAGAATTTGCTAATTGTGCACCGGAGATTTGGGGATTCAGTCTAATCGCCTGTGCTAAGGGTTCTATCGCTAGAGCGAAAAGAAAGGGTGAGAGTGGGCAGCCTTGTCTAGTGCGATTGGTTATATGGAGGGGATCTGACCTAAATCCCACTGATCCCACTGATTGGATCAGCCAATAGGATTGAGCTTGCATTCCATTGGCTGATTGGAATAGCCAATAGAATGCAAGCTCAATCCTATTGGCTGATCCAATCAGTGGGATCAGTGGGATTTAGGTCAGATCCCCTCCATATAACCAATCGCACTAGACAAGGCTGCCCACTCTCACCCTTTCTTTTCGCTCTAGCGATAGAACCCTTAGCACAGGCGATTAGACTGAATCCCCAAATCTCCGGTGCACAATTAGCAAATTCTTCCCACAGTATTTCCCTTTACGCGGATGATATTACTTTATTTCTCACTTCCCCAACTACCTCGATACTCGCTGTATTTGACCTACTTAAATGCTTTGGTCAGCTAAGCTATTACAAATTAAACATCAATAAAACAGAAACCTTGCATATAAATATCTCCACTCAGGAACTAACTCACCTACAAAACATGTACCACTTCCAATGGAATGCACATGCCATTAAGATCATAGGCACGTTCTTAAGCCCCAATCCAGAAACCACAATTACGAAAAATTTCACAGACAGGCTATCAGAATTCCGGAACCTCCTCTCCTCATGGGAGTTCAGAGAGGTCTCATGGACAGGGGGAATAGCTGCGATAAAGATGTATTTTATTCCCAAACTTACTTACCTGTTTAGATGTATCCCATATAACATCCCCAGACCCCTGTTGAATAAGCTACAAAGTCTTATCACTGCTTATGTATGGAGAAGTAATAGACCCAGAACATCTAGAACCACACTTCAGAGGCCGCTCACACATGGGGGATTAGCCCTCCCCAACGTTATTCTATATTATACAGCGGCTAGACTATCACATCTGTTTAGCTGGAGTCTTACAGATGATCACCCTTGGAGGTTTGATGCAGAACTGTCGGTACTTCCGTTAGGACTTAATTTATCCGATCTCTTATGGATCCCACCTCATTACAGGGAAAAACTAGCTAACTTATCCCCAATAATTTTGGATGCCCTCCAGTTTTGGGGTCAGACGAGACACAACCCAGATTTGGCTCCACACCCTCCCCCGTGCTCACTATGAGTGGTGCCCTCTATTGTCTCCCGGACTCTCATATCTTGCTTTGGCGAAGTCTTGACCCTATATTGGCAATGGATCTCTATGACCAAAGCCAGTGGCTCACACATACACAGTTCAGTACAAAATTCGGAATCCCTCCCTCCCTATATTTAGAGGCTTTTTGTCTCCGCACATGGCTGAAATCATGGGGATATCCAGGGAAAAACTTAAGGCCACCATCGAAATGGGAGACTAAATGGACTCAAGGAAAAGGCCTTATGCATGCCCTATCTTTTCACTACAAACTCCTTCTTGAACCCACCACACTTCTTAAAATTGCCCAACACAGAGCCTGGGAAAGAGAGATAGGCTTCATAGCTGACACCGATACATGGCACACACGTATCACTGTGACTAAAAAACTTCTACACTGTGCTACTCTTTGGGAGCTACAAAACAAAATCCTTGTTTGATGGCACTTGACACCTTCTACCCTGCATAGGATATATGGCACTCAATCTCCTTTATGCTGGAGAGGATGTGACCAATTGGGAACCTCCCTTCATGTGTGGTGGTCTTGTCCCAAGATCCAAGCACTCTGGCGGAAGCTTTTCAGAATATTTTGCACATTAAACATTTTCCTTTCATTCAAACCAGAGATATTTCTGCTTCACATACACACCCCAAATCTGACACCATCTAGAGAAGCCCTAGTAATATACCTCCTTATGGCTACAAAACGACCGATTGCCAGAATGTGGAAACACAAGGACCCACCCCTTATATCTCAAGTCCTCACTACAGTCCATTATATCAAATGGATGGAACTATACTCTCATAGAATCCTAGATAACGTAGACTTTTACCAAGAGACCTGGTCCCCATGGGATGAGATATATCCTGACTGATTTAGACTCCTAGTAGCTGTCTCTGTGACCCCCCTTTCCTTTTTTTCCTCCCCCATATACCCTATTCCTCACACTAAACCCTGACCCCTTATTTCCCAACTGATACCTTCGGAACTGTTCCTATTAATGAAGTTACCTTCCTTTTTTTTCTGACATTTTTTTTTTTATTATAGTTTATATGAAAAACTTTGAGGTGCAGAGTTCTAGATTCAGGTAAAAATAAGCACATTAAAGTAATTTACTGTTAACTTTACTTAATACTGTACAAGTTTTGTGATTGGCTCTGCCGCCAGTCCTTGTTGTATAACTGGTTGATATTTATGTACAGTCTTATCTCATGTTATTGTATCGTTCTTTCATAGATGTATACTTGAACCTGCTCCTCAATAAAATAAAAATAAAAAAAAAGAGCTGATTTCTTTGGGGCAATGCCCAGCAAAAGGCCCTTTTAAGGGCTATTGGTAGTTTAGTTTAGGCTAGGGTTTTTTTTTATTTTGGGGGGGCTTTTTTTATTTTGATAGGGCTCTTAGATTAGGTGTAATTAGTTTTAAAGATCTGTAATTTGTTTTTTATTTTCTGTAATTTAGTGTGGTTTTTTTGTGATTTAGCTAATTTAATTTAATTTATTTAATTGTATTTAATGTAGGGAATTGATTTCATTGTAGTGTAGTGTTAGGTGACAGTGTAACATAGGTTAAGTTTTATTTTACATGTAAATTGGTATTTATTTTAGTTAGGTAGTTAGTAAATAGTTAATGACTATTTAGTAACTATTCTACCTAGTTAAAATAAATACAAACTTGCCTGTAAAATAAAAATAAACCCTAAGCTAGATACAATGTAACTATTAGTTATATTGTAGCTATCTTAGGGTTTATTTTATAGGTAAGTATTTAGTTTTAAATAGTAATACTTTAGTTATTAATAGTAATTTTTATTTAGATTTATTTAAATTATATTTAAGTTAGTGGGTGTTAGGGTTAGACTTAGATTTAAGGGGTTAATACATTTAATATAGTGGCGGCGACGTTGGTGGCGGCAGATTAGGATTTAATAATTGTAGGTAGGTTGCGGCGACATTGGGGGCGGGAGATTAGGGGTTAATAAATATAATGTAGGTGTCGGCGATATTGGGGGCAGCAGATTAGGGGTTGATAAGTATAATGTAGGTGGCAGCGATGTCCGAGCGGCAGATTAGGGGTTAATAAGTATAATGTAGGTGTCAGGGGCGGCAGGGGTTAATAAGTGTAAGATTAGGGGTGTTTAGACTCGGGGTTCATGTTAGGGTGTTAGGTGTAAACATAAATTTAATTTCCCATAGGAATCAATGGGGCTGCGTTACTGAGCTAAACGCTGTTTTTTTGCAGGTGTTAGACTTTTTCTCAACCGGCTCTCCCCATTGATGTCTATGGGGAAATCGTGCACGAGCACGTATAACCAGCTCACCGCTCACTTAAGCAGCACTGGTATTGGAGTGAAGTGTGGAGCTCAATTTTGCTCTACGCTGACTTCTTGTCTTTTAACGCCGGATTTGTAAAAACCTGTAATACCAGCGCTGCAGGGAAGTGAGCGGGGAGAATAACTTGCAAGTTAGCACCGCACCCCTGTTACCGCAAAACTCGTAATCTAGCAGAAAATCCTTTTTCAGCAGAGCAATTTTTCAAAAAAGTACATCCTTTTAAAATGTGCTATTTTAGACACAACAACCTACTTTAATGTCCTTCTAAGGTTATGATAAAGAGATACAATACCATTGGGGAGTGACACACAAATGCAATGACTGAAAAAGTCCCATGGTTTAGTTGTGCTCTGTTTCACTGCTTCCCTGTAACTATATATCTTCAGCAGCATCACAGCGGGATAAGAGACATCCCTCTTGCTTACTTTCAATAAATTACCAAACTTGACATCTCAGCGTCTGCTCGGATTATCTGCTAGAAATTAATGGGATGTGTGTCAATAAGCGTGTAGAGTCCGTATATAAGTAAGCAGTTTGGAATGAAAATTAACACAGAATTAATTCTCATTATTTTTTAAATAAAAGCAAATTTACCTTCTCAATCAACTTTAATTATTGTGTCAACATTTTGTTAGCTTTGGTGACATAAATCATGTCCACTGGTGCTGTTTGAACATACACTTTAATTAAATAATCTTAGCTATATAGTGTGAGTTTATATTTTCAAAGCAGCCCTATTAAACTAAATAAGAATACAATGTACTTTATTAATAGATGCTATGTTGATAATTAACCAGCCATTTTGCTGAAAAATAATATTCTCTATGAAAAGATGCAGGTAATGAATTACATTTTAAACAACTTTACTGTTATCCTCAACTTTGCTTTGTTTTTTTTGGTATTCTTTGTTGAAAGCTAAACTTAGGTAGGCTCATATGCTAATTTCTAAACCCTTGATGACCGCCACTTATCTTTTATGCATTTTGATAGTTTTTCACAGCTAGACAACGCTAGTTCATGTGTGTCATATATCACATTAGGCTCACTCCTGTAGATTTATTTATGAGTCGGCACTGATTGGCTAAAATGCAAGTCTGAACTGAAATAAGGGGGCAGTCTGCAGAGGCTTACAAAAGGTAATCACAGAGGTAAAAGTATATTAGTATAACCATGTTGGTTATGCAAAATTAGGGATTATGTATCTTTTTAAATGATAACAATTCTGGAGTAGACTGTACCTTTCATTTTTGTTTCATTCTCTTGGTATTTTTTGTTGAAAAGCATACTTAAGTAGGCTCAAGAGCAGCAATGCATTACTGCTAGTTTCTGATTAGGGCTGCACATACAGTATATGCCTTTTGTCACTGGCTCACCAGATGCATTCAGCTAGCTCCCGGTAATGCATTGCTAAGAAAAGAATGAAGCAAGTTTCATAATAGAAGTCAATTTCAACATTTGGATTTAATGTCCCTTTAAGGAAAGTAAGTATTACTATATGTTGGTCTAAAACCAAGCACTAGATATGTAAAATTTAAAAATGAATTATTACCTGTATCTTCAAATGAGTTTGTCTGTGGGCACAAGTTGGCTGTGTTCCCATTTTGTGCATGATGAGCCCCAATGCTTCTAATTCTGTGCAAGCCTTCAGGCTCGCCAGAATCAGGAATTAAGAAGCAGCAGTCTTAAAGGGACACTAAACACAATTTTTTCTTTCATGATTCAGATAGAGCATGCAATTTTAAGAAACTTTCTAATTTACCCCTATTATCAATTTTTATTTGTTCTCTTGCTTTCTTTATTTGAAAAAGAAGGCATCTAAGCTAAAGAGCCAGACAATATTTGGTCTGCCCGATCGTGAACGATCAGGTTGATTGACACCCCCTGCACCTATTGACACCACTAGCTGCCGATTGACTGCAAATCTGCAGGGGGCGGCATTGCACAAGCAGTTCACCAGAACTCCTTGTGCAATGTTAAATGCTGACAGCGTATGCTGTCGGCATTCAGCGATGTCTGGTGGACATGACACGCTACAGCGTATCATGTCCGCCAGACTTTGATAAATCGGTCCCCATGTGTAGACTGAGAAAAGAAGGGGACCTAGAACTGAGCCTTGAGATACCCCAACAGAGAGGGATAGTGGGGAGGAGGAAGAGACAGAGAAGTATACACTGAAGGTAGGAAGAGAGCCACAGTAGATCTGTGTCGCAAATACCCAAGGATTGAAAGGTCTGGTGCTAAAATGGATGGTCAACAGTGTCAAAGGCTGCAGAGAGGTCTACAGGGATTAGCATGGAGTAAAATCCTTTATACTTGGCAGTAATCAGGTCATTTGTCACATTGGTGATGAAAGTTTTGATAGATATTGTATTTAACTGATTAAATAAAGATACCAAAAGAACGAAGAATAGGAGTAAATTAGAAAGTTGCTTAAAATTGCATGCTCTATCTGAATCATGAAATAAAAAAATTGGATTCATTGGCCCTAAAAGGTTTAGCGATCCTCCACATGGAACTTAAATGCTATTCTCCTTCTGCAGCAATGGTGTGTGCACACCACTCTGAAATTTAAAGGGGCCCTGCTTAATATCAGGAAGTTTTAAGTGACTTCAAGCATGATAATTCCTATATAAAAAAGTTCAGGTATCAGTTTGTACTAAGTGAGTTTGGTAGCAACTATGCTTTGCTGTATCCATTGTTCTGTTGTATTCATGACTTCTTGTATCTAATAACTATTTAGTAACTATTGTACCTAGTTAAAATAAATACAAAGATGCCTGTAATATAAAAATAAACCCTAAGATAGATACAATGTAACTAATAGCTATATTGTGGCTATCTTATGGTTTATTTTATAGGTAAGTATTTAGTTTTAAATAGGATTAATTTATTTAATTGTAGTAATTTTATTTCGTTTTATTTTTTTTTTTCAGCTGAATCTGCCCCATTGATTCCTATGGGGAAATCGTGCACGAGCACGTTACACCAGCTCACCGCTACCATAAGCAACGCTGGTATTGAGGTGAGATGTGGAGCTAAATTTTGCTCTACGCTCAACTTTTTGCGGCTAATGCCGGTTTTAAAAAAAACCATAATACCAGCGTTGTCTTAAAGGAGGGGTGAAAAAAAAAGCTCGCTAGCAACGCACCCCTATTACCGCAAAACTCGTAATCTCGGTGTAAGTTTTTACTAAGTCTGGAAGTGGGAGATTTTGTGTATCCCAATCAGCAGGAGATAATTAACTCTTGAATACAATTAGACTTCAAAGAGTTCAGTGAGTCATTGTGTTAAATTATCACATGTGTCTGTTAGCTCATAATATCTTGAAATTCTGTTAGCTCATCTGAAAATAGTGCAGAATTTTGTCTACAACAGAGGCTGGTGGTCTAACATTTGATCACCAAGTAAGTGTTAATTATTACCTTCCTGATTTTAAAGCACGTCTTCACTAACTGACCAAATGTATTGAACAAAGGTACAATTTAGCATATTAAGTGGGGAGGGGAAGAAAGGTTTAAGATGAATCCTGATGTAATTAGCAAGGTCTCTCATGTCTGAACCTCAGATTTGTAATATACAGAATTTATTCAGCAAATGGTATTAAGCATGCCCAACCTTAATATTTTATCGATTGCATACTGATACATATCTTATTATATAGATATGTATTATCCACTGACATTTACAGATACCCTGACACTAATTACATGTAAAAGTTGTTGCTGTAAAGTTTAAATAGTACAGGTAGAAAACTCTTTATCCAAAATACTTGAGACTGGGAAATGTTTGGATTTAATAACAGTTTGGATTTTGGAATATTTGCATCTGCAAAATGGGCCAGCTTGGAGAGAGGATGGGACCAAGTGCAAACAGCAACATATTATGCCATTTACATTTAGGTAATATTTGTCATAATACAGTTTATACATGCAACCTAAAGGTAGTTTATATATATATTTTAAAGGGACATTTAAACACTTTGAGATGATAATATAAAATGATAAATTATATATATAAAAAACTATGTAATATACTTTCATTATTTATTTTGTCCCCTTTTCCTATAATTTCATTCTGAAAATTTGAGCTTTTCAGGTCCTGTTAGAAATGGAAGTGAAGAACACTGTTATATTCCACAAAGCCATTGGCTGCACACTCCTAGTGACCTATTTATAATTGTCCCTAATTGACCACAGCAGAGAAGGTAACCTAAGTTACAACATGGCAGCTCCCATAGTTTTATAGACATAAGGGCCAGATTACGAGTGGAGTGCTATCGTTAGCGCAAAGAGCATAAATGTTCTTTAAGCTCTAATCCATATAACAACAAGTGGCACGCTGTTTAAATTTAATTTACACGCCCCATATTTTCTATGGACAGCGTTGAGCGTCAATGTCTGCTCATATTACAAGTTAAAATTAAATGTTATCTCTCCAACGCAATTGTTCAATTTTAAATTCAAACAAGCCAATAGAAATTTAAAATCATCCAGTAGGAATGCAAGGGTTCCCTTATATAAAGGGGGTACCTCGCATTCAAAATTCAGTGTATGGTTGGTTACCGCATGAAGAGAACATTGGTGATAGAAGAAAGAAGATGGATGACGATAAGAAGACCGCCACCGGAATGAAGATAGAAGGCCACCACCAGGATGAAGATGAAGCGCCTCCGGGATAAAGATGGAGTGCCGCCACACAGATTTAACTTTGTTGAGTACCATCTTTGGGGTGTAGTGTTAGTATTTTTTATTTTTTGTAGCAGAAAAGGAGCTAAATGCCCTTCTAAGGGTAATGCCCAGCCAAATTAAAAAAACATTTTTTAGACAGCCTTTTTTGGGGAGGGGGGTGTAGTTACTTGTAGATTGGTGTTTGGGTTTTTTTTTAATTGAAAAAGAGATGTCACTTTAGGGCAAAGCACAACAAAATACCCTTTTAACGGCTATTGCTGTAGTTTAGTGTTAGCATAGATTTTTTTTACTTCTTGGGGGGGTTAAGTGGGGTTTTAGAATAGGCATAACAGTTTTTTTTATTTGTGATAATTTGTTTTTTCTGTAATGGTATTTTTTTTTTTTTTCTGTAATGGCAGTTTTTTTCTGTAATGTTAGGCTATTTTATTTGTCAGGTAATGTTAGGTTTCATTTTTATGGTAAGTTTAGTTTTTTTGGGGTACCTTAGGTGGTGTTAGGTTAGAGGGGTTAGTTAGTGGGTATTTTATGGTGTTGGTTGTGGCGGTTTAGGGGTCAATAGAGTAGTGGCGTATTTTGCAATGTGGGGGTGTAGCGGGTTAGGAGTCAATAGAATAGAGGAGACTTTTGGGTGGGCTATGCAGTGTGTTAGGGGTTAATAGTGTAGTGGGGACTTTGTGGTGGGCTCTGTGGCAGGTTAGGGGTTAACAGTGTAGGGAGGACTTTGCGGTGAGCTATGTGGTGGGTTAGAGGTTATTACAGTATATGGGTGTTCATTTGTGCGTGTCTGGTTAGCACACAAAAAATATTTATTTTAAACTTGTAATACGCATGCTACTGATGCGTACAAAGTGTAGACGTCAAGCAGAGTTAGCGTGCAAGCAGGAAATTTAATTACCAATCCACTTGTAATCTAGCCTTAAAACTTTACACCTAGTTTGTCAATATTTAAACACCAAATGAAACTTTAACAAAATACATCTACATGTTATTCTCAAACTAATCTTTTCTTTGAATAATAATATTTTTGTATACACAATACCATTCTAGTAGTGTAATCAGAAAGGTAATAGTTATTGTTTTAAATAAATATAGACAATAATTTGCATTTTAGAACAAACCAAAGACACAGGAAGAGAAGATTTCAACTTACTGGTGGTAAAAAATGTATTTTATTTATTTTTACATTTTTAATGATTTTCATATATACATAAAATAAACAGGCTTTAAATAGAGAGAATAGGATAACAATTAGATATCATAATACAACAGATTATTGGTTCACAAATTATTGTAAAAAATATGCAACGCCCTGAGTGATAAATGATGTGTAAATTTTACATTATTTAAAACTATGATATTTAAAATGCAGGTGTATAAATGTTGCCAACTATGTCATAATAGGGGTCTTAATTCATTAAACCTCTATTGCTTTAAAAGAGCAAACAGAGAGCCCAGCAATGAATGTAAAGTCCCTCATGAAATAAAGGGAAGATTTTCTTTGAAATATTTATAGATGGGAGGGGGCTTAGTAATAGAACAGGTGTAACTCTTCAGACTATTTTCTATTCTGTATCTAAGGGCCGATGATCTAAAGGTCTCTGGACTGGTGAGGTTATAAAAGAATGTTCACCAGTATTTCTATTTCCCTGGTGGAATGATTTACGGACATTTTTTACCCTGAAAACAGGGTGTCTCGCAAATGGGGCATATACTGCATTTTCATATGGGGAGGAGATGCGGACATTACAAAAGTGCACACTAAAATTTGTACTTACAAAAAAAAAAAATCAGGAAAAAATTGTATTATTAAGGTGCATCAAAAATTGTAACAGAATTCTTCGCTAAAAATTGTATTTGATCCAAAATTTTAAATTTGTATGTATATTACAAAGGAATCATTTGTATTTAGTATTCACAGCATTAATCGTAATTTAAATACACTGGATTTGCAAAAATAATTTTTACTTATAAGTACAAACTACAAAGCGTAATTTTTTTTTTGTTTTTTCGTATATGAAGTTGTCTCTCTAATTCCAGTGTAGTTCCGTAAAGATTATCGCACGACAGATCTCAGTTTTTTCTCGCAAACTAAAATTTGGTGAGCTTTTCTCAAATTACTTATATCCCTAATAGAAAAACAACTTCATACAAAAATAAAGGTGATTGTAAAATGCTTTACACAGAAAGCAGCATAATGTGATTTATATTGGCTGCAGGATTTAATTTTTAAAATGCGCCCCCTTCTCACTGCTAAATTCGCTCCACTGTGAAAAGTGTCCCTTTCCAGCGAGCTCCGTTACTTTCAATAGGAGACAGGGGCTGCCCCTTTTTTACAATAATTCCACCAGGGTAGACCCTGTAAGAGTGAACCCCAAACCCCATCTGAACTTGCGAGGTGTAATCATCGAGCCCTAGGTGCCTAATGACCTACATGTCTCCACAGGCAAAAAAATCGAAGAAGTCTTGTCAGTATTTCGAGGTTCTTCAAAGAGTTTTATAAATGTAAATTTTATCTTTAGAGTTGCTTATCTAGTTATGGGCCGATATACAGAGATGGCAGAAGCTCTGTTTTTCCAAGACAATTGTTTGTGACAAGTGGTCACAATTTAAGGTTGGAGGAAAGAAGATTTATTCTCCTGCAACGGAAAAGTTTTTTCACTGTAAGAGCAATAAAATTGTGGAACTCATTACCAAAGGAGGTAGTGAATGCTAATACCATAGATACATTAAAATTGTTTGGATACATTTCTGTCTAGAAACAGAATTCATGGATATGATTGCTTGGATTAAATGGGTCGCCTTTTAGTGGGATTATTTAAGCTTAACTGGAGCTTTTTGTAAGTATTTTACTGTATATTTGTATAGGTTGAACTAGATGGACTTCAGTCTTTTTTCAACCTCATCTACTTTGCTGCTATGTTACAAGTGGTGCACTGTTGCACGCAGCAAAAATGGGTTTATCGTAGCTCTTTGCGCATGTCGCAAGTGGTGTGTTTAAGTGCTATTGAATTCAATTTGCAACAGGATAGCTTGACGTCAGGGCTCTGGTTAACTGTCACGCTCGACTAAAAAGTTGCACAAAACACATCAAAAATAGTGTACAGTTTCATTCATTATAACACTATCTAATATATATATAAAAAAAAATTAAAATATTGCATTAAAAAGTTAAAAGGGCTCAAATATATGAGGTCTCAGGACTGAAAATGCTTACTTCTAGTGAAGGTATCACGCGAGCAGGAGTGCAAACTACTGCTCCACTCTTAAGGGCCGATTTATCAAGAAGTCAATGATGCTTATTCCGCGTGAGCCTACAGGTTCGCTGGAATCAGGAGTTAAGAAGCAGCGGTCATAAGAACGTTGCTCCTTAACTCATCTGCTACCTCTTAAATGGGTGATTGACATCCCCTGCTAGCGGCTGATTTGCCACGAATGTGCAGGGGGCAGCACTGCACACGAAATGCGTGTGCCATGATAAATGCTGACAGCGTATGCTGTCGGCATTTATCGATGTGGTGTGGACATTGATAAATCGGCTTCTTAATCTGGATGTGAAGGAGAGACAAATGCATTACAATACATGGTTTTAAAAAAACAAACAAAGAAATATTTTACATGATATCAATGTCAGCAAGATACCTAAGGGTATTTATGATTTTGATTAGTAAATAACACATTTGTTTCTTGATATTATATATTACACAAAATGTGTTTTACAGCATCAGTGAGACCATTGGGCAAGGGCTTCTCTTGGGTGTGCTTTAAGTGTTTTCATAGCTGTAGGTAATCAGCCTTTTAGCTCTGCAGCTGATCTCTCTTACTCAGTCAGTCCCCCAAGGATATCTCAAAATAAGAAACAATTTTGCTAAGCTGTTCTAAAAAAAACACTTGAGAAAACAAGCTATACTGCCCTAACAACTTTTCATTTGCCTTGTAATAAACTTTGATACTAAACACTTTATTAGTGCTGGGTGCAGATATGTTAAAAATTATTGTTCCTTTGTAACATTTTTTTCTCAGACAGCTCTATTACTGTAGGAGAGAATTAGCTTACAAAGAGATCAAGTTCAGTCTCTCTTCCTCTGGGTTTTAGTGGAGCTTTCTCCATTCACGCTTGTCAACAGACCCCAATCAATTTTTTCAAATCTTAATCTTAAATTTAATCTTAAACTAATTTTGCCCTATATTAACCTAAATGAAAGTCATAATGCCAACCTTAAAAGGATATTAAACCCAGAGAGGTTGAATTATCATTGTGCGAGCGGACATGATCCGATATTGTGGATCATGTCCACTGCACATCAATAAATGCCGACAGCATACACTCTCTGCATTTATCTTTGCACCAGCAGTTCTGGTGAACTGCTGGTGCAATGTCACCACCTGGAGATTTGTGGCCAATCGGCAGCTATCAGCGGGTGTCAATCAACCAGATCGTATTCGATCGGGTTGTGTCAGGATTTTCTCCCTGTTGTGTTTACCATGTGCTGCTGGCAGCCATTTTACTCACCTCTCTTGCTGACCCTGGTGCATTGTGGGGGATGCTGCTCATTTACTGCATTTCCTTTTATGGCCAGACTGGTGTGCATCATCCATGTGAGACAGGATGCAGTCTCAGAATTGTGATGTCATCACTTATTATTTAAAGGACCTCTGTTCAGTATGCTTTGCCTTTGCGTTGTCTCAGACCTGTTTGTGAGAGTTCCTGTGTATTACCTGGCTGCCTGACGTCCTTCCTGGTTCCTGTTCCCTGGCTTGTTCCTGACTCTGCTGTTTTCCTTGTTCCTGATTCCGGCTCGTCTGACTATTTGCTTTGGCTCCTGACTCGGCTCGTCTGACTACCAGCTCTGGTTTTGACTCCTGGCTTGTTATTTGACGTGTGGACTTTTTATTATTTTTTCTATTAATAAAGGTGTGATTATTTTTGCACTTCTCGTCTCAGTCTGATTCCTGGCACCCAGACAGGTTGATTTCCAGCGATGTCTGTCCGCCACATCAGAGCAGGCGGACAGGTTATGGAGCAGGGGTCTTTAGACCGCTATTTCATAACTTGTGTTTCCGGCGAGCCTAAAGGCTCGCCAGAAACATGGGACATCAAGTTCCATACAGAGCTTGATAAATGTGCCCCAAAATATTTATTTCATGACTCAGAGAGAGAATACAATTTAAACATCCCAATTTACTTATATTATAAATTTGATGCATTATTTATATATCCTTTGTTGAATAAATAGTAATACACATGGGTAAGCCAATCACATAATGTATCTATGTGCAGCCACCAATCAGTAGCTACTGAGCCTATCTAGATATGCTTTTCTGCAAATAATACCAAGATAATTAAGCAAATTAAATAATAGAAGTACATTAGAAAGTTGTTTAAAATTTGCATGCTCTTTCTAAATCATGAAAGAAAAAATGTAGGTTTCATGTCCCTTTAAGAGTAAATTTAAACTTAACGGGACAGTGTACTGTAATATTATTTTTCCCTAAATGTGTTTCCAATGACTTGTTATACCAGCTCAGAGTACTATAAAAATGTAGGAGAAATTGCTTCTTTGGGTATATGTTTGTATATGAAATTGCTGATTTTACTCTTTGAAACCACAACCCATTAAATGGGTTAAGCTTGCAGGAAATCAGATCGTATTTTATCACTTTCTGTACACACATGCTTCTTTATATAATCTTTGTCTGTATATCAAAGTCCAATAGTTATAGAGAACAATAAAAATTAACATTTTATAACGTATGTTTCCTAGCTCCCACTAGAGTGTAGTTTATTCTGCTAGCTATGTTTACATAGCTTTTCTATAGCCTATATTTAAGTATAGAAACTTTCGGTACACGGAATGAATACCATTTGCAATATCAGCTATTTCAAATGCTGAAATAAAAGTAAATGAGCTTTTTGTTAGAAAACATGAATACTCTGACATAAAAAATAACTGTAAAGTATGTGGTTAAAAAGTTAGCCTGTTAATGACCACATATACATTTAAGGACAAGTTTGTATAACTTGAGGAGAGACTCTGTTTCACAAGGCAGAACATATAAACTGCTAGATTACGAGTTTTGTCTGTAAAAACTTGCGTTGCTAACGAGCCTTTTTTTTCCAGCGCTCACTTTAAACAACGCTGGTATTACAAGATTTCTGAATGGCTGCGTTAGCCTCAGAAAAGTGAGCGTTGAGCAAATTTAGCGCCACTTCTCACTGTAATATTAGCGTTGCTTAAGTCAGCGGTAAGCTGGTGTAACGTGCTTGTGCACGATCTCCCCATAGGAAACAATGGGGCTGAGACGGCTGAAAAAAAACCTAACACCTGCAAAAAAGCAGCGTTCAGCTCCTAACGCAGCCCCATTGTTTCCTATGGGAAAATACTTTCTAAGTCTACACCTAACACCCTAACATGAACCCTGAGTCTAAACACCCCTAAGCTTACACTTATTAACCCCTAATCTGCCACCCCCAACATCCTCGCAACCTGCATTATATTATTAACCCCTAATCTGCCACTCCAGACACCGCTGTCACCTACATTATACCTATGAACCCGTAATCTGCTGCCCCTAACATCGCCGACACCTACATTATAGTTTTTAACCCCTAATCTGCCGCCCCCAACGTTGCCGCCACCTAACTACAATTATTAACCCCTAATCTGCCGACCGGACATCGCCGCCACTATATTAAATGTATTAACCCCTAAACCTAAGTCTAACCCTATCCCTAACACCCCCCTAACTTAAATCTATTTTTAATAAATCTAAATAAAATTACTATAATTAAATAAATTATTCCTATTTAAAACTAAGTAATTACCTATAAAATAAACCCTAATATAGCTACAATATAACTAATAGTTACATTGTAGCTATTTTAGGATTTATTTTTATTTTACAGGCAACTTTGTATTTATTTTAACTAGACACAATAGTTATTAAATAGTTATTAACTATTTAATAGCTAACTAGCTAAAATAAATACAAAATTACCTGTAAAATAAACCCTAACCTAAGTTACAATTACACCTAACACTACTCTATAATTAAATTAATTACCTAAACTACCTACAATTAAATACAATTAAATTAAACTAAATTATGAAAAAAAGAAAACACTAAATTACAGAAAATAAAAAAGAAATTACAATATTTTAAACTAATTACACCTAATCTAATCCCCCTAATAAAATAAAAAAGCCCCTCAAAATAATAAAATTCCCTACCCTACACTAAATTACAAATAGCCCTTAAAAGGGCCTTTTGCAGGGCATTGCCCCAAAGTAATCAGCTCTTTTACCAGCCCTTAAAAGGGCTTTTTGCGGGGCATTTCCCCAAAGTAATCAGCTCTTTTACCTGTAAAAAAAAATACAATACCCCCCCCAACATTAATACCCACCACCCACATACCCCTACTCTAAAACCAACCCAGTCCCCCCTTAAAAAAAACTAACACTAACCCCCTGAAGATCACCCTACCTTGAGCCGTCTTCACCCAGCCAGGCACCAGTGGTCATCCGATGGGGCAGAAGAGGACATCCGGACCGGCAGAAGTCTTCATCCTATCCGGGCAGAAGAGGACATCCGGACCAGCAGACATCTTCATCCAAGCGTCATCTTCTATCTTCATCCATCCGACGAGGAACGGCTCCATCTTGAAGACCTCCAGCGCGGAACATCCTTCTAGGCCGACAACTACCCGACGAATGGCTGGTCCTTTAAATGACGTCATCCAAGATGGCGTCCCTCGAATTTCCGATTGGCTGATAGGATTCTATCAGCCAAGCGAAATATAGGTAGGAAAAATCCGATTGGCTGATTGGATCAGCCAATAGAATTGACCTCGCATTTTCTGTAATTTAGTGTTGTTGTTTTTTTCGTAATTTAATTTATTTAATTTCATTGTATTTAATTGTAGGTAGTTTAGGTAATTAATTTAATTATAGAGTAGTGTTAGGTGTAATTGTAACTTAGGTTAGGGTTTATTTTACAGGTACTTTTGTATTTATTTTAGCTAGGTAGTTATTAAATAGTTAATAACTATTTAATTACTATTGTGCCTAGTTAAAATAAATACAAAGTTGCCTGTAAAATAAAAATAAATCCTAAAATAGCTACAATGTAAATATTAGTTATATTGTAGCTATATTAGGGTTTATTTTATAGGTAATTACTTAGTTTTAAATAGGAATAATTTATTTAATTATAGTAATTTTATTTAGATTTATTAAAAATAGATTTAAGTTAGGGGGGTGTTAGAGTTATGGTTAGACTTAGGTTTGGGGGTTAATACATTTAATATAGTAGCGGCGACGTTGGGGGTGGCAGATTAGGGGTTAATAATTTTAGTTAGGTGGCGGCGATGTTAGGGACGGCAGATTAGTGGTTAATAACAAATTTTATAGTGTTTGCAAGGCGGGAGTGCGGCGGTTTAGGGGTTAACACATTTAGTATAGTGGCGGCAATGTCCGGTCGGCAGATTAGGGGTTAATAATTGTAGTTAGGTAGCGGAGATTTTGGGGCAGCAGATTAGGGGTTAATAAATATAATGTAGGTGTCGGTGATGTTAGGAGCAGCAGATTAGGGGTTCATAGGTATAATGTAGGTGGCGGCGATGTCCGGTCGGCAGATTAAGGGTTAAATAATTTTATTATAGTGTTTGCGATGTGGGGCGGCCTCGGTTTAGGGGTTAATAGGTATTTTATGGGTGTTAGTATACTTTTTAGCACTTTAGTTAAGAGCTTTATGTTCTGGCATTAGCCCATAAAACTCTTAACTACTGACTTTTATATGCGGTAGGAGTCTTGGAGGTAGAGGCTGTACCGCTCACTTCTTCCAAGACTTGTAATACCAGCGTTAGGAAAATCCCATCAAAAAGATAGGATACACAATTGACGTAAGGGGATTTGCGGTATGGAAAAGTCACTGAAGAAAAGTGAGCGGTACACCTGTACCTGCCAAACTTATAATACCAGTGGGCATTAAAAATCAGCGTTAGGACCCCTTAACGCTGCTTTTTAAGGCTAACGCCAAACTCGTAATCTAGCCGAAAGACTTTAGAGCTCATAAATGCCCCTTACATGGATTGTTGTATTTTTTAACTGATTATTAATAAATTCATTTTTAATTTGAACACCCTTTTTTTTACTGTTTTTCTACTACTAATGACTTACTTACAGCAACATTGAAAGGCAAGTTCCTTCTGTTAATCCTTCTCGATCTGTCTGTAACCTTTGATACTGTTAACCACCCTCTCTTGTCCCAAACAATCAAATCTATTGTTATTTGAAACAGAAACCTCCAGTGGTTCTCCTCCTATCTGTCTAATTGTAGCTTTAGTGTAGCCTTCTCTGGCTCATCCTCTGCCCCTTTGCTACTTTCTGTTTGTTACCACAAGGCTCTTCCCTTGTTCCTCTTCTTTTCTCAATCCCTACATCACTCTTAGGTTCCTTAATAAAGTCTCATAGGTTTTAATATAATCTGTATACAGATGACACCTAAATCTACTTCTCTGCACCAGACCTAACCCCTTCCATGCTAACTAGTGTAACTAACTGTCTTTCTAATGTTTCATCCTGGATGTCTTCTCACTAACTTAAGCTAAATCTCTCCAAAACTGAGCTCCTTATTTTCCCCTCTTCTTCCAAAATATATACCCTCAACTTTATTTGACTGTTGATAACATCATTACCCCAACCTTGCATTCCATATGTCTTGAGGTCACACTTGACTTTCACTCCTCACATCCAGTGTTTGCCCAATTCCTACAGTTTCAACCTTAAAAACATCTCCAGAATTTCGCACTTCCTCCCTTAAAACACAACTAAGATTTTAATCCACTCTTTCATCATTTCCCATGTTGACTATTGCAACTCCATCCTCTCTGATTGCCATCTATCTTCTTTATAATCTTTGATGAATGGCTCTGCCAGACTGATCTTCCTTACAAGTCACTCATCTGCTGCACCTCTCTGCCAATCCCTTCACTGTCTTCCTCTAACCTCCAGAATAAAACAAAAAATCCTAACTTTACAGTCAAGTCCCTCAATAACACAGCTTCCACTGCATCTCAGACCTCCTCTCCAGATACTCTCTCTCTCAAATCACAATTTTTTTTTCAGAAACCCTATAAGACAAACATCAAAATAAAAACATACACCCCCATAAAACAGTGCCCTCTAAAATCTAATATAACAACAAAATGAAAACTTTGAAAAAGAATAAGGGAAATTAAAAAAAAAGAAAAAAAAAAAGAAAACGATGTCAGCTTGTTTATAGCAATTTATTACAAAAGAATGCAGCTAGTCTATAGTAAACATCACAATGAATAGAATGTCAGTCATACTAGTGGGATCTTGAAATCACAAATGTATTTGGATACAAAAATAGTAATAATAAAATATAAATATAGAAATGTTACTCTAAACCACCTCATGATCTATTCTCACCTGGATTCGAACCCAAGTCTCCCACTTCCCAGTGGTTAACTATTCTTCTACATAGTAGTGTATAGACACACTACCATAAATATAAACTGTTATCTATTCAACTGAAAGGATTAAGTAATCTAAAGGTATGCACAATTGAAGTTAACTGCCATGATTAATCAAGTACGGAATATGGGTGGAGTATAGATGGAAAAAACACAAAAGAATGAGAGGGCGCTAATAGCCAGGAAAATCAACACACTTAATCTGTAAATATTAAGTATAAAAATAGATCAACAAAGTGAAGAAATTGAAAAAGATTTTACAACAATGAATCACAATTAAAATACAAGGGATGTCTCCCTAATGAAATTACATGATATATAACTTACATGTAGCATAAATAGTACATATTGAAAAAGAAATGCATATATAGTATTATATTATATTGCTAGAATACCACCCTAAGAAAAATGAAAAGAAAAAGAAAAAAGAAAAAAATATATTGTTATCAAAAACCTTTGTTAAAAAACACAAAAATCACAAAATACATCACAATTGTGGCTGAATGTTCATAGTATAGAAACAATAATATTGTCCAATCGATGAATAAAGTTGATGTCGAGATAAAGTTAATGTTAAGGTTGGATGATATAATGACTAAATGATAGTTGATACTTTTCATTATTACAACTGATAGGATTGCAACTTTGTTGCTTAAACGAAAGTAAACGTACTGTTTGAACAAAAATTAGTAGTCTACCTTGTATCAAGGGTGTATAAAAACACTTATTTGTGAACAATTATAACAGACCCTAGTTTGTGAGCCAAGACATAATCAGAAAACAGCACTCCAAGGCGCCTTGCCAGAATACTCTTAGGCTGGTATAATCTGTGTGATACTGCTCACCTTTTGAAAAGATGATAGCGGTTGGTTCAAATGTGATATGACACCTCAGTTCGTAACTGAACTTTCACACTAACCGCTTATGATGATGTCCGATGTCAGCGCCTCACTGAAAAAAACGCCGCTCCTCACGCCTCTCAGAATAAACAGGAGCCTGGCAGCAGCAGAAGTGACTTCGCCTGTGAAGACCCGCACTTAGCGTATGACACGTGCGGGCAATGAACTAGGTACCTAGTGAGAATTGCTCTTTGCAGGACAAACAACTTCCTTCTACGCGTTTCACCCTATGTAGGGCTTTATCAAGATGACAGTTGCTCCTGGAACAAGGTTTAAAAATCCGTTGCTGCAACTCCATAGGTCAAATTTTCTTTCTTTCTTAAAGGTGGAAATCTTTTAAGGTGGATTAATGGATTAATGTATTGATGTATTCAAAACGTGGTTTATCTTGAATCTTTCTGAGAACGTCAGATGGGACCAGGCAGTAATTTAGTGTTAGAAGATAATAAAAAAAAGGGTTGATGATTCTTTTGTGAAATAGATTTGATAATTCAATTGAAAAGTTTAAAACAAGAAAAAAATATATATAAAATATGAAAAAGGTATAAAAACATATAGGGGTGGTATAATGCAAGGATGGTGGTATTCTGCAAGTATAAAACTAAGACTAGCGACTTGATAAACATACATAATAAGGAATAAAAAATAAAAACAAAAGATATTAAATTAATCAAACTTAATTTACATTTAGTATAAATACAAGTTCATTTATCTACGCATTCGTTAAAACTTATTATTCTATATCTACACATACGTTAAAACTTGTTGACATATTAAGGAGTGAATAAAGGTATATGTAATAGCCGCAGCTACACTACAATATATTCTATATAAATATAAGGTTACAGTATTAAGGGTTACAACTTCAATATAAATAATTAAAGAGGAGTCTAGACTCCCAAAAAGGGAGACAAATCTAACTCAGGGTTAAGACCTTTGGATAGAGGGTGTCAAATTTATATATTAACTCAGATTCCTTTTTGAGCAGTTTACCTTCAAAATTGCCTCCTCTCCAGTCCCCTCTAACTATGCAAATGCCCCAGAATTTAAAATGTTATAAATTATTATTGTGGATATCCCTAAAATGTTTGTATAGATGAGTGTCAAGATTTCCCTTTTCAGTATTGCAGAGGTGTTCTCTTATCCTGTCTCGTAACATCCTAGTAGTCTCACCAAAATAAAATAAATTACATTAACATTTTATAAGATATACAACACCTTTCTGTGAACATCTAATTGTATTTTTAATATTGAGATTCTCTCCTGTTCCTGTTATAGTTACTGAGCTGCTTTTGGTGCTGTATTTGCAGGCTCTGCATAAGTGACCTTTTAGGTTTTGCCCAAGTAGATCTCTGTCAATCAAAGTTGTACCCTCTATTTTTAATTCACTGGGTGCCAAAATTTGTCTCAGATTTTTTGCCTTTCTGAATATAATCTTAGGTTTAAAGATGAGTAAGTCTCCTATTAAAGGGTCCTTTTTAATTATGTGCCAGTGTTTGTTAATTATTTTTCTTAATACTAGGTGACTCTCACTGTAATCTGTAATGAGGGCTACATCATATTCATTGCTGTTGGCGATGGTGGTTGTCGCCACTACTATATTAAATTTATTAACCCCTAAACCTTATTCTAACCCTAAGTCTAACACCCCCCTAACTTAAAGGGACACTGAACCCAATTTTTTTCTTTCGTGATTCAGATAGAGCATGCAATTTTAAGCAACTTTCTAAATTTTCTTCATTCTCTTGATATGTTTATTTGAAAAGCAAGAATGTAAGTTTAGATGCCGGCCCAATTTTGTTGAACAACCTGGGTTGTCCTTGTTGATTGGACAGCAGCACCAATAAACAAGTGTTGTCCATGGTTCTGAACCAAAAAGGTCTGGCTCCTTAGCTTAGATGTATTTTTTTCAAATAAAGATACCAAGAGAATGAAGAAAAATTGATAATAGGAGTAAATTCAAAAGTTGCTTAAAATTGCAACCAAAAAGGTCTGGCTCCTTAGCTTAGATGTCTTTTTTTTCAAATAAAGATAGCAAGAGAATGAAGAAAAATTGATAATAGGAGTAAATTCAAAAGTTGCTTAAAATTGCATGCTCTATCTGAATCATGAAAGAAAAAATTTGGGTTCAGCATCCTTTAAATATAATTTAAAATAAAACGAAATAAAAATAATACAATTAAATAAATTAATCCGATTTAAAACTAAATACGTACCTATAAAATAAACCCTAAGCTAGATACAATATAACTAATAGTTACATTTGTATCTATCTTAGGGTTTATTTTTATTTTACAGGCAACTTTGTATTTATTTTAACTAGGTACAATAGTTATTAAATAGTTATTAACTATTTAATAGCTACCTAGTTAAAATAAGTACAAATTTACCTGTAAAATAAATCCTATCCTAAATTACAATTACACCTAACACTACACTATCATTAAATTAATTACATAAACTAACCACAATTAAATTAAATAAAATAAAGTACAAAAAACCCCCACTAAATTACAGAAAATAAAAAATAATTACAAGAATTTTAAACTAATTACACCTAATCTAATCCCCCTAATAAAATAAAAAAGCCCCCCAAAATAATACAATTCCCTACTCTATACTAAATTACAAATAGCCCTTAAAAGGGCTTTTTGCGGGGCATTGCCCCAAAGTAATCAGCTCTTTTACCTGTAAAAAAAAATACAATACCCGACAATATTAAAACCCACCACCCACACACCCAACCCTACTCTAAAACCCACCCAATCCCCCCTTAATAAAACCTAACACTACCCCCTTGAAGATCACCCTACCTTGAGCCGTCTTCACCCAGCCGGGCACAAGTGGTCCTCCAGAGGGGCAGAAGTCTTCATCCAGGCGGCATCTTCATTCATCCGGAGCGGGTCCATCTTGAAGCCATCCGACGCGGAGCATCCTCTTCTTCCGACAGCTAAGATTGAATGAAGGTGCCTTTAAATGACGTCATCCAAGATGGCGTCCCTTGAATTCTGATTGGCTGAAAGGATTCTATCAGCCAATCGGAATTAAGGTTGGAAAAATCCTATTGGCTGATGCAATCAGCCAATAGGATTGAACTTCAATCCTATTGGCTGATCCAATCAGCCAATAGGATTGAGCTTGCATTCTATTGGCTGTTCCAATCAGCCAATAGAATGCAAGCTCAATTCTATTGGCTGATTGCATCAGCCAATAGGATTTTTCCTACCTTAATTCCGCTCCGCTCCGGATCGATGAAGATAGAAGATGCCGCCTGGATGAAGCCTTCTGCCCATCTGGAGGTCCTCTTCTGCCCCGATTGGATGAAGACTTCTGCCCCTCTGGAGAACCAATTGTGTCCAGTTGGGTGAAGACGGCTCAAGGTAGGGTGATCTTCAAGGGGGGTAGTGTTAGGTTTTATTAAGGGGGAGTTGGGTGGGTTTTAGAGTAGGGTTGGGAGTGTGGGTGGTGGGCTTTAATGTTGGGGTATTATAATTTTTTTTTACAAGTAAAAGAGCTGATTACTTTGGGGCAATGCCCCGCAAAAAGCCTTTTTAAGGGTTATTTGTAATTTAGTATAGGGTAGGGAATTTTATTATTTGGGGGGCTTTTTATTTTATTAGGGGGATTAGATTGGGTGTAATAAGTTTAAAATTCTTGTAATTATTTTATTATTTTCTGTAATTTAGTGTTTGTTTTTTTTGTACTTGTTTATTTATTTAAGTTAGGGGGGTGTTAGACTTAGGGTTAGACTTAGGTTTAGGGGTTAATAAATTTAATATAGTAGCAGCGACGTTGGGGGCGGCAGATTAGGGGTTAATAAATGTAGATAGGTGTCGGCGATGTTAGGGACGGCAGATTAGGGGTTAATAAAATTTAACTAGTGTTTGCGAGGTGGAAGTGTGGCGGTTTAGGGGTTAATATGTTTATTATAGTGGCGGCGATGTCCGATCGGCAGATTAGGAATTAAAAACTTTATTAAAGTGTTTCCGATGTGGGAGGGGCTTAGGGGTTAATAGGTAGTTTATGGGTGTTAGTGTACTTTTTAGCACTTTAGTTAAGAGTTTTATGTTACGGCGTTAGCCCATAAAACTCATAACTACTGCCTTTTAAATGCGGTAGGAGTCTTGACAGGAGAGGGTCTACCGTTCACTTCTTCCAAGACTCGTAATACCGGCGTTAGGCAAGTCCCATTAAAAAGATAGGATACGCAATTGACGTAAGGGGATTTGCGGTAAGCTCGAGTCACGGAAGAAAAGTGAGCGGCACACCTGTACCTGCCAGACTCGTAATACCAGTGGGCATTAAAAAGCAGCATTGGGACCTCTCAACGCTGCTTTTTAAGGCTAACGCAAGACTCGGAATCTAGCCGTATAAGTGCAGATTTTTAATAGAAAATACACATGTAAAACAGTAGCCCAATCCCCTCTCTAGGAGCTACTCACAAGATTAATCCTCAAACATATGTGGTATGATCAAACGAAATACACATGTATACATATTTAGACATATACAGTAAATATACAATACAGCCCTTTCCATTCATACACCTTGTCATATACCATATACCTTTTAACCAATAAAAAAACTGTTTTCTTAATAATTAGATGAATAATTATTTTATTGTTATAGTGTATATATGAGTGTAAAACTATTTTAATCTATTTGTGTTTTGTTTGGCGCACATTTATTTTTAGCCCTAACCCATTACGCGAGGTCTACAGTCACAATTAACTGACAAGTGAAAACTTAGATTTCCCTTTTCGGCACGCATTTACTTTCAACTTGTAATACGCATGCAAGTTATCTTGGTTGAAATATTGCAATATTGTGCAAGCGCTAAAGTTTGCACGCCACTTGTAACCTAGCCCTGCATTTTCAAATCTTTATTAATAGTTGCATTTTGTTTTCTACAGAAAAAATGCATCTTTTAACCAAACATTACATACTTATTTTCTCATTGCTTAAACACAGAAGAAAACCTTTAATCATTCCACAAATAAAATGGGACACAAGGCACAGATGCAGCTTTTTAATACACAAAAAAATGTTCTGAGAGGACTATAAATCAGGTTTTGTCTGCTGTTATAATTTACAATTACTTATTAGATTAGTTCATAATTGTCTACTCAAAGTGCACTCAATTGCAAAATTAGAATTCTTATCTCAGCTTAACAGCCACCTACTGCACACCACCATAAAATGTGCAAATTACACATATAAATGTTTTCCTTATACTACTGCTGTTAATCAAAAAGCTCCCTTAATGAATACTTCTATTAAGTAATGCATCCCAGACTGATGTTACTGCAGTGACATAGAAATAGGATTTAATTAATAATAGTATGGATGGGGTTTTTACTTTTAGGGCATTATAAGATATATTCTGTCAAAAGCACATAGAAGTGTTCATTAAAAATAGACGGCTAGATTACGAGTCTTGCGTTAGCCTTAAAAAGCAGCGTTGAGGGGTCCCAACGCTGCTTTTTAACACCCGCTGGTATTACGAGTCAGGCAGGTACAGGTGTACCGCTCACTTTTTTTTCCGATATTTTAGCATACCGCAAATCCCCTTACGTCAATTGCGTATCCTATCTTTTTAATGGGATTTTCCTAACGCCGGTATTATGATCGCTGGAAAAGGTGAGCGGTACACCCTCTCCTGGCAAGACTCCTAACGCATTTTAAAGTCAGTAGTTAAGAGTTTTATGGGCTAACGCTGAAACATAAAGCTCTTAACTAAAGTGCTAAAAAGTACGCTAACACCCATAAACTACCTATTAACTCCTAAACCGAGGCCTCCCCCACATGGCAAACACTATAATAAAATAATTTAACCCCTAATCTGCAGACCTGACATTGCCGCCATTGTAATAAATATATTAACCCCTAAACCGCCACACTCCAGCCTCGCAAACACTAGTTAGGTTTTATTAACCCCTAATCTGCTGTCCCTAACATCGCTGACACCTACCTACATTTATTAACCCCTAATCTGCTGCCCACGCTACTATATTAAATGTATTAACCCCTAAACCTAAGTCTAACCCTAACCCTAACACCCCCTAACTTAAATATAATTTAAATAAATCTAAATAAATGTACTACTATTAAATAAATTATTCCTATTTAAAACTAAATACTAACCTATAAAATAAACCCTAAGCTAGCTACAATATAACTAACAGTTACATTTGTATCTATCTCAGGATTTATTTTTATTTTACAGGCAACTTTGTATTTATTTTAACTAGGTACAATAGTTTTTTGATTGCATCAGCCAATAGGATTTTTCCTACCTTAATTCCGATTGGCTGATAGGATTCTATCAGCCAATCGGAATTGAAGGGACGCCAACTTGGATGACGTCACTTAAAGGAACCTTCATTCTTCAGTCGCCGTCAGATGGAAGAGGATGCTCCGCTTCGGATGTCTTCAAGATGGACCCGCTCCGCTCCGAATGGAAGAAGCTAGAAGATGTCACCTGGATGAAGCCTTCTGCCCGTCTTGATGTCCTCTTCTGGCCGGATTGGATGAAGACTTCTGGAGGTCCACTTGTGCCCGGCTGGGTGAAGACGGCTCAAGGTAGGGTGATCTTCAAGGGGGTAGTGTTAGGTTTTTTTAAGGGGGGATTGGGTGGGTTTTAGAGTAGGGTTGGGTGTGTGGGTGGTGGGTTTTAATGTTGGGGGGTATTGTATTTGTTTTTACAGGTTAAAGAGCTGATTACTTTGGGGCAATGCCCTGCAAAAAGCCCTTTTAAGGGCTATTTGTAATTTAGTATAGGGTAGGGAATTTTTTTTATTTTGCGGGGCTTTTTTATTTTATTAAGGGGATTAGATTAGGTGTAATTAGTTTAAAAATTTGTAATTTCTTTTTTATTTTCTGTAATTTAGTGTTTTTTTTTCATAATTTAGTTTATTTAATTTAATTGTAATTAATTGTAGGTAGTTTAGGTAATTAATTTAATTATAGTGTAGTGTTAGGTGTAATTGTAACTTAGGTTAGGGTTTATTTTACAGGTAAATTTGTACTTATTTTACCTAGGTAGCTATTAAATAGTTAATAACTATTTAATAACTATTGTACCTAGTTAAAATAAATACAAACTTGCCTGTAAAATAAAAAAAAAAACCTAAGATGGCTACAATGTAACTATTTAGATTTAGGGGTTAATAAATTTAATATAGTGGCGGCAACGTTGGGGGGAGATTAGGGGTTAATAATAAAATGCAGGTGGCGACGATGTCGGGGTCAGCAGATTAGGGGTTAATAAGTGTAAGATTAGGGGTGTTTAGACTCGGGGTTCATGTTAGGGTGTTAGGTGTAGACATAACTTTTCTTTCCCTATAGGAAACAATGGGGCTGCTTTAGGAGCTGAACGCTGCTTTTTTACAGGTGTTAGGTTTTTTTCAGCCAGCTCAGCCCCATTGTTTCCTAAGGGGAAATCGTTCACGAGCACGTTTAGCCGGCTTACTGCTACCATAAGCAACGCTGGTATTGAGGTGAGATGTGGAGCTAAATTTTGCTCAACGCTCACTTTTCTGAGGCTAACGCTGGCTTGCAGAAAACTCACAATACCAGCGTTGTCTTCAGTGAGCGGTAAGAAAAAAAGTCTCGTTAGCACCGCACAGCCTTACCCACAAAAACTCGTAATCTAGCCGAGATTCTTTTCCCATTTATTTATTTATCTCTTTCGCTCTCGCTCTCTCTCTCTTGCTCTCTCTTTCTCTTTCTTTATCTTTTTCTCTCTCGTTCTCTCTCTTTCTTTCTCTTTCTCTCTCTTTCTTTCTCTTTCTCTCTCTCTCTCTTTCTCTCTCTTTCTCTATTTCTCTTTCTTACTTTCTTGCTCTCTTTCTCTTTCTTTTTCTTTCTTTCTCTTTCTTTCTCTTTCTCTCTCTTTCTCTCTTTCTTTCTCTTTCTTTCTCTTTGTCTCTCTCTCTTTCTCTTTCTCTATTTCTCTTTCTTACTTTCTTTCTCTTCTTCTCTTTCTTTCTTTCTCTTTCTTTCTCTTTCTCTTTCTCTCTCTCTCTCTCTCTTTCTCTTTCTTACTTTCTTTCTCTCTTTCTCTCTCTCTCTCTTTCTCTCTCTTTCTTTCTCTCTCTCTTTCTTTCTTTCTTTCTTTCTCTCTCTCTCTTTCTTTTTCTCTTTCTCTCTTTCTCTCTCTCTCTCTTTCTCTTTCACTTTCTCTCTCTTTCTCTATTTTTTTCTTTCTTTCATTCTACACATGAAGAAACATTACAATTCAAGTGAGTGTATTTAAAGTTAGTTTAAATGCATTTAAAGAAAAGTGAAATGTTTAACGAAAGCACAGTTTTCACTTTGAGGGCTAGATTACGAGTGGCGCTTTTGGAGACCTGAAGTAAACCATTATTATTAACAGTAATTAATAGCATGTGATTATAAATAATTTACTTCTATTATCAAATGTCCTTTGTTCTGTTGGTATCTTTTGTAGAAAAGCATGGACATACGCTTAGGAGCCAGCCAATGTCTGGGGCACTATATGGCAGCAGTTTAGCAAAAATGTTACCCATTTGCAAGAGCACTAAATTGCAGCACTATCTCCTGCCATGTAGTGGATGACCATATTGCCGCTTTAAAAAGGGACACATATAAAAAAAATACACATATCAGGGTTCTTATACAAAACATTTCTTTAAACAGCCCTGAAAACAGCCCTGGCATATGTATTTTTCATATACAAATGCCTACCTAGGTATCTCTTCAACACAGAATATAATGGGAACAGAGCAAATTTGATAATAGAAGTAAGCTGGAAACTGGTATGCTCTGTCTGAATCACAAAAGAAAATGTTTTGGTTTCATATACCTTTAAAGTGCCATAAATCATTTTGATTTATATGCATCTTATAAAAGGTTCATTGAAGTAAAACAGTGTGTGAAAAAAAGTGTAAAAAAGGCTTATAAGTATTTTAATACAATTTCTAAAAATCTGCAAAATTACTTACACTTTAGTGTTGCCATGTGCAGCCTGCTCCAACCCCCTTATCAGTGTCCTTCTCCAACCCTTGTAGTGTCAAGTAACACAGTATGCACGTGAGGATAATTACTTATGCAAGTAAGGGGGGTTGAGGAGGGACAGCAGGTACTGCTATTGTTTGTTGCCTAGAGCCTTTTTTGTTTCCATGAGGATAACATCACATGTTTTGTGAAAGCCTCAGCATTACACTGCTTTAGTCAGGTGTCATGTGACTGTGCCCTCTGCGGAAGCTATGGCCTGGATAGCACCTACCATATATGGAAATGTCCAGGGGGGAGATTGCTGCAAACAAAACTATGCCTGAATTAAAGGGGTTAATGTGGACTAATCCAGAAACTTTTTTGCAGGTAAATTTTGGCTGCATTAAATATTTAGAAACTTATGTTATTTCATACTGTTTTATGTCCCTTTAAACATACTCAATACATTTTAGTGAGATAATGTTCTGTTCCTCCTTCAGATAAGTAGGGTTTAATGAATTTCAGTGTAAACAGTTTGTTAGAGAACAGCTGTGTGGTAATTATTGTTATATAAGGGAAGCTGTGTGCAGGTACCTATAGCCAGTGAACAAGGGCTAGGATTAACTGGAAACATGTATGGCTGGTCCTTCACACACTCATACGCTGGATTCTTTGTATTTTTAAACCAACAGGTTCAAATATTTTTATGGGTTGGCAAATAAAGGATTCGTTTTATTTACCTGTCCTGAAGTATTTTTCTGAGGTGCAGAGGATTGCATGCATTATTAACAGTATAGCCTAGAACTGCATGAAGCACTCAACTATTTGTGCACCATCTACATAGCGTACCCTCGTCTTTGCACTCAAGCAATATCTGAAATTAATTTTACTGCATGTCCCTATAGAACGCTATTACATGAGAGATTTAGTGCACTTGCTTTTTCGGACAAACAGTTCAGACAATGATTGTGATTGAGGCCCTAATTAAGAACACATGAACATACTTAAAGGGATACTGAACCCAATTTTTTTTCTTTCGTGATTCAGATAGAGCATGCAAAGTTTTAAGCAACCTTCCAATTTATTCCTATTATCAAATTTTCTTCATTCTCTTGGTATCTTTATTTGAAAAGAAGCAAGAATGTAAGTTTAGATGCCGGCACATTTTTAGTGAACAACCTGGGTTGTTCTTGCTGATTGGTGGATACATTCACCCACTAATAAACGAGTGCTGTCCATGGGTCGGAACCAAAAAATTGGCTGGTTCCTTAGCTTAGATTCCTTGTTTTTCAGATAAAGATAGCAAGAGAACAAAGTAAAAATGATAATATGAGTAAATATTCATGCTCTATCTGAATCACAAAAGAAAAAAAAATTGTTCAGTGTCCCTTTAAAGAAATCATGGGCACAAAAAAAAAGTCTGCACAACTACTCCAAGGGCTGCATAAAATAGAGTAAAAAAAGGGCTGCATATAATAGAGTCAAAGCACTTGATACTTGAAGGTTTTCATGTCAAAAGTGATATTTTTGTAATATAATGACAGTAACTAAGTTGCCTGACTAAAAAAAAAAAATCAAAAACAGCCATGTGCTGTTTATGCAGAAAAAAAAATGCATGTTTCTTTAAAGGGACACTGAACCTAATTTTTTTCTTTCATAATTCAGATAGAGCATGCAATTTTAAGCAACTTTCTAATTTACTCCTAATATCAATTTTTCTTCGTTCTCTTACTATCTTTGTTTGAAAAAGAAGGCATCTAAGCTAAGGAGCCAGCCAATTTTTGGTTCAGACCTGGACAGCACTTGTTTATTGGTGGGTGAATTTATCCACCAATCAGCAAGCACAACCCAGGTTGTTCACCAGAAATGGGCCGGCATCTAAACTTACACTCTTGCATTTCAAATAAAGATTCCAAGAGAATGAAGAAAATTTGATAATAGGAGTAAATTAGAAAGATGCTTAAAATTGCATGCTCTATCTGAATCACAAAAGAAAAAATTTGGGTTCAGTGTCGCTTTAAACATAATTTTTATAACAGAGGCAGCTTATAATATAAGTTTTCAATCATCCTTAGTTTAGTTTGTGTTACACAATTATCTCTTTAATCCACCAGGATCTCATTTAATAAATCCGCTTTGGATATATCCTTTGCATTGAGTAATAAATATAATAACCCCAAGTTTTACCTCACCATACACTTGTAGAAAAATTCAATCTTTACCAGCAGTCCCAGGTAAATATTGTATGTGTAGTGCTACAGAAATATAGCCGCTATACTACTAACTAAAGGCTAGATTACGAGTGGAGCGCAAACATTTCCGTGCGAGCAATAAGGGGGTTTATTGCTGATGTTTGCGCTCGTCGGGTTTACCATTAGATTTATGAGTTGAAAGTAAACGTGATTGCTTGAGTGCAATCGTGATTTACACTAGAATGATTACCGCATCCTCAGCTCTGGTTAACCATTTCGCAAAACAAAAAATTGTCACAAAACACATCAAAAATACATCACAAAGTACACTTACACACTTAATAACACCACCTAATAAAAAATATTTAAAAAAAATTACAAAAATGTTTATAAGGGCTCAAAGATATGAGGTCTCAGGCGTTAGAGAAAAAAAAGCAGGCAAAGGGCTTTAATATAGAGATACAGTTGCAAGAAAAAGTATGTGAACCCTTTGGAATGATATGGATTTCTGCACAAATTGGTCATAAAATGTGATCTGATCATCATCTAAGTCACAGCAATAGACAATCACAGTCTGCTTAAACTAATAACACACAAAGAATGAAATGTTGCCATGTTTTTATTGAACACACCATGTAAACATTCACAGTGCAGGTGGAAAAAGTATGTGAACCCTTGGATTTAATAACTGGTTGAACCTCCTTTGGCAGCAATAACTTCAACCAAACGTTTCCTGTAGTTGCAGATCAGACGTGCACAACGGTCAGGAGTAATTCTTGACCATTCCTCTTTACAGAACTATTTCAGTTCAGCAATATTCTTGGGATGTCTGGTGTGAATCGCTTTGTTGAGGTCATGCCACAGCATCTCAATCGGGTTGAGGTCAGGACTCTGACTGGGCCAATTCAGAAGGCATATTTTCTTCTGTTTAAGCCATTCTGAGGTTGATTTACTTCTATGCTTTGGGTCATTGTCCTGTTGCAACACCCATCTTCTGTTGAGCTTCAGCTGGTAGACAGATGGCCTTAAGTTCTCCTGCAAAATGTCTTGATAAACTTGGGTATTCATTTTTCCTTCGATGATAGCAATCCGTCCAGGCCCTGACGCAGCAAAGCAGCCCCAAACCATGATGCCCCCACCACCATACTTCACAGTTGGGATGAGGTTTTGATGTTGGTGTGCTGTGCCTCTTTTTCACCACACATAGTGTTGTGTGTTTCTTCCAAACAACTCAACTTTGGTTTTATCTGTCCACAGAATATTTTGCCAGTACTGCTGTGGAACATCCAGGTGCTCTTGTGCAAACTGTAAACGTGCAGCAATGTTTTGTTTGGACAGCAGTGGCTTCCTCTGTGGTATCCTCCCATGAAATCCATTCTTGTTTAGTGTTTTACGTATTGTAGATTCGCTAACAGGGATGTTAGCATTTGCCAGTGACTTTTGTAAGTCTTTAGCTGACACTCTAGGATTCTTCTTCACCTCATTGAGCAGTCTGCGCTGTGCTCTTGCAGTCATCTTTACAGTACGGCCACTTCTAGGGAGAGTAGCAGCAGTGCTGAACTTTCTCCATTTATAGACAATTTGTCTTATCGTGGACTGATAAACAGCAAGGCTTTTGGAGATACTTTTATAACCCTTTCCAGCTTTATTCAAGTCAACAATTCTTAACCGTAGGTCTTCTGAGAGCTCTTTTGTGCGAGGCATCATTCACATCAGGCAATGCTTCTTGTGAAAAGCAAACCCAGAACTGGTGTGTGTTTTTTATAGGGCAGGGCAGCTGTAACCAACACCTCCAATCTCATCTCATTGATTGGACTCCAGTTGGCTGACATCTCACTCCAATTAGCTCTTGGAGATGTCATTAGTCTAGGGGTTCACTTACTTTTTCCACCTGCACTGTGAATGTTTACATGGTGTGTTCAATAAAAAACATGGCAACATTTCATTCTTTGTGTGTTATTAGTTTAAGCAGACTATGATTGTCTATTGTTGTGACTTAGATGATGATCAGATCACATTTTATGACCAATTTGTGCAGAAATCCATATCATTCCAAAGGGTTCACATACTTTTTCTTGCAACTGTACATACATACATACATACATATACATGTCTAAAGATGTATAAATATGTTTATGTGTGTGTTTGTGTATATATATATATCTGAAAAGAATGGTCACAAGCGCAGGACAAGACTAACCATCAGTCTCAAATTGAAAGGCAAACAATACCTATAAATACAAGTTCATAAATTGTATAAAAATTAATGTATGTGCATCCAATTGTTAAAAAAAATCTTAACAAATATCCACAGATCTCAAAAAAGTGATTATTTTCCAATACAGAGATTCCCAGGGGTTCAAAATGGTAATAGATATGTATACATTGAAACCATATGTCCACAGTTGATCAAGCCTACTACAAAGAGAACCCTCAAAAATATCCAAAAAGTGAAATGAAAGCAGTTCAAAATCCCAAGTGAAGAGAACTTGAATCGAAATTTGGGGTAAGTTGGTGTGCCCAAAAACCCGTAGTGATAGATGAACTTTCTACTTACAAGAAATTACCTCAATCCAAAATGAAGTAAGTACCGCACAGGTTGTTCTGTAGAAAGCTCCCCAGCTGAAAGATGATCCACTTCTCAGATGTCTGAGCTTATTTCTTTTCCCTCTCAAGCTTGTTGTTGTCTCAGGTGTTTGGATGTGAAAATAAAAATAAAAGCAAGATAGTGCAATATTGTTTTTTCACAAAACACATACTTTGGTGGTGTGTGGTCTTCCCGACGGCGCTAACTTACAAGACCTAAGCTCCTATAACGATAGGGTCTCTAGATACCCAAGAGGAAATTTAAAAAGAATAGTTTAGTGTTAGGAGCGCCTATTAAAAGGCTAAGTCTAATGGGGGTTAAACGAAAATTCGTCGTTTAGTATACCAGCACAAGGAGCCCAAGTAAGTAAAATTTAAAAGTTTAATATAGCTTTAAAATTAAGCTATATTAAACTTTTAAATTTTACTTACTTGGGCTCCTTGTGCTGGTATACTAAACGACGAATTTTCGTTTAAACCCCCATTAGACTTAGCCTTTTAATAGGCGCTCCTAACACTAAACTATTCTTTTCACAAAACACACTTAGGCCTCTAGTTATCAACGTGTCTACTTTACCTGCCTTCGCCGGCCCAATACGCCCGCCTAAGCTCGCCTACCATCGCCGCCGCGGACCTAAATACGCTCGCCAAAGTTATCAATAAATCTGTCAAAAAGCCGCGCACCAAGTACGGGGCGATGAGCAGCGGACTGTGATAGTTATCACTCATCCGATCTCGCGGCTTTTTGACAGCTTTATTGACAAGCTGTCACTAAGCACCCACACTAACTACACTGTTCTACCCCCTATACCGGCGCCCCCGGAGCCCCCCGCAACTAAATAAAGTTAGTAACCCCTAAACCGCTGCACCCGGACACCGCCGCAACTATAATAAATGTATTAACCCATAAACCGCCGCTCCCGGAGCCCACCGCCACCTACATTATACCTACTTACCCCTATCCTGCCCCCCTATACCTCCGCCACCTATAATAAATTTATTAACCCCTATCCTGCCGATCCCAGACCCCGACGCAACTAAATAAATTGTTTAACCCCTAAACCGCCGCTCCCGGACCCCGCCGCCACCTATATTAAACTTATTAACCCCTATCCTGCCCCCCCTACACCGTCGCCACCTATAATAAATTTATTAACCCCTCTCCTGCCCCCCCTACACCGCCGCAACTATAATAAAATTATTTACCCCTAAACCTAAGTCTAACCCTAACCCTAACACCCCCCTAACTTAAATATTAATTAAATACATCTAAATAAATTTAACTCTTATTAAATTAATTATTCTTATTTAAAACTAAATACTTACCTGTAAAATAAACCCTAAGATAGCTACAATGTAATTAATAATTACATTGTAGCTATTTTAGGATTTATATTTATTTTACAGGTAACTTTGTATTTATTTTAGCTAGTTAGAATAGTTATTACATAGTTATTAACTATTTAATAACTACCTAGCTAAAAGAAATACAAAATTACCTGTAAAATAAATCCTAACCTAAGTTACAATTAAACCTAACACTACACTATCATTAAATTAATTAAATAAATTACCTACAAATAACTACAATTAAATACAATTACATAAACTAACTAAAGTACAAAAAATAAAAAAAGCTAGGTTACAAAAAATAAAAAAAATAAGTTACAAACATTTCAAAAATATTACAACAATTTTAAACTACTTACACCTAATCTAAGCCCCCCAATAAAATAACAAAGCCCCCCAAAATAAAAAATGCCCTACCCTATTCTACATTAAAAAGTTACCAGCTCTATTACCTTACCAGCCCTTAAAAGGGCCTTTTGCGGGGCATGCCCCAAAGAAAACAGCTCTTTTGCCTGTAAAATAAAAATACAACCCACCCCCCCAACATTAAAACCCACCACCCACATACCCCTACTCATATCCCAACCCCCCCTTAAATAAACCTAACACTACCCCCCTGAAGATCATCCTATCTTTAGCCGTCTTCAGCCAGCCGACCACAGATGGAACCGAAGAGGAGATCCGGAGCAGCAGAAGTCATCATCCAAGGGGAGCTGAAGAAGTCTTCCATCCGATTGAAGTCATCATCCAGGCGGCGTCTTCAATCTTCATCCATCCGGAGCGGAGCCATCTTCAGATGAGCCTACACGGAGCCATCTTCATCCACCGACGACTGAACGACGAATGACGGTTCCTTTAAGTGACGTAATCCAAGATGGTGTCCCTCGAATTCCGATTGGCTGATAGGATTCTATCAGCTAATCAGAATTAAGGTAGAAAAATCTGATTGGCTGATTGAATCAGCCAATCAGATTCAAGTTCAATCCGATTGGCTGAATCCTACCATTTACAATACACCAAAATGTATAACTAGTATTGCAGTGCAGGTTATCATATAATCATGAGAAGACTTGAAGTAGTGGTACTCACATTTAGAGAAACAACCAATGCACTGGTAAGTAAGGGGCAGACTGAGCTAGAGTTAGTCAGGCTCAGAGTCAGCACAGACCCTAGAGCAGCAGCACCCACTATCAGCTGCTCTCTCCTTGAATGATGGGTGCAGGGCTGGGCAGGTCAGGCCAGGTGTGCATCTGCTGCCTGCTATGAGGAGGAGGAGTCTCTCAGTCACTGTGGCTGCATACCTAGCAGCCTATGGCATGTATGCAGCTGAGCTCTCTGGAGTCCAGAGTTGTTCCCTCTAATTTTTTTTCCCAGTGGGCAATCATTTTTTTATGTGTGCGGGCTTGATACTGCTAGTGTATGGCCCTATTTTATATATATATATATATATATATATATATATATATATATATATATATATATATATATATATATATATATACAGGGAGTGCAGAATTATTAGGCAAATGAGTATTTTGACCACATCATCCTCTTTATGCATGTTGTCTTACTCCAAGCTGTATAGGCTCGAAAGCCTACTACCAATTAAGCATATTAGGTGATGTGCATCTCTGTAATGAGAAGGGGTGTGGTCTAATGACATCAACACCCTATATCAGGTGTGCATAATTATTAGGCAACTTCCTTTCCTTTGGCAAAATGGGTCAAAAGAAGGACTTGACAGGCTCAGAAAAGTCAAAAATAGTTAGATATCTTGCAGAGGGATGCATCACTCTTAAAATTGCAAAGCTTCTGAAGCGTGATCATCGAACAATCAAGCGTTTCATTCAAAATAGTCAACAGGGTCGCAAGAAGCGTGTGGAAAAACCAAGGCAAAATAACTGCCCATGAACTGAGAAAAGTCAAGCGTGCAGCTGCCAAGATGCCACTTGCCACCAGTTTGGCCATATTTCAGAGCTGCAACATCACTGGAGTGCCCAAAAGCACAAGGTGTGCAATACTCAGAGACATGGCCAAGGTAAGAAAGGCTGAAAGATGACCACCACTGAACAAGACACACAAGCTGAAACGTCAAGACTGGGCCAAGAAATATCTCAAGACTGATTTTTCTAAGGTTTTATGGACTGATGAAATGAGAGTGAGTCTTGATGGGCCAGATGGATGGGCCCGTGGCTGGATTGGTAAAGGGCAGAGAGCTCCAGTCCGACTCAGACGCCAGCAAGGTGGAGGTGGAGTACTGGTTTGGGCTGGTATCATCAAAGATGAGCTTGTGGGGCCTTTTCAGGTTGAGGATGGAGTCAAGCTCAACTCCCAGTCCTACTGCCACTTTCTGGAAGACACCTTCTTCAAGCAGTGGTACAGGAAGAAGTCTGCATCCTTCAAGAAAAACATGATTTTCATGCAGGACAATGCTCCATCACACGCGTCCAGGTACTCCACAGCGTGGCTGGCAAGAAAGTGTATAAAAGAAGAAAATCTAATGACATGGCCTCCTTGTTCACCTGATCTGAACCCCATTGAGAACCTGTGGTCCATCATCAAATGTGAGATTTACAAGGAGGGAAAGCAGTACACCTCTCTGAACAGTGTCTGGGAGGCTGTGGTTGCTGCTGCACGCAATGTTGATGGTGAACAGATCAAAACACTGACAGAATCCATGGATGGCAGGCTTTTGAGTGCCCTTGCAAAGAAAGGTGGCTATATTAGTCACTGATTTGTTTTTGTTTTGTTTTTGAATGTCAGAAATGTATATTTGTGAATGTTGAGATGTTATATTGGTTTCACTGGTAAAAAAAAATAATTGAAATGGGTATATATTTGTTTTTTGTTAAGTTGCCTAATAATTATGCACAGTAATAGTCACCTGCACACACAGATATCCCCCTAAAATATCTATAACTAAAAACAAACTAAAAACTACTTCCAAAAATATTCAGCTTTGATATTAATGAGTTTTTTGGGTTCATTGAGAACATGGTTGTTGTTCAATAATAAAATGAATCCTCAAAAATACAACTTGCCTAATAATTCTGCACTCCCTGTGTATTCCCTCCTTGTAAATCTCACATTTGATGATGGACCACAGGTTCTCAATGGGGTTCAGATCAGGTGAACAAGGAGGCCATGTCATTAGATTTTCTTCTTTTATACCCTTTCTTGCCAGCCACGCTGTGGAGTACTTGGACGCGTGTGATGGAGCATTGTCCTGCATGAAAATCATGTTTTTCTTGAAGGATGCAGACTTCTTCCTGTACCACTGCTTGAAGAAGGTGTCTTCCAGAAACTGGCAGTAGGACTGGGAGTTGAGCTTGACTCCATCCTCAACCCGAAAAGGCCCCACATGCTCATCTTTGATGATACCAGCCCAAACCAGTACTCCACCTCCACCTTGCTGGCGTCTGAGTTGGACTGGAGCTCTCTGCCCTTTACCAATCCAGCCACGGGCCCATCCATCTGGCCCATCAAGACTCACTCTCATTTCATCAGTCCATAAAACCTTAGAAAAATCAGTCTTGAGATATTTCTTGGCCCAGTCTTGACGTTTCAGCTTGTGTGTCTTGTTCAGTGGTGGTCGTCTTTCAGCCTTTCTTACCTTGGCCATGTCTCTGAGTATTGCACACCTTGTGCTTTTGGGCACTCCAGTGATGTTGCAGCTCTGAAATATGGCCAAACTGGTGGCAAGTGGCATCTTGGCAGCTGCACGCTTGACTTTTCTCAGTTCATGGGCAGTTATTTTGCGCCTTGGTTTTTCCACACGCTTCTTGCGACCCTGTTGACTATTTTGAATGAAACGCTTGATTGTTCGATGATCAAGCTTCAGAAGCTTTGCAATTTTAAGAGTGCTGCATCCCTCTGCAAGATATCTCACTATTTTTGACTTTTCTGAGCCTGTCAAGTCCTTCTTTTGACCCATTTTGCCAAAGGAAAGGAAGTTGCCTAATAATTATGCACACCTGATATAGGGTGTTGATGTCATTAGACCACACCCCTTCTCATTACAGAGATGCACATCACCTAATATGCTTAATTGGTAGTAGGCTTTCGAGCCTATACAGCTTGGAGTAAGACAACATGCATAAAGAGGATGATGTGGTCAAAATACTCATTTGCCTAATAATTCTGCACTCCCTGTATATATATATATATATATATATATATATATATATATATATATATGATACAACAAGAGGTTTGAGAGAGCGTAACAGAGAGAGTGCAATACTTCAGCACAAAAATTGAAAAAAGTTGTTTTTCTGCATTTGTTATATTTGATTCACTTGTTATATACCTCATACTGTTGAGGATTTTAAATGTAAGCAGGCATTTGTAGGAGAGTGTGTGTAATAATAAATAATATATGGTTTTAAAACAATATCACACTATTTGAGCTTTCATTTCTTTTATATGCTGTGGGAGATCGTATCGTTCTTTGGAGGAGCCATACTTCAAAAGGCTGCAGAAGTATTTATCTTGAACCAACTGAAGTTTCTCTCACACCCCAAGGAGGAAAGCTGAATGCCATAAGAGGAATCCTCTACTGTGCGGATCACTTACCTCATAGGATTGAGGTTTGTTCCTGTAAGTTTGCACTTCACATATATTTGTCGCTAAGTGTGGAACATTCTGTTGAAACAACTGGACATTTCTATGTACTATACTTATGCTCTATGCTATTTGCAGCTATCATATTAACTCCATGTGCTAATCTATATAAATAACGTTCATGTCATTATTTTTCTGTGGTTGGTATTCTGACCTTTGATTACATATACCAACTCTGAACAACCAGCGCTAATCTATGTCCATTTTTTGACCTCTTGTTGTATCATAATTCAGTGGTGAGTGTCTTTTGAGGGAGAGGGGGAATTACCATTCCCTTTTCTTATCTCAGAGTTCACTCTCCTTAAAGGGACAGCAGCTTACAGGTTGGTTTTTGTTTATTGAGATTCTCTGCCTCCTAGTTCATATATATACGTATACTAGTATACGGATATATACCCTTGTGTTCACTTCTCTAGCGCCCTCCTCTGTTTTGCTCCCTTCCAATATCATATATATATATATATATATATATACACACACACACACACACACCCTGTACACACTATATATATATATATATATATATATATATATAAGCGCACCTTAGGGGGAACATATTGCAGATCCCACCCCCTAATTCTGAATGGTTCTCTGCGACTCTGCCTGGGGCGCTCACATTGAGCACATTGAAATATAACTAGGCACGTAATTATTGAGGCCTGAGTGCCTCTTAAATGGTATTTTGGTGCCTAATTGCATTTGCATGCGTTGTATGCACTGCAATGCAAACATCTCTATCCATATCATTGCTGCCCAAAGCGCCCATGAGGCTGCGCATGTGTCAGTTCCATTCCGTGGTGTCACCCCCTCTGAGGGTGTCACCCCCCGCACCCCCCTAGTGACGCCTCTGACAGGAGTAATTTAGAATGTTGCTTAAAATTGAATGCTGTATCTGAATCATGAAAGAAAAAAATTGGGGTTTAGTATCCCTTTAAGTGCAGGTCCTGGGAGCCGAACGCGCTAAGCCTCCTGTTAGTGTGCCCAGGGGAGTAGAGGATCCAGTTAGCGCGCTCTTCAGAGTGCATTAAGATAATTATTTTACACTTTAAAATTAAGTATGTTGCTACTGGTGAATTTTTTTTACCTATAGCTTCTAATTATTTACATTTGTTTAAACGAAAACAGATTTTACCGAAAATTTGATTTTCTTTTTGTTTTAAACAAAATGAAAAACGAATACTGCAGGGAACAAAAATTCGGGGAAACGAATGTCCTCGAAAATTCGTTATGAAATTTTTGTTTGTAATGAAAATTTCTTCCCAGCACATCCCTAATTAAAATCTCAAGTTGTTTACTTTCTTTGATCTTCTATTAAATGCGAATAAACATACATTTATTAACAATTTTTAAACAAAGTGTTTAATAAAATTGCACCAGCACATTAACCCTGTATTAAGTTGTCAGTCTACACCTTGGTTAACTTAAAGTCGTACCTTAGATTAAGCTGCAAATAGCCGCCTGCACCTTTTCTATATCATGCAGCAGGAACAGTAAAAAAAAGTTTATTTTAAAATGAATATTGTTTCTGGCCACTTTGAAATGGCTGGCAAGCTCAGCCCACTGATGACATCATGATCTGGGCTGCATATGGCATCCAATCACAAAAGACTTACAAGTTGCATTCAACAGACTGTCAATGCTATTCAGCAGTAGGGATGGGTGTATGTTTCTAAAAATTCAAAATTTAAAGCAAATGTTGATACATTTGTTCTTTCGAATCGAATTTCGAATGTTTATATAACATTCTAACATTCTATTTTTGAATTTTCGTTTTCGATTTTTTTCAATAAAATTCGAAAATATTTGTTCGAATAATAGAATGTTTAGCTATCTATTCATTCAATTTCGAAATGTAATATTCGAATTTGAATGTCACATTCGAATTTGAAATAGTATTTCTAGTCTAATACTGTGTTTTAAATGTAATATTCAAATTTGAATGTCACATTCAAATTCGAATGTCACATTCAAATTCAAAATAGTATTTCTAGTCTAATACTGTGTTGTTTTAAATGTAATATTCGAATGCGAATGTGATATTCGAATTTGAAATAGTATTTCTAATCTACAATTGTGTTTTATAAATGTAATATTCGAATTCGAAAGTGACATTCGAATTCAAATGTGACATTTGAATTCGAATGTGACATTCAAAAACTGTAAATAACATTCAAAAATTGAATTTTTAAGAATATTCGTTCTTATCAACATTCTATTATGTAAATCGAATATCTACAATAACATTCATTCTAACATTCGAATTCGAATATAAACACATTCGCCCATCCCTATTAGGCAGAGTGCCTAAATGCAGCCCAGATCATGATGTCATCAGTGTGCTGAGCTTGGTTAAAGTCTAGACTGTCCCTTTAACAGCTGGGTCTAATTATGCTCCAGAAACTATTACATGTTCTACTATTAGAAAAAGTATATAGATAGATATAGATAGACAGATAGATATAGATAGATACATATAGGGGGCGCCCTAGATCTATATAATGAATAGATAAAACTATGAGAGTATGGTTGACAAATGAAGTGACACTACAATAATAATAAAAATAATAATCAAAGATAAAAAAATAATAATTAATAATAATTGTTATATTTCAAAGAAAACAAAGATAAAAATGGAAAAAAAAATGGTGGAGATGATGAGAATTAAAATAAACAGTCCCGTGCAAATATGAGAAAAAATTGATTGGGAAACAAAAAAATATATATGAATGAAATGAGTAAAAAGTCCCATAAATCAAAGTGTATTATAAACAAGCCGGATGTTTAGATGAAATCCAGGTCCAGGCAGCTATCTGTAAGTGGATCAAGGGCCAAGATCCAAAAATCGGTAATCTGCAGAAGAAAGGAAACAGAAGTGCCACATAGCTCAGTATTGTTTGTACTTATGTGAGAAATGTACAAGAGATGATTCACTCACATTTGGATAAGCACCCCTCTTGGTGCAAATAACGCAAGCTGGAATCAATCAGTCATCCAGCAGACTGGCCTCCAGTACAGCTCCTACAGCATGTATCAAATAAAAACAGCAACACGTTTCTCAGCCAACCGGTGGCTGTTTATCCAGGCTTAATGAGCCTGATGAAACAGCCACCGGTTGGCTGAGAAACGCGTTGCTGTTTTTATTTAATTTATTAAAGCAATGACTTGCTGTCATTATACCATTTGCTACCTCCACCATTTTGTATGGTGCACGTATCCTCTCTTGGGACACAGTATCCTGATACATTCCACTGCTGTAGGAGGTGAACCGGAGGCCTGTCTGCTGGATGACGGTTTGATTCCAGCTTGCTTTATTTGCACCAAGATGAGTGCTTATCCAAATGTAAGTGAAACATCTCTTGTACATTTCTCACATAAGTAAAAACAATACTGGGCTATGTGGAGTTTCTATTTCCTTTCTTCTGCATGTTCTGCTGTTATGTACTGTTAAAGGGATATAAAACCCAATTTATTTATTTTTTCATGATTCAGATAGTGTCACATTCTGATACTTATGATTATATGGTGATACTGTCACTTTAACAAGTTTACCTTTTAGAAATCACTCCCCTTTTTTCTCCTATATGCATTCCCTGCCCATTAACAGGTGCTGTGTTAATTAATTGTGTTTGCTGCCTTGCATTGTAAGAAATGTCTCTTTCTCTGCAGAAAACCAACTGCATATTAAACCTGTGTCTGTATAACAGTACTTTTAATAACACTTCCAACCTATCTTGAATGTCAGATTTACCTCCTTAGTGTGAATCTCTCCTATCTTTGGATTTTTAGGCTTTTTATGCTGCTGAAATCATCAAGGCTACTGTTTGGGATCTAAAGTGTTGGATCTGCTCTCTGGTTTTAAATACACTTTTCATTTACTTAAAGCATCAAGTCTGCTGTTTGTGATTTGGTTTGCAAACTGGGACCATTCTTTTGGATTTAAAGACACTTTGTTTGTTTGCTGAAAGCATAAAGATTACTGATTGGGATCTGACTTGTGTGCTATTCTGTTTACTTCATGAGATACACTGCCTAATGGGAGAATTAGGTAAGAACTTTAAGTTACTAATTTTAACAGGAAAAAAAGACTGTTCATATTTTTGTTGTTTGGATTATGTTTGGCCTTTTCCTCACAACAAACTATAGCTGGATAATACAGTAAGAATCCTGTGTAAAGTTCTCCTTTAAAAGGAAATGTGTTTGCTTTCATTTGATCTAGTACTCAGTTTTCAGAATCTAAAGAAGTGACGCTCTTAAAGGGACAGTGCATCACATAGAGCACTGGTTTTCAAACTTGTCCTCAGGCCTCTCTAAGAGGCCACATTTTGAGGATATCTGAACTCGAGCACAGGTGAAATAATCATCTGATTAGCAAACATAGTTATTTTACCTGCTCTCATCCAAGGTAATCCTGAAAACCTGGCCTGTTGGGGAAGCCTGAGGACCAGTGACATAGAGCATGCTATTTTAAGAAACTTTCTAATTTACTCCTATTATCAAATTTTCTTCATTTTCTTGGTATCTTTATTTGATAAAGCAGTAATGTAAGCTTAGGAGCAGGTCCATTTCTGGTTCAGTACCTTGGGTAGCATTTGCTGATTGGTGGCTAGATTTGCATGCACATTGCTGCAAATAACAGTAAAACTTACAGAACATGGGGAAAACATGCAACATTGACCATAGAACTGCTTTACATAGAGGTTCTGCTGTTGCTAATGGTTTCTTCATTATGAAGAACCAGAATTCAATAACACATTTTTGTTCTAAATAATTTCTATTATATTTTGCTTCAAACTATATATGTCCACGCAAACAAAATTAATTAAAGTGTCAAAATTTAAAAATACTTTAATCTGCTAAGTAAAATAAGCAGGAAAATTTTCTCACTCACTCTTCCAAAATACATTTCTCAAATCTGTTACAGAGTTGGAGATCATCAGGGGTGGATCCTTTTTAAAGGGATATGAAACCCAAAATGTTTCTTTCATGATTTAGACAGAGCATACAAATTTAAACAACTTTCTAATTTACTTCTATTTTTCTTCATTCTCTTTATATCTTTTTTTGAAAAAGCAGGGCTTATGCTTAGGAGCTGGCCCATTTCCAGAGCACTATATGGCAGCAGATTTGCAAGAATGTTATCCATTTGCAAGAGCACTAATTCAATTTCTTGAATTGTAGCGCTCCATATGCCTACCGAGGTATCTCTTCAACAAAGAATATCATGGGAACAAAGCAAATTTGATAATAAAGTAAATTGAAGACTATTTTAAAATGGTTTGCTCTGTCTGAATCATAAAATAAAGTTTTTCTGTTTCACATTCATTTAATTGAAATGTTTTTTTATTGAACACTCGTCCCAATACACAATATATGACTGAGAATACAGCATATAAAACAAATCCGATTACACAGTATCAATATGAGTACAACATTGTCAATAAACAGCTCTAGTAATCCTAAGGGATAGATCTGGATCCAATATCAACAATTAGTTGACATTTCTTCATGTCAAAATCATCCATTTCTATGCCTTTATGATTTTATAGCATCTATTGTCCAAACATCTCCTTGCTGGTTTCTTCCTTAGCTACTTTATATTGTGTATTTCAAGCTAGAGCTTTAAAAAGAGCACATATTTATACTCTAAGTGTTCCAGTTATAAGAATAATTAACAATCAGAACAAATATACTAGTTCACTGTACGTTGTTGCTTATTTATTTTTGAACATCTCTTAATAAATGTATATTTATGAAGTGTCCACTAAACCTACACTCACAATTCACCTACTTACATGTAATTGAGATCTGCTATCCCCATTTAATAAAAATATGAATACCTTTCTTCAAAATGTAATCATGTCTTTATATATGTTTTTCATGTAAAATCCAGTAGAACCAAACTTTAATAACCCTTTAAGGACACAGCTTTCAGTTTGCTCAATTGTTTTATGACAGAAAAATTCCGTCATATGTCCTTAAGAGGTTAAAGGACTCCACTGAATCTTGGACGTATGTAGCTGACTCGTACATACAAAATATATTCTTAATCCTCCCAAGCACTTCTGTCCATTCTGGTACACCTATTTCCCAATATTTAGCTATAGATATACGAGTCACTGTGCACAAAATTCTGATAAACGTGTTTATGGATGAGTTAAATCTCAAATCTCTATCATTCAGCAAAGCTTGCATTGGGGTTAATGTCACTTGGTCATCTAGAATGCTAGTTAACAACTTAGAGAGATCAAGCCATACTTTGTGTAGTTTAGGGCACTCCCACCATATATAAAAATATGTACCTAGTTGTAAGCAGCGCCTATAGCAGTGTCTAGAGCCTCCTCTAACCATATGTGCTGTTTTTAAAGGCGTCAAATACCAACGAAACATAGTCTTAATGCTGTTCTCCCTCAGATCAGGGCCAAGCAGACCTCTATTGGAATTAAAAAAAAAATTGGTTCCATTTCACTAAATCTCATATTTCACCTGTATCAGCTTCCCAATGAAGGATAGCAGTAGACTTTGATATTGTATGGAAAGATATAATTGTGAAATTGCTTGTTTTTGTCTGTGTGCTGCATTACACAACTTTTCAAAAATGGTTTTGATCCTAATTCCTGGCATAGCACTAATGTACGTATAAATAACCGATGCTATCTGTAGGTACAAAAACCATGCTAAACTTATGGGGTCAAGTTTCTGTTGTAGTTGATTAAAAGTCATGATTTTTCTATTATAAAGAAAGTTGGCTATGCGATAAAAGCGCTTATGTGCCCATTTTTCTATCAGTCGTCTAGGCTCCACTGGATATATATATATATATATATATATATATATATATATATATATATATATATATTTTTTTTTTTTTTTTATTTTTTTTTTATTTTATTTTTTTTGTTTGTTTTTTAAAGATTTTTATTGAGATTATACACATAACATAATAATCAAAGTTTGTGGCAATATATATTTTAAAGGTTTACTTAAAGAGTTAGTAGGCAATAAAGTCCCATTTCTATTAGCCAGTTCTATTTGCTTAACCGTCATCTTAGTAATCAGGTTTTGATAGTCATTTTTACTTTTGCAAGTTTCTTTGACCCACACGATATCTTCTGGCGAGTCATACACCCCAATGATAGCTTCTAACTTAGTCCATAACACATCATTCCATGTCCTACTTAACAAAGAATTTTGGGCCAGTCTAGCTGCCGAGTAGTAGTCTGCCAAGTTGGAAGTTCAAACTCCACCCAATTGTCTATGTCGGGTAAGTATATTTCTTGGGAAATCCTCACATGTTTAGAGTCTCTGATAAACTTATTCAAATCCGCTTGGAGAGTTTTAAAGGGACAGTCTAGTCCAAAATAAACTTTCATGATTCAGATAGGGCATGTAATTTTAAACAATGTTTGAATTTACTTTTACCACCAATTTTGCTTTGTTCTCTTGGTATTCTTAGTTGAAAGCTTAACCTAGGAGGTTCATATGCTAATTTCTTAGACCTTGAAGGCCACCTCTTTTCAAATTGCATTTTAACAGTTTTTCACCACTAGAGGGTGTTAGTTCATGTGTTTCATATAGATAACACTGCTCATGCACGTTAAATTATCTGGGAGCAGGCACTGATTGGCTAAACTGCAAGTCTGTCAAAAGAACTGAAATAAAGGGGCAGTTTGCAGAGGCGTAGATACAAGATAATCACAAAGGTTAAAAGTGTATTAATATAACTGTGTTGGTAATGCAAAACTGGGGAATGGGTAATAAAGGGATTATCTATCTTTTAAAACAATAAAATTCTGGTGTAGACTGTCCCTTTAAGGTCGAATTTATCTATATTAATGGGTAGGGTTTGGAAAAAGTACAAGATTCTTGTGAGAATATTCATCTTAATCGATGCCAGTCTGCCATACCAAGAACGTTTTACATTCATTTAAAGGGACAGTCTAGTCAAAAATAAACTTTCATGATTTAGATAGGGGATGTCATTTTAAACAACTTTCCAGTTTATTTTTATCACCAAATTTGCTTCTTTCTCTTGGTATTCTTAGTTGAAATCTAAACCTAGGTAGGCTCATATGCTAATTTCTTAGCCCTTGAAGGCCACTTCTTATCATATTTTTTTTTTTTTTTTTTTTTTTTCAAAGAGTTTTATTATCATCCACAAAAAAAAAATATACAGAACAAGGAAAATAAAATGGGAATCTTCAGATACATAAATATAGTCTTTTACATTCTTCTCCCAATGTATAGGCTTGGATGAGATTATCACATGGGTGTGTAGATTCGTTGCTCCGTATTAAAATTATATTCATAACTTTGGAACGGTAAACTTAACTATGAACTTTGGAACCACCATTCCTTCAAAGGGGAGGGCACCAGAGATAGGGGTCAGCAAGAGGAGTAGGAGGAAAGGGAGACAGGGAGAGAGGGAACTCTATGTTATTGACCTAAGTAAAGGAACCTGTCGTGTAGTTAATTCTTCCCAAAGAAATTTGATGTCTGCAAAAGTGCCAATCTGCTTCCTTTTATAGTAACCATATTCCTCGAGTGTTAGCATGTCCGTGACCTTGTTAATCCATTCTAATAGTGTTGGCCTGTGCTGTGTTTTCCAGTGAAATGCTATTAGAGATTTAGCGCTTGTAATGCCTATTTGTAATAGTCTGAGTCTCAATTTGCAAGGGAACGGGGGAAGGTCATTTAGTAGAGCTATTCTAGGTGTCAGCTCAAATTCCTCAGTCAATATCTGCCTATAGAAAATTTCTATTTCGTACCAGAGTGGCTTGATTTTATCACAGTCCCACCACATATGTAAATATTGGCCCCTAGTAGGGCAACCTCTCCAGCAGTTACTGCCTGCCTCTGGGTAGATGGAATGGATGCGTGAGGGGGTTAAGTACCATCTCATCAGCACTTTAAAATTAAGTTCTAGCATTTGGGGTGAGCTTGATGACTTTTTTGTGTTTTGAAAGATCTTCTTCCAATCTTTCCCACTCAGATCATGTCCCAGCTCCTCGTGCCATTTGGTCGTGTACGAGGGGAGCGTGTGTGTGTGTTCTATTTGTAGAAGTTTACGTGTCGAGGACAGCGAGTGCCATAATGGGGTTATGCTTGTGCAAAGAGTTTCGAATAAAATAAAATTATGCTCCCAGCCCCCCTCTGTAATAAATTATGCCCCAGCAATAAAATGGTGCTCCCAGCCCCCCTGCAATAAAATGGTGCTCCCAGCAATAAATGATTCCCCCCAGCACCCCTGCAATAAAATTATGCTCCCAGCCCCCCTCTGTAATAAATTATGCCCCAGCAATAAAATGGTTCTCCCAGCCCTCCTTGCAATAAAATGATGCTCCCAGCAATAAATGATTCCCCCCTCAGCACTCCTGCAATAAAATGATGCTCCCAGCCCCCCTGCAATAAAATGATGCTCCCAGCCCCCACTCTGTAATAAATTATGCCTCAGCAATAAATGATGCTCCCAGCCCCCCTGCAATAAAATGATGCACCCAGCAATAAAATGATACCCCAGTAATAAAATGATGCCCTGATCCCCCTGCAATAAAATGATGCCCATAGCAATAAAATGAAGCCCCCAGGCCAACCCTGCAATAAAATGATGCCCCCAGCAATAAAATGATGCCCCCAGCACCCCTGCAATAACATTATGCTCCCAGCCCCCCTCTGTAATAAATTATGCCCCCAGCAATAAATTATTCCCCCCAGCACCCCTGCAATCAAATTATGCTCCAGTCCCCCTCTCTAATAAATTATGCCCCAGCAATAAAATGGTGCTCCCAGCCCCCCTGCAATAAAATGGTGTTCCCAGCAATAAATGATTCCCCCCAGCACCCCTGCAATAAAATTATGCTCCCAGCCCCCCTCTATAATAAATTATGCCCCAGTAATAAAATGGTTCTCCCAGCCCCCCTTGCAATAAAATGATGCTCCCAGCAATAAATGATTCCCCCCTCAGCACTGCTGCAATAAAATGATGCTCCCAGCCCCCCTGCAATAAAATGATGCACCCAGCAATAAAATGATACCCCAGTAATAAAATGATGCCCTGATCCCTCTGCAATAAAATGATGCCCATAGCAATAAAATGAAGCCCCCAGGCCAACCCTGCAATAAAATGATGCCCCCAGCAATAAACTGATGCCCCCAGCACCCCTGCAATAACATTATGCTCCCAGCCTCCCTCTCTAATAAATTATGCCCCCAGCAATAAATTATTCCCCCCAGCACCCCTGCAATCAAATTATGCTCCAGCCCCCCTCTCTAATAAATTATGCCCCAGCAATAAATGATTAACCCCAGCACCCCTGCAATCAAATTATGCTCCCAGCCCCCCTCTGTAATAAATGATGCCCCCTGCAATAAAATGATGTTCCCAGCCCCCCTGCAATAAAATGATGTTCCCAGCCCCCCTGCAATAAAATGATGTTCCCAGCCCCCCTGCAATAAAATGATGCTCCCAGCCCTCCTGCAATAAAATTATGCCTCCAGCCATAAGTGATGCCCCCAGCAGCACCCCTGCAATAAAATGATGCCCCCAGCAGCACCCCTGCAATAAAATGATGCCCCCAGCAGCACTCCTGCAATAAAATGATGCTCCCAGCAGCCCCCTGCAATAAAATGATGCTCCCAGCAGCCCCCTGCAATAAAATGATGCTCCCAGCAGCCCCCTGCAGTAAAATGATGCCCCCAGCAATAAAATGATGCCCCCAGCCATAAGTGATACCCCCAGTATCACCACTGCAATAAAACGATGCCCCCAGCAGCCCCCTGCAATAAAATGATGCCCCCAGCCATCCCCCTGCAATAAAATGATGCCTCCAGCCAGTCCCCCCTGCAATAAAATGATGCCCCCAGCCAGTCCCCCTCTGCAATAAAATGATGCCCCCAGCCAGCCCCCCTGAAATAAAATGATGCCCCCAGCCAGCACCCCCCTGCAATAAAATGATGCCCCCAGCCATCCCCCTGCAATAAAATGATGCCCCCAGCCATCCCCCTGCAATAAAATGATGCCCCAAGACAGTCCCCCCTGCAATAAAATGATGCCCCCAGCCAGCCCCCCTGCAATAAAATGATGCCCCCAGCCAGCCCCCCCCTGAAATAAAATGATGCCCCCAGCCAGCCCCCTCCTGAAATAAAATGATGCCCCCAGCCAGCCCCCCCCCTGAAATAAAATGATGCCCCCAGCCAGCCCCCCCCCTGAAATAAAATGATGCCCCCAGCCAGCACCCCCTGCAATAAAATGATGCCCCCAGACAGTCCCCCCCTGCAATAAAATGATGCCCCCAGCCAGCCCCCTGCAATAAAATGATGCCCCCAGCCAGCCCCCCCTGCAATAAAATGATGCCCCCAGCCAGCCCCCCTGCAATAAAATGATGTCTCCAGGCAGCCCCCTGCAATAAAATGATGCCCCCAGCCAGCCCCCCTTTCAATGAAATGAGGCCCCCAGCCAGCCCCCCTTTCAATGAAATGAGGCCCCCAGCCAGCCCCCCTTGCAATGAAATGAGGCCCCCAGCCAGCCCCCTTGCAATGAAATGAGACCCCCAGCCAGCCCCCCTTGCAATGAAATGAGGCCCCCAGCCAGCCCCCCCTGCAATAAAATGATGCCCCCAGCCAGCCCACCCTGAAATAAAATGATGCCCCCAGCCAGCACCCCCCTGCAATAAAATGAGGCCCCCAGCCAGCCCCCCCTTGCAATAATATGATGCCCCCAGCCACTCCTTTCTGCAATAAAAGGTAATAAGCAACTTGAACTGAACAAACTTCGACAAAGTCTAAGCATTAGCACAACACCACTAAGCAGAGGAGTGAGTCCCAGCCACTGTTGACAGACACAGTGACAGTCGGTGAGTGACTCGCTACTCTCTTGTTGTTGTCGACTCAGACTCTGGCTGCGCTGTGCCGATGCCTGCCTGGCCTGTGACTCCCACTCTGCTGGCTGCTGTGTGTCTGTGTGACTTTCTGCTGCCTCAAAATCTTACCTGCGGCTGCACAGTGCACACAGCTCCACCCCTCCTCCCCTCTCTTCTCACTCTTCAGCTAAAATTTGCGCCACTGCGGCGCACGCAAAATTTTAAAAAAATAAATAAATTACTTTTGAAAAAAATAACAAAAAAATAATAATTTTTAAACTGGTGCGGGGGCCCCTGACCGCGGGGCCCGAGGCGGTTACTTGTCCACCTTGCCCAAAGGCTGGCCCTGATCACAGAGGTAAAAAGTATATTAATACAACTGTGTTGGTTATGCAAAACTGGGGAATGCTTATTAAAGGAATTATCTAACTTTTTAAACAATACAAAATAAGTCACTAAGTTGTGTATCACTTTCTGACATGAGTAAATTTAAAAAAAAAATGAAGTATTTGTATGTATGTTTGTTATTTGCTTGTCTAATGCTAAACAGAATATTCACAATCTCTGAGTGCTCCCTGTTGCAAAATGTTAACTTGTTCATGTAAAATGTATTAATTTTTGTTGTTGTTATTGAATTTAAGTCGACAAGGGATATGAACGCCAAATGTATGAAATCAAATACTTTATTTCTAGTTCCTTCTGGAAATTAAATAATGGCTTTATTTACCTTAAGAAATTGAACGTTAATTGTATTACTCATACAAGCAATTCTAGGCTGATATGTTAGCCTTTGAGTCGCCTCTTCTGATTTAAATGAATAATTTTGCAACATATGATGTATCTAATTCTGACTATTGTGTGCATTACAAATGTATTCCTAGGTTATAATTAGCATATTATTGCACAAGCAGGAATAAAGCTAATTGCATCAACTAGACTACTCTGAAATGGATGACAAGAGCTGACCCCTTGTTCTAAATTGTGGTAAATCAATATTCATCTCAATTTCACTGTTGCAATATTTTATCGCTCTATTATTTACCAGATTAATTGTGTTAGACAGCGTACATAGCACACTACAATTTCAATAAATGTTATCCTGATTCAGGGTGACATCTATGTATACAGTCTTTGTGTAGTAAGGACATTTTATTCTCTAGAGTAATATTTAGGATTTTAATTTTAAAAATGTTAAAATACAGTCAGTGGCTCTTTTAGGACCCCAATAAACTTTGCCAGATCAGACATGGTTTTATTAGGGTTAATAGTTTTTGAGAGATTTGAGGGGTATGAGATGAAAATGTTATGAACTTAAAGGGACACTGAACCCAAATTTTTTATTTCATGATTCAGATAGAGCATGAAATTTTAATCAACTTTCTAATTTACGCCTATTATCAATTTTCCTTTCTCTTGCTATCTTTATTCTAAAAGCAGGGATGTAAATCTTAGCAGCCAGCCTATTTTAGGTTCAGCACCATAGATAGCGCTTGTTTATTGGAGGCTTACATCTACCCACCAATAAGCAAGCATAACCCAGGTTCTCAAGCAAAGATGGGCCGGTTCCTATGCATCACATTCCTGCTTTTTAAATAAAGATAACAAGAGAACGAAGAAAAATTGATAATAGGAGTAAATTAGAAAGTTCCTTAAAACTGAATGCTCTATCTGAATCATGAAAGAAAAAAATTGGGTTTAGTGTCTCTTTAAACATTGGAGATTCGGACAATTTTATCTAAGAATCGGTTGCATATTTGAATAGATTGGGTTGTTAGGTTCTGCCGTCACTTGGGGTCAAAATGTGTCTGATCTAGATTTTTTTAGTTATTTTACACGAAATACAAGATGGAGCCGTAAGCATATTTTTGCTCAAGTGATTTGGTTAAGTAGGTTTTGAGATATTTGAGATTGTAAAAACATGAGACTTAGAGTGGCATTAAACATGCTGAGATCTTGGTCTGCATATCTTAAAAGTGCTAATTAAGTAAAAGTAGTTTGCATTAAAATTTATAATAATTTGACAAGTATTTTAAAATGTATTAATAAGCAAAACTACTTACAAATCCACGCTGGTTGATCCACCCTTCCTTCCCTCATGTGTATATGCACAGCTCAGTGTATCAGATTTATTGTATTGTATAGTGTAGTATAGTAATCAATCACTGTGTGTGTGCACAGCTCAGCATGTCAAACATATTGGTCCAGACTACAAGTGCAAGGCTAAATAGGATATTTGCGCTCCACTGAGTAATACCAGCGTACGTTAATGTGCTCTGTTATTACAAGTTGACAGCAAAGTGAACGCAAGCTCATGTTTGTATTGCTCTCATCACAGCACGCTTCTATAGGCTCCAATGGGAGCCTCGTTCTAATGCCCTCAGAGATGGAACAGAACCTAAGCGCAGCGAAGGGGTAAGAGTAGCACAGCAATGATTTTTGCGGTCTATGGAAACACCGTTTCCATAGACCACAATGTAAAGGCACTTTTCAGTGCCGTTTTTTTCTAACACCCCATTCCTGCCAACTTTACCCCCCCCCCCCAAATTACTGCCTAGTGCTGCAGTTATTTTATTTAAAAATAAAAATGCTACAATTTTTATTTCTTAATAAAAATACACTACACTGTATTCTGGTTAATTAAATAAGCGCTAACTTGTAATGGCTGGTTATTTATCGTGCACCCGCAAACTGACACATTTTCCGGTTTGTGGGCGTGTCATAAATTTGCGTATCATTTGTAATCTAGCCCATTGTATGGTAATCAATCACTGTGTGTATGTGCACAGCTCAGCGTGTCGGGCTTATTGTATAGTGTCTTATAGTGATAAATCACTTTGGGTGTGCACAGCTCAGTGTGTCAAACTTATTGTATAGTGTCATATGGTAATCAATCACTGTGTGTGGTGCACAGCTCAGTGTGTCAGACTTACTGTATAGTGTTGTATAGTAATCAATCGTTGTGTATGGTGCACAGCTCTGTGTGTCACTTATTGTACAGTACATTGTTGTATGGTAATCACTGAATGTATGTGTACAGTTCAGCATGTCAGACTTATTGTGTTGTATAGTAATCACACTCTGTGTGTGTGCACAGCTCAGCATATCATACTTTATTGTATAGTAATCAATCACTATGTGTGGTGCACAGCTTGATGTGTTAGACTTATTTTATAGTGTTATATGGTAATCAATTTTTGTGTTTGCACAGCTTAGCATGTCATACTTATTGTCTAGTAATCAATCACTGTGTGGGACACAGCTAGGTGTTTCAGACTTATTTTAAAGTGTTGTATGGTAATCACTGTATGTATGGGCACATGTCAGATATATGATAAGTGTTGTATAAAAATCGATCACTATATTTGGTGCACAGCTCAGCGTGTCAGACTTGTTATTTAGTGTTGTATAGTAATCACTTTGTGAATGTGCACAGCTCCACATTTCAGACTTATTGTGTAGTGTTGTATAGTAATTAATCACTGTCTGTGGTGCACAGCTCAATGTGTCAGACTTATTGTATAGTGTTTAAATAATTACTAATTGCTATTTGATCCTAATCCTCTTTTTGGTCGTTTTTACCTGTGATGGACCAAGGGCTACAGAGATACCACCTTTCTACCGGGAGAAGGTTCGGGGCAGTGTTGCGGTTTGAGGGGCTGAGGCACAAGCCTTGATGCCAACTCCCTGGGACTATTTTCGGACAGACTATCTGGAACTCGTTTCGGTCACCTTCAGACCACACCCGGATGACTCAGCCCTTATGAATAGAACTTGCCCCAGACTTTTAGGCACCACTTATCACATTATCATCAAAGGGAGCCTATGTGCCCTGAGTCAGAATCGCTGTTATCTGTGTCAATAGCTTCCCATTGCTCCCCTGTTGATATGATTACCTTCCCATTGCTCCCCTGTTGATATGATTACCTTCCCATTGCTCCCCTGTTGATATGATTACCTTCCCATTGCTCCCCTGTTGATATGATTACCTTCCCATTGCTCCCCTGTTGATATGATTACCTTCCCATTGCTCCCCTGTTGATATGATTACCTTCCCATTGCTCCCCTGTTGATATGATTACCTTCCCATTGCTCCCCTGTTGATATGATTACCTTCCCATTGCCCCCCTGTTGATATGATTACCTTCCCATTGCTCACCTGTTGATATGATTACCTTCCCATTGCTCCCCTGTTAATATGATTACTATCCTATTGCTCCCCTGTTGATATTATTACCTTCCTATTGGTCCCCTTTTGATATGATTACCTTCCTTTTGGTCCCCTTTTGATATGACTACCTTCCTATTGGTCCCCTTTTGATATGATTACCTTCCCATTGCTCCTCTGTTGATATGATTACCTTCCCATTGCTCCCCTGTTGATATGATTACCTTCCCATTGCTCCCCTGTTGATATGATTACCTTCCCATTGCTCCCCTGTTGATATGATTACCTTCCCATTGCCCCCCTGTTGATATGATTACTAGTGATGTTGCAAACCTAAAATTTTGTAAAATGTCCGCGAACCGGGCAAACCGCCATTGACTTCAATGGGCAGGCGAATTTTAAAACCCACAGGGACTCTTTCTGGCCACAATAGTGATGGAAAACTTGTTTCAAGGGTACTAACACCTGGACTGTTACATGCCGGAGGGGGATCCATGGCAGACCTCCCACGTAAAATTACATAGTTGATGCAGAGTCTGGTTTTAATCCATAAAGGGCATACATTACCTAACATTCCTAAATTGTTTGGAATAACGTGCTTTAAAACATCAGGTATGATGTTGTATCGATCAGGTAGTGTAAGGGTTACACCCGCTTCACAGTGACAGACCAAACTCCCCGTTTAAAGGGACAGTCTACACCAGAATTTGTATTGTTTTAAAAGATAGATAATCCCTTTATTACCCATTTCCCAGTTTTGCATAACTAACACATTTATAATAATATACTTTTAACCTCTGTGATTATCTTGTATCTAAGCCTCTGCAAACTGACCCTTTTTTCAGTTCTTTTGACAGACTTGCAGTCTAGCCAATCAGTGCCTGCTCCCAGATAACTTCTCGTGCACGAGCACAGTGTTATCTATATGAAATACGTGAACTAACACCCTCTGATGTTTCACAGTCAAAAAAGTGTTTTTTTTTTAAAAAAATTGACAATACTTTTACAACAGATATGAGTGGTGGCACTTAGCAAGCGGGCCTGGCACACACGCTGGCAACTGCAATTAGATTACACTAGCAGACTGATGTTTCACAGTCAAAAAAGTTTTTGTTTTAAAATATTTACACTACTGTTATAACAAATATGATTGGTGGCACTAGTAGGCAAGTGGGCCTGGCACACACGCTGGCAGTGGCAGGCAGGCAACTTCAATTAGATTACAATAGCAGACTGATGTTTCACAGTCCAAAAAGTTTTTTTATTAAATATTTACACTACTGTTATAACAAATATGAGTGGTGGCACTTTTGACAGACTTGCAGTCTAGCCAATCAGTGCCTGCTCCCAGATAACTTCTCGTGCACGAGCACAGTGTTATCTATATGAAATACGTGAACTAACACCCTCTGATGTTTCACAGTCAAAAAAGTGTTTTTTTTTTAAAAAAATTGACAATACTTTTACAACAGATATGAGTGGTGGCACTTAGCAAGCGGGCCTGGCACACACGCTGGCAACTGCAATTAGATTACACTAGCAGACTGATGTTTCACAGTCAAAAAAGTTTTTGTTTTAAAATATTTACACTACTGTTATAACAAATATGATTGGTGGCACTAGTTGGCAAGTGGGCCTGGCACACAGGCTGGCAGGCAGGCAACTGCAATTCAATTGCACTAGCAGACTGATGTTTCACAGTCAAAGCTTTATTTTAAATATTTAAAGTACTGTTACAACAAATATGAGTGGTGCCACTAACTTGGCAAGTGGGCCTGGCACACACGCTGGCAGGCAACTACAATTAGATTATACTAAAAGACTGATGTTTCACAGTCAAAAAAGTTTTTATTTAAAATATTTACACTACTGTTATAACAAATATGATTGGTGGCACTAGTGGGCCTGGCACACACGCTGGCAGGCAGGCAGGCAACTGCGATTAAATAACACTAGCAGACTGATGTAAAAGTTTTTTTAAAAAAAACAATTTAAACTAATGTTAAACCAGATAGGAGTGGTGGCACTCAGGATGGAAGTAGGCACAGTATATGCTGGGAGCCTGACACACAGGCTGGCAATAGTGGCACGCTGGCCTGGCAACTAAAATTAAATAACAATAGCAGACTGATGTAAAAGTTTTTTTTTTTTTATTTATACTGATGTTACACCAGATATAAGTGGTGGAAAACAGAGCTATTAATCACAGTATATGCTGTGCGCCTGACACACAGGCCTGATGCAAAATTAAATTAGATTACACTATTTTTATTTTTTTTAATTTACACTAATATTAAGCAGATATAAGTGGTGGCACAGAAGAATTAATCACAGTATATGCTGTGAGCCACAGGCTGACAGGCAGGCAAAGGGCTGAAGTTCTAGCCCTAAAAAGGGCTTTTTGGGGTGCTGTCCTTACAGCAGAGACTAGATGAGTCCTTCAGGACTGTAGTGGACACTAAATACACTAGCCTAGCTATCTATTTCCCTATAATATCAACAGCAGCAGCACTAAACCTCCTCTCACTAAGACAGCAGGATCGTTATGACTCTAAAATGGCTGCTGCCCAGTAGCTGGGAGGGTCTGTGAGGGAGTGTCTGCTGCTGATTGGCTCAAATGTGTCAGAAGACTGTGAGATACAGTGTCAAAGTTTCCTCAATGATGAAACATAGGGGGCGGACCGAACATCGCATATGTTTGCCCGCAGAGGCGAACGCCAACAAGCTTTGCTCGCCGGGAACTGTTCTCCGGCGAACAGTTCGCGACATCACTAATGATTACCTTCCCATTGCTCCCCTGTTGATATGATTACCTTCCTATTGGTCCCCTTTTGATATGATTACCTTCCCATTGGTCCCCTTTTGATATGATTACCTTCCCATTGCTCCCCTGTTGATATGATTACCTTCCCATTGCCCCCCTGTTAATATGATTACCTTCCCATTGCCCCCCTGTTGATATGATTACCTTCATATTGCTCCCCTGTTGATATGATTACCCAGTTGAAGGGGGATTGTCCCTTAAAAAGAGTATAACATTTCTGTACATTTTGGAATGAAGTGTGCATTCTGGGGTTTTTCTTATTCCACAATCGGTATTGTCTGATTCTAGGGGTAATTATTGGACATTTTTGCGTTTTCCAGTCTGCAGGAAGCACTACTGGTGAATATACCCAGGTTGGTACTAGGGAGATCCGTCACATACCCTTTCTGTGTATTTTTTTTTATGTATATTTTCTTTAAGTATAAAATATGCATTCAGTGAATTCAAGAAAATAAAATAAAAACACAAGGAAATGAATAGGCATAAAATATTAATGCCAAAAGTTTGTTATTAATCAAAGGTTAAAAGGCAAGGGAATTCCCAACATAAACTTCCCCTGCCCTGGTTGCTTTGCATGACATCATCAGTGACATCACTGATTATATCACACATGACTTTGTTGATGACATCAATAGTGACATCCCCTATGACATCATCAATGGCTTCAGTACAGACATAACCTATTACAATTTTCTACACAGAGATATATGGAAAATATGTATTACAATGAATTTTAGATTATATTGTGCAATATAGTTTGACATCACGTATGATTAATTAAAGGTACCCATACACAGCAATGTGTAGAAATGTATGTGTATTTCCAATTAAAAAAAACAGTATGCAGTGATATATTTAGTATGCTGTTTGTATTGATTTAATTGATTAATTGTGTTAACTGTGACCTAAGAGGGTAAGGATGGATTGTGTATAAGTGTAAGAGGGTTGGAAGATGCTCTGTGTTAGGGAAAGGGAGAAAAATGCTGTAGGAGATAAGGTGTGTCTGAGAAAACTAAGCAGGGGATGCTGTACAAGAGAAATCAAGAGGACAGAAGAGAAATAAGGACAACAAAAGGATGAGATGACTAATATGCATGAGAGAAAGATAAGAGGGTGAGACAAACAGAATGATCAATGGGAAGGATGAGGAGGATTCCATATGAGAAAAGGAAGAAGGGGTTTAAATAGACTAGTGTGGGAAGGGTAAGGCAACAGATTACAGGTACATGTTAAAGGGACACTCAGGTTAAATTCAATTTTCATGATTCAGATACAGCATGTAATTTTAAACAACTTTCCAATTTACTTCCATTTAAAAATATGTGCACAGTCTCTTTTATATTTACAATTTTTGAGTCACCAGATCCTACTGAGCATGTGCAAGAATTCACAGACTATATGTATATGCATTTGTGATTGGCTGATTGCTATCACATGGTACAAGGGGAGTGGAAATATATATAACTTTGAAATTTGTTATAAAAAAATCTACTATTCATTTGAAGTTCAGACTAAGTGCTATTGCATTGTCTTGTTATCTTGCATTTGTTGATTATGCAAATCTAATGTGTGACTGGTCCTTTAAGGTAATTGAGACTCATAAAATGCTGATGAGGTAGATAGAAGAGGCAACACAGAAGGCAAGGAAATGAGATGGAGGAATGAGGACATTCTTGTGTGTACAGATGAGTATATGGGTTACGGTAAGGAAAATAGGGTTAAAAAGGTAGATTCACTTTAAATCCTTTGGCGAAAACACACCTGGCTCAGGAACAGCTATGTACTACTGGGATATAGCTGCTGATTGGTGGCTGCAAATATATGATTCTTGTAATTAGTTTAAAAGACATCCAAATAAAAAGAGGTGCCACGTGTGTCTCGATCAGGGTACTCTTATTAGGAGAGAGCATCCTAATGTGCTCGTAGGAGCAAGCTGGATATTCAAAGCAAACCAGCTAGCTGAACTCTGCTAAACAGGTACACAGGATACCAAGACTGCTGGAAAGCAACCAGCTAGGTAGATGCAGAACTCAATAGATAGCCAAGTCTGTGGTAAAAGAATAAAAATACAATTTATTAAAAAAAAGTAGGTGGCCACTGGTTTTGTTTGGTTCTTTGGTTTTATTCTTGTGAAAGATCACACACTAAGATCTGGATTTGTACAGATCTTACTGTGGGGATCTTTCATAAGAATAAATACCACCACTTATTTTAGCCCAATTGTGCTATTCACAGAGGATAAATTTCCTTAAGAATATGAGTCTAATCTCTCCTAACAAGGTCAGTCCATTCCTGAAACACCAGGCAATAATTCTCTGAACAAGGGAAATGGCAACCCCAGATGATCATTTCAGCCTCTCTGGCCTTGGTAGTGAGGTGCAGCCATATCCCTTTCAGCACACTAAGCAAGGAGTCCTTGCCTGGTTTCCCCCATCACCCTTAGGGCCCCCATCACCCTTAGGGAGACTTTCTGCAGGGTCATAATACAGATAAAATATGGAAAGAGAAACAAGCTGCCAGGAATGAACAACAGCTCAGTGGCTTGTTCTAGGGTCTGATTACCACTTGGGAGTAGGTTCTTTTATCCCAATTGTGCTTTTCACAGAGGAGAACTTTGCTGAAGTATATCAGTCTGATCCCTCCTAATAAAGTCAGTCTAGCCCCTAAATTCCAGGAAATTGTACCCTAAGGGAGGTGCGGGAAACCGGACGTGGACTTCTTGCTTAATGTGCCTAGAGGGATATGCTGCACCTCACTGATGAGGCCTCAAGGAGGTTGAAATGATTATCTGGGGTTGTCATTTCTCTTGTTCAAAAGAGAATTGCCTGGACTGACCTTGTTGAACTGATATACAGGAAAGTTATCTAAAATAAGCAACTTCCAGGTGGAACCGGGCAATTGAAAAAGCCACTGAGTTGTTCGTTCCTGGCAGACTGCTTCTCTTTCTGTATGTAGTTATGTATAATAAAATAACTTTGCAATATACTTTCATTTGTTTATTTTGCCCCTATTGCATGTAATTTAAATGCTGACTTATCATGGCTAACCCTGCTGCATATGTTTTGCTGCAGTAACTAGCCTTGTTGTGTGCAGATTTAAATGGACATTTAACACTAAATACATTTTATAAGTATAACATTGAGGTCTTTCCCTACCTCCCTTTAGTTATGGGTTCCACCATGTTGAAATCTGTCTTTCACTACATATCAGTGCTGACCTGTTTGCACAGCTCTACTTCAGACACCTGTAGTTACCTAGGTTTCAAAATTGCAGTGCCCCTGAACGAGGTGCCTGAAATGTATTTAGGGTTAGATTACAAGTGGAGCGTAAAACGGGCGATTGCGCAATAAATAACCAGCCATTACAAGTGACTGGTTATTGCTATCAAAGCTTGCGGTACCAATTAGCGCTACGATAATTAACCAGAGGTAATAAATACACTGAATACAGTTTAGAAAAAAAACTGCACAAAGCAGTTATCAGGGGTTAAAGTTAGTGGGTGTGGGGTGTTAAAAAAAAAAGTGACTTTACATTGCGGTCTATGGGGGAACTGTGTGTTTAGCTGGAAGTGACCTCAATCCGTATGAGGTAAGTTGTACTCATCGATCTGGAACCTCCTAGAGTATGGTTAGTGATGTCAGCAAGACTCCGCCTCCTTGAATCTGTATCCACTAGTTCAGAAACTTTCTGTCAAAGATCTTTGTTTGGAGGGGAAGTATATGACAGAGGAGGAGACAAAAGTACAAGCAGAGAGACTATCATAGCTTAACACCGTTTGATAAGACAAATGCAGCTTAAAAACACGTTATTACACACTCACAATGTTCAACCTCAAAGTCCCAATTCTGGATCAGGCCAGTGGCCCTAGAAACCTTACACGTTTCAAAGGTGTATACACAATTAAAATCCCTTCTTCATTAGAGGTTAATGTCCCTGCACAGCTTACACTCATTTAAACGCTGTTCAGTAGCGTTGATGCGTACGTCACAGGGGCAGGAGCCAGTGTGAGATGGAAGCAGATACAATCACATGACCTTCAACGGACCAACCAGATTATTCCGGAGTTTACTCACAAGAGGCGTTTTCCTCCTGTCATGTTTTGCCTCCAGTTCGCGGCTGTTATCTATGCATCAAATTCCTTAAGCGCCCCCCTTCCTTAAGTAAGTGGTATTAAAAAATGATACAAATAATATTTGTGAAACATAAGGAAAGAATCAAAAGGTATAGTAGAAAGGAAGACAGACGTTCCCTAACTATATTGATTCTCATAAATCCGCTCTTTTTATCTCCATATAAAAATTTGATTAAAATGTACATAATACAAAAAATAATCAATACTGATTCAATGTTAAAAAATCGCTAAAAAAACTTATGAGATCTATATGTTTCAGATTGTGAATATATACAATATAAAATCAAACACTATTAATTCATTAATAAATTAAGTGGGTTTTTTTTTTTAAAAAAAAATCTCCAAAAGAGTTTTTAATATAAATATATGGCAAACTATTCTTATCATATGGCCTAACCTCATAGTATCTGTGTATAATGACCCTGATAGCACTCATTACTTAAACACAAAGATACCCAATTTATAAAACCCACCTATATGTGGGAAAGAAAGAGACAATAGTTTTCCCCCAGTGGTTTTTGAACTCCCTATTGTGGGTAAAAAAGGGAGAGTGGGCCAAAAAAGAGGAGGAGGAGGAAAAAAGGAAAGTACGTTCTCCCCTTTCATATTCTCTGTTGGGAGTTCCTTTCCCTATATCCTTTATAGAAACACTGCTATATCTACAGTATATCTTTATTAAGACCTAAGGGTATCTGACAGTTGAATGCATGTATCCAATAGGTTTCTCTTTGTCTTAAAAAGATTTCCCTGTTACCCCCTCTCTCTACTTTTTTTAACATGCTCTAGGATGGTCCCCCTAAGACAATTTGCATTTTGGTTATTTTTTACTCTGTAGAGATTGGAGAGGCTGTGCGATTTCAAACCTAATTTTATGTTACTGTGTTCAAGCAGTCGCTTCTTATAGGTTCTAGTCGTTCTCCCAATATACTGAAGATCACAATCACATTGTAACAAATAAACAAAATGGTCAGTTTTATAGTTAGGGTCTTCAAATCGCATCTTTTTTCACTAGTCATGGAGCATATAGTCTTAGTTGGTCTATTTCCATTATACATATGATCACATGCAAAATAGTTTAATCTATTGCATTTAAAGAAACCTATAGTTCCCTTCTCCAGCCAAGTCTCTCTTGGCTTTGACTTTTTTTAGTTGACCCGGGGCTATGATATAGTTTAGGTTCCTATTTTTCCTAAAAATGAAATTTGGTTAAGTTCGTAGAGAATCTCGTAGTAACTTATCTTTTCTCAGGATATGCCAATGTTTAAAAATCATTTGTTTTACCCCATTTGAACCCTCATTGTAAGTAGAGATAAAATTTAATATTTTTTTTCCTCTATTGCATTAGACCGCTTATTTTTGGGATTTCTTTTCATAATATATTTTTTATATATAATTTATTTTTTTAACTTTGCTGCCCATCGCTGCGCTAGGTTCTCATACCGTGTCTCATGGCATGAGAACTTGGCTCCCATTGGAGCCTAAGGAAGTGGCTGGTATTAAGAGTGGAGAGCAAATATCATGCTTGCGAAAGCGCAATTTTTCCGCTCCACTCGTTATTTGGCCCATGGGGGTCAATTTACTAATGTGCGAGTGGACATGATACGATGTAGCATATCATGTCCAGTTCACATAGATAAATGGTGACAGCATACACTGTTGACATTTATAATTGCACCAGCTGTTCCTGTCAACTGCTGGTGCAATACCGCACCCTGCAGATTCAGGGGGTGTCAATCAACCCGATTGTATCCGATCGGGTTGATTTCTGTCCGCCGCCTCAGAGCAGGCGGACAAGTCCGCTGCTTTATAATTTCTGTTTCCGGCAAGCCTGGGTTGTCTTCTCCAAACATGGCAGGTGGTGGGTGAAGTTCAGTTGTTGAAAACCAATTGCAAAAACAAGAAGTTAATTTGTTTAACAAATTTTTGAATTTTGGCTATATTTTTGTATAGTAAGAAAACATAAATGCATGGCCGGACTGGGAATAAAAAGCAGCCCTGAAAAGTTTGGAGACCAGCCCTATTTTACATTTACTTAGTATAATGTGCACACACCATTTTTCTCAAAGGGGATAACTGGGATTTTCCTTCCCCCAATATTTTTTTTTCAGAATTATATTAAATTAGTTTGTATTAAAGAAAAATGCCAGATTGTTGTTATATAGGCACCCTACAACCCACTTGCATCCATTATTCAACTTCTTTAAATTGTAGCTTTACAGCCCCAGCTGCTGCAGCCCACCGGGAAATCTCCTGGTATCCTGGTAGGCCAATCCAGGCCTTGCATAAATGTCATAATTACATGTTGTTTACTGTCCATTTTAACTTTATTGAAAAAAAAAAATTGGAACAACTTTTAAAAACTGGTCTTAATTATATAACGCCTCTTCAGTGTAGATTTGGCACTATTTGTGCTTAATAACCCTATGTTAAGTTATGCATTTTTTTATTAATGCTTCAGTAGTTTTACAGAACATTAGTGCATTATATCAGAGGTGTAACGGCTCACTGCTGAGATTTGTTACATAAGTCTCAGCAGTGAGCATTTACACTGCTAATATGAGGCACAAGGTTATTTAGAACTACTTATATTACATACGTCTCAGCAGTAAGTTGTTAAACATCTGATATAAAGCAGCAAGGTTATTTAAGATCTACTAGAACATTAACTATTCAATTTATAGCCCCTCACAAAGAATTGTTAGGCACAAACAGAGCTTTGCCAATTCTACAGTAGTAGGTGAAGAGACTTTATTTGATTAAAGGGACAGTATACTATAAAATAGTTTTTTCCTTAAAGGAATCTTAAAACCCGAAAAATTTCTTTCATGATTCAAGTAGAGAATACAATTTTAAACATCATTCCAATTTACTTCTATTATCTAATTTGCTTCATGTTTTAGATATCTTTTGTTTAAGAAATAGCAATGCACATGGGAGAGCCAATCACACAAGGCATCTATGTGCAGCTACCAATCAGCAGCTTCTGAGCCTATCTAGATATGCTTTTCAGCAAAGGATATCAAAAGAATGAAGCAAAATACATCATTGAAGTAAATTAGAAAGTTGTTTAAAATTGCATGCTCTTTCTAAATGATGAGAGAGAGAAATTGGGTTTCATGCCCCTTTAATGTGTTACCAATAACTTTTTTTTACCAGCTGCAGAGTATAAAATGTACGAGATTTGCTTTTTAAGGTTTATTTGTGTACATGAATGAGCTGATTTTGTGTTTTGGTGCCACAACCTAATAAAATGGGTTGAGCTTGTAGTTATAATCATATCTCATTACTTTATCACATTGTGTACATATACCTGCTTCTTTATCTTATATATGTCTGTAAACCAATCACCAATACTTGGAGAGAACAATGGAAAATGTACATTTTATTACCTCATCTCTTCTATACCCCAGTGGGAGTGTAATTTATTGTACTGGCTGTGTTTACACAGCTTGGCCTTAAGGCCAAACACTTTCAGGATAGGTGGGGATACCACAGGCTAAATCAACTATTTCAAATGCTAATATAAGGGTAATGGAAATACTTATAAACAATTTAATACACTCCAGCAGGTAAAGTGGATCATTGGGAACAAATTAAAGGGGAAATCATTTTTGAGGAAACTGTCCCTTTTAAGTGTGTTGTTTTTTGTTTTTTTTAGCTAATCCATTTTTTTTGTGCATGATCAGTTCATGTTATTGTTTAGTAATTTAATAAAAAAAAAACCTCTTATAGCACTTTTAAACTATAAGTTTTGGTTATTAAAAATTACACTTATACATTTATACAAAATGACTTCTGTGTGCATGAATTGGTATTATTGCTAAAATGGACATAAAACCCACTTTTTTTCTTTCATAGCTTTCCAATTTATTTCTATTTTAATTTGTTTTGTTCTATTTGTATCTGTTGTTTTATAGTAGGTAGGCTCAGAAACTACTGATTGATGGCTGCACATATATGCCTTTTGACATTGGCTTTCAGCTAACTACCAGTAGTGCATTGCTGCTTCTTCAACAAATGATACAAAGAGAATTAAGCAAATTTGATAGAAGTAAATTTGAAAGTTGTTTTAAATTGTATAATCCATCTGAACCATTAAAGTAAAATTTTGGGTTTCATGTCCATTTAAAAGGACACTAAACTCAATTTTTTTCTTTAATGATTCATATAGAACATGCAATTTTAAGCAACTTTCTAATTTACTCCTATTAATTTTTCTTCGTTCTGTTGCTATCTTTATTTAAGAAGCAGGAATGTGATGCATAGGAGCCGGTCCATTTTTGGTTGAGAACCTGGGTTATGCTTGCTTATTGGTTGGTTGGTTGGTAACAATAAGCAAGCACTATCCATGGTGCTAAACCTAAAATGGGCTGGCTGCTAAGATTTACATTCACAATTTTCAAATAAAGATAGCAAGAGAATTAAGAAAAATTCATAATAGGAGTAAATTAGAAAGTTGATTAAAATTGCATGCTCTATCTGAATAATGAAAGAAAACATTGTGTTCAGTGTCCCTTTATTTAAAAACATACTACATTAAAATCTGTTTGGTAATCATCATAAATAGTGCATAAATTAGCCACCATATTTTATTTTTACTATTGCTTCTGAGGAGGTCTGTAAAATTCTCCCTTGAAAATCTGGTGAAATGTCTACATATTTTTGAATGTTTAATAGAGATGTGCATGCAGAAGTTTTGTGAACCTCCGAATGCAGAAGACGGCCCTTCATGCTCAGCTATTTTACTTGCCAAATTAATTCTTATGTAATGGGAGGCTTAGTGCAGCGGCTTTTGGGGCCTGCGATAAAGGACCTTGTCGCACTACAGGTGAAATTTCTCACCTGTGGCTTTGGAATATTTACATTCTTTTACCGAAAACAAATGTAAATGCTCTATGAAAATATATATTCTGCTGAATAGTGCAGCCAACGAATATTCGGGGATACTAATTTCTCCTGAATATTTTGTTCTGGAAGATTTGGCCCAACTGAATTTTTCTCTGCTGCACATGTCTACTTTATTTATTTACTTCTATCCATTTTGAAAGCACTGTTTTCCGATTTGGAGTGATGTGCATCTGAAAACAAGTAGAAGACTATGGGTCAAGGACTTTTCTCATATTCCAAAGCTGGATTTTAACAGTTCTGAAACTGTACTGAAAAAGTAAATACTAAAAAAACTTTACTTTTAAAATATTGGGTTAATATAGCCATTGAGCAAACGTGTATAGTATGTTCAACATTCCTATATACAAATGGCATTCAGATTTTTTTAGTAGTGATCAGGATGGATTCGGACTGCAATAGTTTAATCTCACACATGTAAATGAGCGTTCCTCTTACACACTGAACAAAGGGATTAATTGAAAAAAACTTTACTTTAACCTCTTGTGTGAAAGGATCATTGTATATCACAGTTTCAGGTAGATTTCCAGTTTCTGTACTGATAACACACGAAAACACATTTTTGGGAGATTTTCTGTTGAAACCACAATAACAACTGTGGACTTTTATCACTACTGATCTGTTTAGGATTGTGATCACTCAAAAAAGACAGAAAGCAAAAAAGCCTTTAAAGTAGAGAAATCAATTTGGGGTCCAAAGCCGGTATTTTATTGGCTGATTTGTTGAATCGTTTGACATATGAACAACCAAATACAATATTGGGTGAAACAGACAAAAAATGAATGATTGCTTGACGAAATCTATTTGTTCATTCGTTCATGCATTTTGGCACCAAAAAAAGGTGCATGAATGGAGGGAAGAGGTTATATTATTTGGTTAATAAACTCCTTTGTTTGCAAGGATGTACAGGGGGTCTTACCATTAATTTGTCCATTGGCCCCTGTACAATCCTGTCATAGTATTACTAATGACTGATGTTAGAGACAGCCGGTCACACACTAAATACTGGATTTTAGTCATACAGTAGTCGTATGTTCTTTTAACATTGAAAATAATGTTCTATTAAATGTTTGAATCCTATAATATAAGTTTTTTTGTTAATATTAATTGTATAAATTAGCTGTTCCCACTGGAAATGATGCCAACAAATCCGAATCCAATATTTGTCCAAACTGAATGCATGGATGAAATTCAGCCAAACCAAACATTTTAAAACATCTGAAACTAATCTTTAAAACAAAATAAAATTTTCACCCGTGTACATGTCGACTTTTTTCAGAAGCAAATAGCTAATAAATTGTTATTAACCCCACAATCGATTATATTTCACTCAATCGATTATATTTCACTTTCATTTTGGCTGCTCTGAAAAGAGTTTTTTTTTTTTTTTTTCAAAAGCTTTATTGATGTGAATGAACAATTTACACTCAATGAGCAAGTAAGAAGAAACATTTCGTTTACATTCTAGAGTAGAGGTCATACAAATCAATATTCTTCATAACCAAACTATATTTCTCATCAAAACCTATTGATTTCGGTCATCAGGATTCTTCCGATGACGAAAATTAAAATGTCCAGTTTTTAATTTTATTCAGTCTTTGAGTATTCTATCTGAAAAGAGTTTTATGCAAGATCCTTTCATTTTTTTTTTAGCTTTTATAAATACAATAGTATTTTTTTTTATCCTAATATTTTTATTATCAGTTTTCCTAAATTAATTTGACAGCTGTACAAAGTATCCCATCTGTCTTTGCAACAAGTTTATGTAAGTAATATGGCAGGTTGTGGATAAATCAAAGCATTGAACCTTGGAGAAAAGCCATTATTAACTCAAGCAGACTGTGTTTGCTTCCATATTTGTATAAGAATCATATTGTGGTATGTTTATTTTTTCCTAATTAAGATATCTTATAAAAAAAAAAAAACACAGATGTTCTTCCACAAATAATCAATAAAAAATCCTTCCCACATCCTAGAATTTGCAATCTGCAAATTATTGTTTCTCAGTTTTGAATGACTTAAATGTAATAATTTTATTGATGACTAGTCAATCTCTAATAGTCATATATCCTGTTTCTATAAACATTTTAAATCATTTAATATATAAATGAATACCTCCATTATATATTACAATTTTGTATAATTTATTTTAAACCTCATCATTTTTAATACTCATAGAAATATTATAATCATAATAAATTCTTTTTAGGTTTACAGCAGAAGCAACGTTTAATATGGATACTCCAACATAGAATTTAATTATACAATAGCAGTTGTATGGTGGTACATGGGGCATCACAATCTCTACATTTAATATCTGTTGGGTTTATTTGGCTGAGAGGAGGGTTATATTGACCCTCCTTTTGGCTGCCCTTTCAGTTAGCCATGTCTAAGCCTAGCTCAGTGACACTGAAAGAGCTTTAGGTCCAGTTGAGGGAATGCCTCATTGCAGAAGAGCTATGGCAGCATATGGAGATGGTTATCATATGGAGATGGTTATCATATGTAGTGGATCAGGAGGACAATTCGCAGGATGCACTGAGTCCTATGATCTAGAGTGGGAGGAGATCCAGATTGGGAGGTGCAAAGGTGAGTCCTGTGAAAATTGGCAATGGTGATAGGAGCTCTGCTCTACAAGGCAGGCAATGATTCTATGTGGTGTTGGCATGGCAAGTGATTTCATCAGACAGAGATAGTGCAAACACATCAGACATACCATAAGCAGTTATTATAGCAGGGCACATTACACTGGAGCAGGGAAGAGGACATTGCAGTGCAGGAATAGTAGAGGTTCCAAGTCACTCCAGGCTTGACTTGACCACAGTGCAGGGGGTGGAGCACACTGTGCAAAACAAGGGCTTAACTTATCTAGGTTTCACGGTATGGAGGAGTCAGAAACAATGGATTCTAGCATGTTAGGCAAGCTTTGCCTTGATCATGGGACAAAAACATTAACCAGGTGGACCTGCCATGGCAATACAGGAACTAGATCTGGGTAGGATGCCTGAGAAAAGGAATATGTTTACTTTGGCTGAGGAATATGTAGTAACAAACAATTGTATACTACCAGTGCTGACACCGTTTTTCATTCAAAAAGTAACGAACATTGTAAGTAGAAATGTGTGTAAAGTACTTAGTCTCCCTAACAATGTTCCTCTGAGGAGTAAGGTAGAGTCAATGTGGTACACAGAGGTGTCATTTTCTGTTTAGGGGCATTTTCTGTACATCCCCCTTAACTTACACAACTTTAATAACACATAAAGAGCCAAATAACGAGTGGAGCGCAATTTAACGCTCCCGCTCGAGTGTTTACTGTGCTTCAGGTTGCGCTCATATTATGAGTTGACAGTAAAAAGTTATCGTTTGCACGCTAACCCAAAGAGGACAAAAAGCAGTAGTGAGAATATTGCACACGTGAAAACCTATTCCCCCATTTAAATCAAGAGAAAAAAAAAGTGGGGGAAAAACCTTACACCCCACTCTTGTGCTAATCGAACACACATTCTCAGGTGCACTAACCTAACATAAAATATGAATATTTCAACTTCCAAATTTCTTCAAATAGAAGAATATGTTCTTTTTATTCATAAATACATATATTTATATATTCATAATCTGGCCCTTTATATATAAATCAAAATTATCTTTTGATTTATGAGCTTGGGTAAGTAGAGCCCTCAGATCAATATGATCATTCTCCTTCTTTGCTCTAAAAATTGCACTGTTGGTATAACCTCTCTGCTTTAAACTAGTGATCAAATACCTAGATTGGGTAGCATAGAGAACTTAATCTGAGCAATTTCTCTTTAAACGTATAAATTGTCCCTTAGCTATGGTATAAGGGACATGTGGCGGATGACAGCTCTTTCTGTGTAATTATATATTACCAGAAATTGTATTTCTGTAGCTGTCATTCCTAATACTGCCATCCTCCCTGTCTGTTCTAGTAATATCCAAAAAATAAATTGATTTTGATCTAAGAGGTAAAGCTCAAACCCATATCGTTATCATTGATCCAATTGACAAAATTCTCAGCCCCTATCACCTCTTGCCAAACCAACCAGAGTTCATTAATGTATCTTTTGTACAATACAATATTGTCTGATGAATAAATTTGGGACAGCTCCCACCAACCTAAATATAGGCTGGCATTCATCAATGATGAATACATTCAGTTTATAGTGAAATACTAGTAACATTGTGTGTGTATGTGCATATGTGTATGTATATGTGTATATATGTATGTATGTGTATGTTGTCTGTAGCAACATACGTTCCTAATTTAAGATAGTATTACATACTGGTGACAACACTTAGTGTTAAGTCTGGGTTCTTGAAATATAAAAGTAAACTTATAATTAAATAAATAAAATCCAACACTGAATGTTGTCACCAGTGTGTAATACTATCTATATTAGGAACGTATGTACTCCATCCTCTTCCATAACCTCCTCGGCTGAGTCCTCTTCTGCTGCTGCATCTTGCTCCACATCAACGGCACCCCCCCAGCTCCCCAGGTACTATTCCACATCCCGGATATGGCAGTGTCACGCCGTCTTGGGGTTGACTTGCCTGAAAGCAGAGAGTCACACCGGACCAGCACTCCTGTCCGCACTGAACGCACAGGTGGATCAGTGGCTGACTCCGCACCAACTGGAGATCGGCAAAGTGGTTAGTGACAATGGAAGAAATTTGGTGGCGACATTGAATTTGGGCAAGTTGACACATGTGCCGTGCATGGCACATGTGTGTAATCTGATTGTACAACGCTTTGTGCATAAGTACCCAGGCTTACAGGATGTCCTGAAGCAGGCCAGGAAGGTGTGTGGCCATTTCAGGCATTCCTACACGGCCATGGCGCACTTTTCAGATATCCAGCGGCGAAACAACATGCCAGTGAGGCGCTTGATTTGCGACAGCCTGACACGTTGAAATTCAACACTCCTAATGTTCGACCGCCTTATCCAACAAGAAAAAGCTGTTAACGACTATTTGTATGACCGGGGTGCTAGGACAGCCTCTGCGGAGCTGGAATTTTTTTTGCCACATTACTGGACGCTCATGCGCAATGCCTGTAGGCTCATGCGTCCTTTTGAGGAGGTGACAAACCTAGTCAGTCGCACCGAAGGCACCATCAGCGACATCATACCATTTGTTTTCTTCCTGGAGCATGCCCTGTGAAGAGTGCTGGATCAGGCCGTAGATGAGCGTGAAGAGGAAGAGTTGTGGTCACCATCACCACCAGAAACAGCCTTATCAGCATCGCTTGCTGGACCTGCGGCAATGCTGGAAGAGGATTGTGAGGAAGAGGAGTCAGAGGAGGAATGTGGCTTTGAGGAGGAGGAGGAAGACCAACCACAACAGGCATCCCAGGGTGCTCGTTGTCACCTATCTGGTACCCGTGGTGTTGTACGTGGCTGGGGGGAAGAAAATACCTTCAGTGAGATCACTGAGGATTAGGAACGGGACATAAGTAGCTTGGCATCCAACCTTGTGCAAATGGGGTCTTTCATGCTGTCGTGCCTGTTGAGGGACCCTCATATAAAAAGGCTGAAGGAGAACGACCTGTACTGGGTGTCCACTCTACTAGACCCCGGTATAAGCATAAAGTGCCTGAAATGTTACAGAATTACCGCAAGTCGGAAAGGATGCAGCAGTTCCAAAATAAATTAAAAAGTATGCTTTACACAGCGTATAAGGGTGATGTCACAGCACAACGGGAATGTAACAGGGGAAGAGGTGAAAGTAATCTTCCTCCCACGACCACGCCGGCAAGGACAGGACGCTTTACAGATGTGTTGTTGATGGAGGACATGTGGAGCTTTTTAAGTCCTACGCATCGCCACAGCCCTTCGGGGTCCACCCTCAGAGAACGACTCAACCGACAGGTAGCAGACTACCTCGCCTTAACTGCAGATCTCGACATTCTGAGGAGCGATGAACCCCTTGACTACTGGGTGTGCAGGCTTGACCTGTGGCCTGAGCTATCCCAATTTGTGATAGAACTTCTGGCCTGCCCCGCTTCAAGTGTCCTGTCAGAAAGGACCTTCAGTGCAACAGGAGGTATTGTCACTGAGAAGAGAAGTCGCCTAGGTCAAAAAAGTCTAGATTACCTCACCTTTATTAAGATGAATGAGGGATGGATCCTGAAGGGACTGACAGTGGGCGATACATTCGACTAAAAAAGGCCTGATGAGATGAGCTGCCTTGGGCTAAAAATGGTCCAGACGCTGCTGTATTTTATCTATGAATGCCGGATGACTTGCGTGACTTATCCGCCACCAACTAGGGTTCAAGCCGCAATGTTTTAGGGCACTTTCTGCCTGGGAAACAAACATCAATTTTTCTGGCCGCTGCTACAGCAGCGGCTGCAACAATACCTAATTTTTCAGGCATGTGTACATGCCTAATTTTTCTGGCCTCTGGTGCTGCACTGTGGCTTCAAAAACCAAAACAAAAAAAAGGCACATAACAGGGATTAAACTGATAGGAATAGTACTGCTTAACACACCACTCCTATCTGGTGGCACATTAGATTGCACGCGCAGTGCCCCAAATTTGAAGTAGGAGGACCAACCAAGCATCTTTTTCCATCTCCCGGTTCCTAAAATCGATGCCATATACACGTCCCCTGATAGGGGACGTAACAGGGATTAAACTGATAGGAATAGTACTACTTAACACACCTTATAATAACGCAGAGAGAGGCAACGCAGAGAGAGGAGTCTGAAGAAGAGGATTGAGAGGAGGAAGGTGGCTTTGAGGAGGTGGAAGACCAAACACAGCAGGCGTCCTAGGGGGCTTGTTGTCACCTTTCAGGGACCCTTGGTGTTGTACATGGCTGGGTGGAGGAAGAGACCTTCAATGACATCAGTGAGGACAAGGAACGGGACATGGCTAGCTTGGTATCCAACCTTGTGCAAATGGGGAGTTTGCGGTTGTGCAAATTGGGAGTTTGCGGTTGTTTGCGGTGCGTTAAAGGGACAGTCTAGTCCAAAATAAACTTTCATGATTCAGATAGAGCATGTAATTTTAAACAATTTTCCAATTTACTTTTGTCACCAATTTTGCTTTGTTCTCTTGGTATTCTTAGTTGAAAGCTTAACCTAGGAGGTTCATATGCTAATTTCTTAGACCTTGAAGCCCACCTCTTTCAGATTGCATTTTAACAGTTTTCCACCACTAGAGGGTGTTAGTTCACGTATTTCATATAGATAACACTGTGCTCGTGCACAGGAAGCTATCTGGGAGCAGGCACTGATTGGCTAGACTGCAAGTCTGTCAAAAGAACTGAAAAAAAACATAATTTATGTAAGAACTTACCTGATAAATTCATTTCTTTCATATTAGCAAGAGTCCATGAGCTAGTGACGTATGGGATATACATTCCTACCAGGAGGGGCAAAGTTTCCCAAACCTTAAAATGCCTATAAATACACCCCTCACCACACCCACAATTCAGTTTAATGAATAGCCAAGAAGTGGGGTGATAAGAAAGGAGCGAAAGCAACAAAAATAAGGAATTGGAATAATTGTGCTTTATACAAAAAAATCATAACCACCACAAAAAGGGTGGGCCTCATGGACTCTTGCTAATATGAAAGAAATGAATTTATCAGGTAAATTCTTACATAAATTATGTTTTCTTTCATGTAATTAGCAAGAGTCCATGAGCTAGTGACGTATGGGATAGCAGATACCCAAGATGTGGAACTTCCACGCAAGAGTCACTAGAGAGGGAGGGATAAAATAAAGACAGCCAATTCCGCTGAAAAATTAATCCACTACCCAAATCAAAAGTTTCAATTTTTATAATGAAAAAAACTGAAATATAAGCAGAAGAATCAAACTGAAACAGCTGCCTGAAATACTATTCTACCAAAAACTGCTTCTGAAGAAGAGAAAACATCAAAATGGTAGAATTTAGTAAAAGTATGCAAAGAAGACCAAGTCATTGCTTTGCAAATCTGATCAACAGAAGCTTCATTCTTAAAAGTCCAGGAAGAAGAAACTGAGCCGTAATCCTCTGAGGCGGGGATTAACCCGACTCCAAATAATCATGATGAATCAAAAGCTTTAACCAAGATGCCAAAGAAATGGCAGAAGCCTTCTGACCTTTCCTAAAACCAGAAAGGATAACAAATAGACTAGAAGCCTGTCTGAAATCTGAATAGCTTCAATATAATATTTAAAAACTCTTAACACATCCAAAGAATGTAGGAATCTTACCAAAGAATACTTAGGATTAGGACACAAGGACGGGACAATAATCCCTCTACTAATGTTGTTAGAATTCACAACTTTAGGTAAAAATTGAAATGAGGACAGCAAAAACCACCTTATCCTGATGAAAAATCAGAAAAAGGAGATTCACAAGAAAGAACAGATAATTCAAAAACTGTTCTAGCTGAAGAGATGTCTAAAAAGAACAATACTTTCCATGAAAGTAATTAATGTCCAAAGAAAGCATATGCTCAAACAGAAGAGCCTGTAAAGCCTTCAGAACCAAATTAAGACTCCAAGGAGGAGAAATTGGCTTAATGACAGGCTTGATACGAACCAAAGCCTGAACAAAACAATGAATATCAGAAAGATTTAGCAATTTTTCCCGTGAAACAGCACAGGAAAAGCAGAGATTTGTCCTTTCAAGGAACATGCAGACAAAACCTTATGAAGAAACTATAAAATCCTAGGAATTCTAAAAGAATGCCAAGAGAATTCATAAGAGCATCATGAGATGTAAATCTTCCAAACTTGATAATAAATCCTACTAGACACAGATTTACGAGCCTGCAACATAGTATTAATCACTGAGTCAGAGAAACTTCTATGACTAAGTTCTAAGCGTTAAATTTTCATACCATCAAATTAATAATTTGAATTCCTGATGAAAAAAACGAATGTTAAAATATAAGGTCTGGCCTTAATGGAAGTGACCACGATTGGCAACTGGACATCCGAACAAGAACCATATACCAAAACCTGTGTGGCCATGATGGAGCCACCAGCCACACCAAAGATTGCTCTCTGATGATTTTGAAAATCACTCTTAAAAGAAGAACCAGAGATGAAAAAATATAGGCAGATTGATAATTCCAAGGAAGTTTCAATGCATACACTACTTCGGCCTGAGGATCCCCGGGCCTGAATAGGCCCCTGGGAAGTTCCTTGTTTAGATGAGATGCCATCAGATCTATTTCTGGAAGCCCTCACATCTGGAAAATTGAAAAACATATCTGGGTAAAGAGACCATTCTCCCGCATGTAAAGCTTGATTAACAGAGACAATCCGCTTCCCAATTTTCTATACCTGGGAAAAAGACCACAGAAATTAGATAGGAGCTGGATTTAGCCCAAGCAAATATCCGAGATACTTCTGTCACAGCCTAAAGACTGATAGTCCCACCCTGATGATTGACATACGCCACAGTTGTGAGATTGTCTGTCTGAAAAAACAGTAAACGTCTCTTCTTCTTCAAAAAGAAACCAACTGAAGAACTCTGAGAATGCACGGAGTTCCAAAATATCAAATGGTAATCTCGCCTCCTGAGATTTCCAAACCCCTTGTGCTGACAGAGATCCTCAGACAGCCTCCCAAGCTAAAAGACTCGCATCTGTAGAGATCATGGTCCAGGTTGAAAGAACCGAAGAGACCTGTAGAACTAAATGATGGTGATCTTATCCACCGAATCAAAGATAGTTAAACATTAGGATTCAAAGATATAAAAAGTGATATCCTAGAATCCCTGCACCATTATTCAGCAAACAAAACTGGAAAGGTTTCCTATGAAATGAGCAAAGGGAATCAAATCCAATGCTGCAGCCATGAAACCTAAAACTTCCATGCATATATAGCAACTTGAAGGAAATAATAGAGACTGAAGGTTCCAACAAACGGAACCTAATAAACTTGTCACTTGTCTGTTAGAGACAAAAACATTGACACAATCTATCTGGAAACCTAAAAAAGGTGACCCTTGTGTGAGGAATCAATGAGCTTTTGATAAAAAGATCCTCTAACGATGTCTTGAAGAAACAACAAAGTTGAATCGTATGAGATTCCGCAGAACAAAAAGACTGAGCCAGTACCACAATACCGTCCAAATAAGGAACACTGAGAACCTTGAAAAGATTCTTAGAGCTGTCGCTAGACCAGAAGGAAAAGCAACAAATTGGTAATGCTTGTCAAAAAAGAGAATCTCAGAAAATAAAAATAATCTTAATGAAAACAGAAAATGAAGATATGCATCTATTGTATCTATTGTAAATAATGCCATCACTGACCAAAAAGGCAGAATAGACCATATGAACACCATTCTAAAAGATGGTACACTTATATGACAATTCAAAAAGATTTTCTATCTTTGGAACAATGAATAGTCTTGAATAAAACCCCAAAACCCAGTTCCTAAAATGAAACTGGAATAAATACCCCAGAAAACTCGAGGTCTGAGCAGCGCTTGAGCCCCAATGGGTGACCAGCCGCACTTCACCAGTACCCAAAACATATAGGTCTGAAACACACTTCAGGAAAGTGTTAGTCTTACTGGAATAGCTGGAATATGATAGAGAAAAAAGACTTCTCACAGACGGTTTTACTCTGAATCCTATTCTGTACCCAAAGTCTAAGAAGTTTGGACCGAATAGAACCAAACAAATTTTAAAAAAGTCTTAACCTGCCCCTTACCAGCCAAGCTGGAATAAGAACCGCACCTACATGCAAATTTGGGGAGCTGACTTTGAACTTTTAAAAGGCTTAATTGAATGAAGAAAAAAAAACCTTCCAATTATAAACATGTTACTTGGGGAAGAATTCAGGATTCCGTTCCTTAGTAAGAACAGAAAACTAAAATAAGCTTAAAGTTTTAGTCTTAGAACTCAATCTTGAAGCCCAGAGTAACAGTTAAAGAATTGAATCCAATTATGAACCAAAATAATTGATTATCTTGGAAAAAAAGAAATATGGATTTTAGAAATCAAATTAGCATTCCAAGATTGAAATCACAAAGTTCTTCTAGCTAAAATAGCTAAAGACATAGATTAAACCTCATTTGCGAAAATATTTAATTAAATGACAACACAAATGAAATTATTAGCATGTTAATCAAGTTAAAGGACCAGTCAACACACTGGACCTGCACAATCAACAAATGCAAGACAGCAAGACAACGCAATAGCACCCAGTCTGAACTTAAAATGAGCAGCAGATTTTGTCCTTTTAACAATGCTAAACAAATCATAATCCGATACTTGATCTTAAAGTATCCAACCAGAAATTTCAAGCAATTGCAACATCAGCCAAATAAATTACAGGTCTAATAAAAGTACCTGAAAATAATTTTCCTTAAATAAGATACAACCATCTGAAGGAAAAAAATAAATACTATTTGCTATAAGAATAATAATATATTTAGCAGGAGTAGAGAGAGCCCCATTAACTTGGGGAATCTTTCCTCAAAACTAACTGCCGGCAAAGAATACAATTTAAAAACCTTAAAGAAGGACTAAAAGAAAATTCTCAGCCTATTCCATTCCCTAGTATCAGGAACTGGAAAAAACCTCTGAAGAAATCGGTGCTCTGACAAAATGCAGAAGGACATTTGGCAGAAGGACATTTGGCAGAAGGACATTTGGCAGAAGGACATTTGGCAGACGGACATTTGGCCGACGGACATTTGGCTGACAGACAGAAAGCTAAAGAATGTTCCGATTTCTGCCGAGGGCAGATGCGTTACCAGAGTGCTCTGTTCTAATCAGAGCCTCGGGCACCGCAACTGCCTCTGGGAACCTTACCATGGGTCACAGACCGCACGTTTTGTAATTCTCTGTCTGGGAAATTATCTATCTATCAAATCTATCTATGTATCTATCAAATCTATCTATCGTATCTATCAAATGTATCTATTGCATCTATTGATCTATCTATCTAATCTATGTATCTATCTATCTATCTATCTATCTATCAAATCTATCTATCTCGTGCCGGACTGTTATCTGACAGCCACTTGTGTTTCGGCCAAATGTCCGTCAGCCAAATGTCCGTCAGCCAAGTGTCCGTCGGCCAAGTGTCTGTCGGCTAAAAGTCCGGCCACGGAAGAAATCACAGAAGATTAATAAGCAGAATTTAAATGTTAACTAGTCTTTAAAATCCAAAGAACTAGTTACTTCAATATCCAAAATAATCAACACCTTTTGAACAAAGACCAAATGTACTCTATTAAAAAATAAAAAAGTAGATTTGTTAGTGTCAATATCTGATGAAGAAAAATTCTGAATGAGAAAAAAACACCATCAAAGAAGTTTGAAAAAGACCTAAAAATTTTATTAGAAGGCGGGATGTCAGACAAAGCCTTTAAAATAGAATCAGAAAAATATTCTTATAAATTTCTAAATATATCTTGTACATAAGATATAAAAAAGAATAGCAATATATAAAGCATAAATACTAATGGATTCTGCATGTAAAAGTTTATCATGATAACTTATTACAAACCATAGCTAAAGATAAACATTCATAACATTAAAATAAATGAACTTAGCTTTGGTAGGACTGATATCAGTCAACTGGAATCCCTCAGCATTTCTTGATCCAGGAACAGTGTATGAAATATCTTGCAATATGTAATAGAAAAAAAAAACATATAAAGCAAAATTATCAAATTCCTTAAATGACAGTTTCAGGAATGGGAAAAAATGCTAAATAAACAAGCCTCTAGCAACCAGAAGCAACAAAAAAGTGAGACTTAAATAATGTGAGAAAAAGTGGAACAAGTATGACGCCCACATTTTTTGGCGCAAAAAAACGACTGAACATACAAGCGTCAAAAAAATGACAAAATGACAAAATTTTGCGCCAAAAAAGTTTGCGCCAAGAATGACGCAATAAATTGAAGCATTTTCTACCCCCGCGAGCCTAACAGCCCGCAGGAAAAAAAGTCGATTGAAAATTTTCAAGGTAAGAAAAAAATATTTATTCATATGCATTATCCCAAATAATGAAACTGACAGTCTGAATGAAGGAATACTGATTATCCTGAATCATGGCAAATATAAGTTTAAACACATATATTTAGAACTTTACATATAAAGTGCCCAACCATAGCTTTGAGTGTCATAAATAGAAATAAGACTTACTTACCCCAAGACACTCATCTACATAAAGTAGATAGCCAAACCAGTACTGAAACGAGAATCAATAGAGGTAATGGTATATAAGAGTATATCGTCGATCTGAAAAGGGAGGTAGGAGAAGAAATCTCTACGACCGATAACAGAGAACCTATGAAATAGATCCCCTAGAGGAAGACCATTGTATTTAAATAGGCAATACTCTCTTCACATCCCTCTGACATTCACTGCACTCTGAGAGGAAAACCGGGCTTCAGCCTGCTGCGAAGCGCATATCAACGTAGAATCTAGCACAAACTTACTTCACCACCTCCATGGGAGGCAAAGTTTGTAAAACTGAATTGTGGGTGTGGTGAGGGGTGTATTTATAGGCATTTTGAGGTTTGGGAAACTTTGCCCCTCCTGGTAGGAATGTATATCCCATACGTCACTAGCTCATGGACTCTTGCTAATTACATGAAAGAAAGGAGCAGTTTGCAGAGGCTTAGATACAAGATAATCACAGAGGTTAAAAGTATATTATTATAAATGTGTTAGTTATGCAAAACTGGGAAATGGATAATAAAGGGATTATCTATCTTTTAAAACAATAAAAATTCTGGTGTAGACTGTCCCTTTAAACGGGGAGTTTGGTCTGTCACTGTGAAGCGGGCGTAACCCTTACACTACCTGATCGATACAACATCATACCTGATGTTTTAAAGCACGTTATTCCAAACAATTTAGGAATGTTAGGTTATTTATGCCCTTTATGGCTTAAAAAAAAAACAGACTCTGCATCAACTATGTAATTTTCCATGGGATTTTTGCCATGGATCCCCCTCCGGCATGCCACAGTCCAGGTGTTAGTCCCCCTGAAACAACTTTTCCATCACTATTGTGGCCAGAAAGAGTCCCTGTGGGTTTTAGAGTTCGCCTGCCTATTGAAGTCTATGGCGGTTCGCCCGGATCGCCCGTTCGCGAACAGTTGTGGAAGTTCGCGTTCCCAAATTTTTATGTTCGCGACATGACTATTGAATAGTGTAAATTTAAACTGTTAAAGCCGTCTCCACCTGAGTACTGTAAATCTGAACTTAAAGAAATAAAAGAACACAGGAGAAACCTAACCTTTTTTATAATCATTTCCTTTTTGTAGAACAAACTTTCCCACCCATAAAGAAATGGTAATTTATCTGCATATATGAATAAGCATTTTTTTCTTTTTGCTGCTCCATCATTTATATGTTTTTGTTAATTTGTTTTGTATTGTGATATTTTGCATTTGTTTGAATCCAGAATACCAGATTATAAACAAAATACTTTATAATATTACTAATATATATATATATATATATATATATATATATATATATATATACAGGAAGTGCAGAATTATTAGGCAAATGAGTATTTTGACCACATCATCCTCTTTATGCATGTTGTCTTACTCCAAGCTGTATAAGCTCGAAAGCCTACTACCAATTAAGCATATTAGGTGATGTGCATCTCTGTAATGAGAAGGGGTGTGGTCTAATGACATCAACACTTTATATCAGGTGTGCATAGTTATTAGGCAACTTCCTTTCCTTTGGCAAAATGGGTCAAAAGAAGGACTTGACAGGCTCAGAAAAGTCAAAAATAGTGAGATATCTTGCAGAGGGATGCAGCACTCTTAAAATTGCAAAGCTTCTGAAGCGTGATCATCGAACAATCAAGCGTTTCATTCAAAATAGTCAACAGGGTCGCAAGAAGCGTGTGGAAAAACCAAAGCGCAAAATAATTGTCCATGAACTGAGAAAAGTCAAGCGTGCAGCTACCAAGATGCCACTTGCCACCAGTTTGGCCATATTTCAGAGCTGCAACATCACTGGAGTGCCCAAAAGCACAAGGTGTGCAATACTCAGAGACATGGCCAAGGTAAGAAAGGCTGAAAGACGACCACCACTGAACAAGACACACAAGCTGAAACGTCAAGACTGGGCCAAGAAATATCTCAAGACTGATTTTTCTAAGGTTTTATGGACTGATGAAATGAGAGTGAGTCTTGATGGGCCAGATGGATGGGCCTGTGGCTGGATTGGTAAAGGGCAGAGAGCTCCAGTCCGACTCAGACGCCAGCAAGGTGGAGGTGGAGTACTGGTTTGGGCTGGTATCATCAAAGATGAGCTTGTGGGGCCTTTTCGGGTTGAGGATGGAGTCAAGCTCAACTCCCAGTCCTACTGCCAGTTTCTGGAAGACACCTTCTTCAAGCAGTGGTACAGGAAGAAGTCTGCATCCTTCAAGAAAAACATGATTTTCATGCAGGACAATGCTCCATCACACGCGTCCAAGTACTCCACAGCGTGGCTGGCAAGAAAGGGTATAAAAGAAGAAAATCTAATGACATGGCCTCCTTGTTCACCTGATCTGAACCCCATTGAGAACCTGTGGTCCATCATCAAATGTGAGATTTACAAGGAGGGAAAACAGTACACCTCTCTGAACAGTGTCTGGGAGGCTGTGGTTGCTGCTGCACGCAATGTTGATGGTGAACAGATCAAAACACTGACAGAATCCATGGATGGCAGGCTTTTGAGTGTCCTTGCAAAGAAAGGTGGCTATATTGGTCACTGATTTGTTTTTGAATGTCAGAAATGTATATTTGTGAATGTTGAGATGTTATATTGGTTTCACTGGTAAAAATAAATAACAAAAAACAAATATATACCCATTTCAATTAAGTTGCCTAATAATTATGCACAGTAATAGTCACCTGCACACACAGATATCCCCCTAAAATAGCTAAAACTAAAAACAAACTAAAAACTACTTCCAAAAATATTCAGCTTTGATATTAATGAGTTTTTTGGGTTCATTGAGAACATGGTTGTTGTTCAATAATAAAATTAATCCTCAAAAATACAACTTGCCTAATAATTCTGCACTCCCTGTGTATATATATATATATATGTGTATATATATATATATATATATATATATATATATATATATATATATATATATATATATATATATATATATATATATATATATATATATATATATATATATATATATATATATATATATATACGTTGATTGGAGTAGCCATGTTAGTCCAGAGATTTAGATGACAAGCTTTCGGAAGAGTTCCTTCCTTTATCAAGTCTGAAGCAATACTAACCAATTCAATGGAATTTACAGATTGTATCTTAAAACACAGAATAGCTAAGAAGACAGTGCAGGGAGAGTAGGAGGTGTCGTAAAAATCATGAGGGGGGCTTAGGTAACAGACAGACAGTGTCCAGTGTAGGAGAACAGACAGGGGAAATATATAGCTTTACATAGAGCATATACTGACATAAAGTTATATATCAACATTGAATCAATATCTATAGAGATGTGAAATTGTATATACAGGGGGAATACAAAAGTTAAGAAAAGACAAAAGTGTGGACATAGGCTTACCTGTGTACCTATGTATAAAGAATGTGGAATATACAATTTAATTGACTAAATGAAAGTACATTACAAAAAATTTTGATAATGTGTTAAGAATCCAGAGTCCACATTTAGTCCAGAATTAAACAGGTTGAAGTGCATTATCATTTTCATTTCAAAGGTTTTTCTTTCCATGGTGTTATTGAAGTTGCCTCTGAGAATTTTGATTTTGAGGTTTTGGATGCAGTGGTCAGGTTGGGTGAAATGGTGACCAACAGGGGTGCAGTATTTTGTTTCACAGTGGTTTTTGATTGAGTGTCTGTGTAAGTTCATTCGAAGGTGCAGTTTTTGGCTTGTTTCTCCAATATAGCATCCCATTTCACATGCAGTGCAATGTATCATGTATACCACATTTGCAGATATACATGAATATGCCCCTTTAATGTTGTAAGATTTATTATTGTGATTTGCTGTGCTGCTTTCACAAACGTGTTGACACAGTTTGCAGCGAGCTTTATAGCAGCACTTGGTTCCATTCTGAGTGTTCTTTTATACATGATACATTGCACTGCATGTGAAATGGGATGCTATATTGGAGAAACAAGCCAAAAACTGCACCTTTGAATGAACTTACACAGACACTCAATCAAAAACCACTGTGAAACAAAATACTGCACCCCTGTTGGTCACCATTTCACCCAACCTGACCACTCCATCCAAAACCTCAAAATCAAAATTATCAGAGGCAACTTCAATAACACCATGGAAAGAAAAACCTTTGAAATGAAAATGATAATGCACTTCAACCTGTTTAATTCTGGACTAAATGTGGACTCTGGATTCTTAACACATTATCAAAATTTTTTGTAATGTACTTTCATTTAGTCAATTACATTGTATATTCCACATTCTTTATACATAGGTACACAGGTAAGCCTATGTCCACACTTTTATCTTTTCTTAACTTTTGTATTCCCCCTGTATATACAATTTCACATCTCTATAGATATTGATTCAATGTTGATATATAACTTTATGTCAGTATATGCTCTATGTAAAGCTATATATTTCCCCTGTCTGTTCTCCTACACTGGACACTGTCTGTCTGTTACCTAAGCCCCCCTCATGATTTTTACGACACCTCCTCCTCTCCCTGCACTGTCTTCTTAGCTATTCTGTGTTTTAAGATACAATCTGTAAATTCCATTGAATTGGTTAGTATTGCTTCAGACTTGATAAAGGAAGGAACTCTTCCGAAAGCTTGTCAACTTATAAATGTATAGTTAGTCCAATAAAAAAAGTATCATTGCTCAATGCAATACTCTTGTTATTTTGATATATATATATATATATATATATATATATATATATATATATATATATATATATATATATATATATATAGAGAGAGAGATATATATATATATAGAGAGAGATAGATATATATAGAGATAGATATAGATATAGATATATAGATATAGAGATAGATATAGATATATATATATAGATACAAGAATTTAAAAGTTGATACACTGTCAACTTATTTGCATTCGACTGCACCAATACGCTAGCCTAAGATCGCCTAACTTCGCTGCCGCAGACCTAAATACGTTCTCCAAATTTATAAAAAAAGCTGTCAAAAGCAGCGCACCAAGTACAGAGCAATGAGCAGCGGACTGTTGTTAACTAACAGTCATCAATCTCGCTGCTCTTTGGCTTTTTCCCAGCTTTATTGGTACCCTGTCCCTAAACACCCACACTATACTATACTGTTTACCCTCTATACCGGAGCTCACAGCAACTCTAAAAAAATTTATTAACCCCTAAACCACCGCTCACGGACCCCGCTGCAACTAAATAAAGTGTTTAACCACTAAACCACCGCTTCTGGAGCCCACCGCCACCTACATTAAACTTATTAACCCCTAATCTTCCGCCACTACACCGCCACCACCTACATTATACTTATTAACCCCTAATCTGCTGCCCCCTACACCGCCGCCACCTACATTATACTTATTGACCCCTAATTTGCCGCCCCCTACACTGCCGCCACCTACATTATACTTATTGACCCCTAATCTGCCCCCCTAAACCGCCGCCACCTACATTATATTTATTAACCCCTAATCTGCCCCCCTACACCGCCGCCACTATATTAAATTTATTAACCCCTAAACCTAAGCCTAACACCCACTAACTTAAATATAATTTAAATAAATCTAAATAAATATTCCTAGCATTAAATAAATTATTCATATTTAAAACTAAATACTTACCTATAAAATAAACCCTACGCTAGCTACAATATAACTAATAGTTACAATGTAGCTAGCTTAGAGTTTATTTTTATTTTACAGGCAAGTTTGTATTTATTTTAACTAGGTACAATAGTTATTAAATAGTTATTAACTATTTAATAACTTCCTAGTTAAAATAAATACAAATATACCTGTAAAATAAAACCTAACCTAAGTTACAATTACACATAACACTGCACTATAACTAATACATTTCATAAACTAAATACAATTAAATACAATTAAATTAAATTATCTAAAGTACAAAAAAAAAAAAACACTAAATTACAGAAAATAATAAACAAATTACAAGATTTTTAAACTAATTACACCTAATCTAACCCCCCTTAAAAAAAAACACTAACCCCTTGAAGATCACCTTACCGTGAGAAGTCTTCACCCTACTGGGCCGAAGTCCTCAACAAATCCAGCAGAAGTGGTCCTCCAGACGGGCAGAAGTCTTCTTCCAGACGGCATCTTCCATCTTCATCCATCCTGCACGGAGCGGGTCCATCTTCAAGACATCCGACGCGGAGCATCCTCTTCTTACGACGTCTTCTTGTTGAATGAAGGTACCTTTAAGTGACGTCATCCAAGATGGCGTCCCTTCAATTCCGATTGGCTGATAGAATTCTATCAGCCAATCTTAATTAAGGTATATATATATATTTATATATATACAGGAAGTGCAGAATTATTAGGCAAATGAGTATTTTGACCACATCATCCTCTTTATGCATGTTGTCTTACTCCAAGCTGTATAAGCTCGAAAGCCTACTACCAATTAAGCATATTAGGTGATGTGCATCTCTGTAATGAGAAGGGGTGTGGTCTAATGACATCAACACTTTATATCAGGTGTGCATAATTATTAGGCAACTTCCTTTCCTTTGGCAAAATGGGTCAAAAGAAGGCTTTTGATGCAATCAGCCAATAGGATTTAAGTTCAATCCTATTGGCTGATCCAATCAGCCAATGGGATTGAGCTTGCATTCTATTAGCTGATTGGAACAGCCAATAGAATGCGAGCTCAATCCTATTGGCTGATTGGATCAGCCAATAGGATTGAACTTAAATCCTATTGGCTGATTGCATCAGTCAATAGGATTTTTTTCTACCTTAATTAAGATTGGCTGATAGATTCAGCTGATAGATTCAGCCAATCGGAATTGAAGGGACGCGATCTTGGATGACATCACTTAAAGGTACCTTCATTCAACAAGAAGACGTCGTCAGAAGAGGATGCTCTGCGTCGGATGTCTTGAAGTGGACCCACTCTGCGCCGGATGGATGAAGATAGAAGATGCGGTCTGGATGAAGACTTCTGCCCGTCTGGAGGACCACTTCTGCCGGATTCGTTGAGGTGAAGAGTTCTCCTGGTAAGGTGATCTTCAAGGGGTTAGTGTTTTTTTAAGGGGGTATTGGGTGGGTTTTAGAGTAGGGTTGGTTGTGTGGGTGGTGGGTTTTAATGTTGGGGGGGTTTGTAATTTTCTTTTACAGGTAAAAGAGCTGATTACTTTGGGGCAACCTTTAAAGGGCTATTTGTAATTTAGGGTAGGGTAGGGCTTTTTTTATTTGGGGGGGGGTTTATTTTGTTAGGGGGATTAGATTAGGTGTAATTCGTTTAAAAATCTTATTTGTTTATTATTTTCTGTAATTTAGTGTTTGTTTTTTTGTACTTTAGATAATTTTATTTAATTGTATTTAATTGTATTTAGTTTAGGGAATTAATTTAATTATAATGTAGTGTTAGGTGTAATTGTAACTTAGGTTAGGTTTTATTTTACAAGTATATTTGTATTTATTTTAACTAGGAAGTTATTAAATAGTTAATAACTATTTAATAACTATTGTACCTAGTTAAAATAAATACAAACTTGCCTGTAAAATAAAAATAAACCCTAAGCTAGCTACATTGTAACTATTAGTATTTAGTTTTAAATAGGAATAATTTATTTAATGCTAGGAATATTTATTTAGATTTATTTAAATTATATTTAAGTTAGGGGGTGTTAGGGTTAGGGTTAGACTTAGGTTTAGGGGTTGATAAATTTAATATAGTGGCAGCGGTGTAGGGGGTGGCAGATTAGAGGTTAATAAGTATAATGTAGGTGGCGGCAGTGAAGGGGGGGCAGATTAGGGGTTAACTTTATGTAGGTGGCGGCAGTGAAGGGGGGGCAGATTAGGGGTTAATAAGTATAATGTAGGTGGCGGCGGATTAGGGATTAATAACTTTATGTAGGTGGTGGCAATGTCGGAGCAGCAGATTAGGGGTTAATAAGTATAATGTAGGCGGTGTAGGGGGGGCAGATTAGGGGTTAATAAGTATAATGTAGGTGGCGGCGGTGTAGGGGGGCTGATTAGGGGTGTTTAGACTCGGGGTACATGTTAGGGTGTTAGGTGTAAACATTACCATAGGTATCAATGGGATACCGGGCAGCAGCGAACATGAGCTTTCACTGCTGTCAGACTCCAATTGTTTCCTATGGTATCCGCCGCCTCCAGGGCGGCGGATTGAAAACCAGGTACGCTGGGCCGGAATAGAGGCAAGCGTACCTTTAACTAGCAAAAGTAGTCACAGTGCCGAATTTGCATTCGGAACATCTGTAATGACGTAAGCATTGATCTGTGTCGGACTTTGCCCAGCGGATCGTATGTTACGTCACTAAATTCTACTAATGCCGGTCTGTAGGGTTTGATAACTAAGGGGAATCAGGCTCGCCACAAATATGATGCAGAATTCCAGCGTATTTGCGGTTGATGGCCTGATAAGTAGAAGCCACTGAAAAACAGTCAGTGTAAAAACCTGGGAGGCGCCTGCGAGTGGAAGAACAATTATGGATGTGTATACAAAAAATGTGTAGGAATGCTGCTGGAGAGTACAAAATGAGTGAAGCAGGTTAGCCCTTCCTACCTGCTAAAATAAACATGCAAATGACAAGAAACCAGTACAGTCACAGCACAAACCCAAAATCTAAAATAAAAGGGAAACCTCAACACATTAAGTGGACATCTAACAGCTGTTCTTTCCAAACAAATATATTTCTGTATTAAAGTAACAAAAAATGATCTCAAAATAGCACTTAGATAAAGCGGTAAAGTTAACTGAATCACAGTCAGTCCATGTAAGTTAGCAGAAAGTGTGATACAACATAGCAGATCCTGATCAAGATAATCCCCAATGAAATGGCTACTTACAAGCTTCCACCAAGGATTTGTATGGTGTTGTACCCGGCTTAGTGCTTGACTGTCGGGCCTTTTTATTACTTTATTTTATGAACTGTACTGTACTTTGGATTTGCCTTATACGCCTATCACGCCACGGCTATAGGATTCACATTGTGCCTTACATATACCTCATACCATCTGAGGTTGAAATTTGCGAATGTATTTTCACATATTCTTTTTTTAGGCCATAGAGCCTGCTTTAAACAGTATACACTATGTTTGGTGCCTGTGTTTTGTTTCCCTGTGTATCAGGTCTCTATGGAATCCACATATATATCCAGCACACCTTAATACAGGGAGATGCTCCAACTTCAAGGAGACGCTACAACGCTGGACGTTTTGATTAACCACCTGCCAATGTCAAAAACTTAGAGGCTTTATCTATACGTGAACCACTTACCTCATAGGATTTTGGTGGAAGCTTGTAAGTAGCCATTTCATTGTGGATTCTATTGATCAGGATCTGCTATGTTGTGTGTGTATGTATGTACAGTATGTATTTGTGTGTGTGTGTATATATATATATATATATATATATATATATACACTGTGTATAATATATATATATATATATATATATATATACTGTGTATATTTTATATATATATATATATATATATATATATATATACTGTGTATAATCGATATATATATATATATATATATACACACTGTGTATATGTGTGTGTGTGTATATACATATATATATATATATATATATATATATATATACTGTATATATGTGTGTGTGTATATATATATATATATATATATATATATATATACACACAGGTGGCCCTCGTTTTACAACGGTTCAATTTACACTGTTTCAGAATAACAACCTTTTTTTCCAGTCATGTGACTGCTATTGAAAAGCATTGAGAAGCAGTTAATTTATTAAAATAGCCAGTAGGTGGAGCTGTCCGCTTGTGTTACAGCAAAGCCAAGCAAGCTGAAATTAATCAGTTTAACCAGACCTGAGCTATCAAGCAGATTTCAAAGGAACAAGATCTTCCTGTCTATAACTCAGTCCAGATTGTAATGCATAGAAAGAACAGCAAAATGCAAGTGAAGTCTGTGTTTTGTGATTATTTTATTAGGTTTATAATGCTGTTTAGCAAATGTTTTTGTTCATTTAACTTAGTTTTATTATATATTCTGTGTGGTGTGATTATTTTATTAGGTTTATAATGCTGTCTAACATTTAAGGTCTTTATTCCAAAGCTTTTAAAATAATGTATTAGGTGTTACTTATGACAATTTTGAGAGGGGCCTGGAACCTATCTCCCTCACTTCCCATTGACTTACATTATAAACTGGGTTTCAATTTACAACGGTTTCAATTTACAACCATTCCTTCTGGAACCTATCCCCGGCGTAAACTAAGGGCTACCTGTATGTATGTATATGTATATGTATATATATATATGTATATATATTTTACTATGCATATATGTGTTATTCCTTATCTTTTCAGGCTATAAGTAAATGAATCTAAACAGACAAGACTACTGTTTTAAAATAGAAACATAACTACCATCTCCATATGTTCTAACAATGAATTAGCAATTTCACAAATGACAGTTGCTTATATTTTTTTTAAATTAAATTAGAATAATTCAAATTGATGCAAAATGTGCTTTGACAGATGTGCTTGTTATTTATTAAACAACTCATTCCTTGTTAAGCCAAGTGTAAATACTTCAGTAGTTCCAATATCAGATCTCTCAATGGCAACAATTCCGAATACTGACTGAAATATAAACCCACATCCCATACACTATTAACCTGCTCAAGTTTTCGTCTGGACAGTTCAAGGATCCAAATGACCACTCTCTTATTAATCAAATCCCATCTATCAACTACTTTATTAGGTTTCACTACACTGTAAATATCTTAAAATGTTAAATGTTTGTTCAAGGTCATTTTGTTTCTTCATATGATGAATCAGATGTTCATCCAATAAAGAGCTAGATTATGAGTGGAGCACTATTTATCACGCCTTCTTGTGCTTTTTGCAGGCATTGATTAGCTTGCATATTACAAGCTGAAAGTAAAAAGTTTTGCACGAGCGCTAACCCAATGTGCACAAACCGCGTTAATGTGTTCTCCATAGACTTGAATTGAGTGTGAAAAGTGGAACCTAACACCCTTACTCGCCAGTAAACCCGATCGCGTTTTTGATAACCAGACATGAAATATTTATATTTCAGAATTCAATATTCTCCTCCTCCTCTCTCCTTCTCCTCTCTCACATATAGGTATTGATATATATAGATATATATAGGAATGTCTATTTAAAATCAACATATTCCTCTATGTGAAGAATATTGGAATGTGAAATATTTACATCTACTTGACTGCAAAGGGCTCCAATGCATTTATTTTTATATGTATGTGTATACTGAATATATCTTAATATCTGTAAATACATAGTAACACATATAAATACATACAGACACACATATTTAGACTTTTACATGTATGTATCTCAATCTTAAAGCCCTCTGCAGTCCTTTTATGTTTGAGTGCTTATAACTTTTTTATGCAATATTTTTTGAAGATTTTTTTACCCACTTTTTAGTGGAGTGTAACCGTTAACCATAGCTCTGAAGTCGTGCTATACTGGCACAGGTTAAATTAGATTGCGGTTAAAGGGACACTGTACCCAAATATTTTCTTTTGTGCTTCAGATAGAGCATGCAATTTTAAGCAAATTTCTAATTTACTCCTATTTTCAAATGTTCTTTATTCTCTTGGTATCTTTATTTGAAATGCAAGAATGTAAGTTTAGATGGCGGCCCATTTTTGGTGAACAACCTAGGTTGTCCTTGCTGATTGGTGGATAAATGCATCCGCCAATCAAAAACTGCTGTCCAGGGTTCTGAACCTAGAAAAAAGCTTACATGCCTTCTTTTTCATATAAAGATAGCAAGAGAACGAAGAAAAAATGATAATAGGAGTAAATTAGAAAGTTGCTTAAAATTGCATGCTGTATCTGAATCAAAAATTTGGGTACAGTGTCCCTTTAAGCAAACACATTTACTTTTAACTTATAATATAGTAAAGAGCTGCAATATAACCCTTGTAAAATAGCCCAATGTTTTTTTTCTTCCTCACTTTTCATGCTAAAGGGACAATATAAAACCTTTATATTTTATTTAATTGTTATAAAGTAACATTTATAAACCTAAAAGAGTATGCTCACATTCTTTTAAATTGAAATTAAACTACAATTTGTTTTTCATGATTCAGATAAAACATACAATTTTAAACCACTTTCCAATTTACTTCTATAATCAAATTGTCTTTGTTTTCTTGTTAGCCTTTGCTGAATAGCATGAAGGCAAGCTCAGGAGAGCGCACAAGTCTGCAGCACTATATGGCCGCAGTTTTGCAAGAATGTTATACATTAACAAGAGCACTAGATGGCAGCAGTATTTCCTGTCATGTAGTGCTTCAGACGTGCACACTGCCTATCCAGATATCTCTTTTGCAAAGAATAACATGAGAGTGAAGCAAATTTGATCATAGAAGTAGATCGGAAACGTTTTATTTATTGCATGATCTGTCTGAATAAAGAAATAAAAAAACTGGGTTTCATATCTCTTTTTAAGATGTTTCTTTTGAAAGCACAGAAAAACCCCTAGCAGCCCATCTCTCATTTATACAATTGCAAGAAAAAGTTTATGAATCCTTTGAAATTACCTGAATCTCTGCATTGATTACTCATAAAAGACCAGATTCAGAGTGGAGCGGTTTTTCGCTTGTATTACAAGTTGAAAGTAACGTGATCGCTTGCACACAATTTAGGTTAACGGTGTCCTGAGACCTCTGGTTAATTGTTTTGCAAAACAAATGTGGCCCCACCCTATGCCTGTCTGGTTATAGATGCTATTGAAGAGAAATATTCATAATTTAGACTTTTTTTTGCCAGGGATGGTACCGCTGCATAGATGACATGTGGCAGGGCCCCCTGAAAAATTGTTGGAGTTTGAAGGTGAATTGAAGAAAGATGTTCCCTTCCTAAAGTTCAGTTGCAAATATGATAACAATCAGGTAGATTTCCTTGACATTGTGGTGTCTAAAGATAATGACAGACTCATTACAGACTTATTTGTGAAATCCAAATCAATAATGTACTCAAATCCCAGATTGTATGTGTAAATAGGATAGTTAACCCTATTAGGCCCAGGTTAGCTCTCAAGAGATAATGGATAAGTTCATAAAATGAAGCTACAATAGACAGGATCTCCTCAGTATTGAGGATTCTCTTGAAAACACCACCAAACAGTATCAGGAGCCTGGAAAAACTCGGATTAATGTTGTAAGTACATATAACGAGTATAGGGAGAGATAGTACTGGCGCTAACAGCTAGGTAGTGATTAAATAAATAATGTGAGTAATTCTCAAGGTAAGCAAGAGGGAGAGATTATACCCAAAATGCAAAGGTGACAATAGTCTATTAATAATGGATAATCATCAAGAGCAAATAGCGAATAAGACAAAAGGTCAAAAAAATTATTAATAAAAAACTTAAATGTTTATTGCAAAAAATAATAAGAATATAACAATAAGCCTAAATAAAATTGCACATATGTGTCTGGTGTGTAGTGGAACAAATGAATAACCTAGCTCTAAAGATGAGCTCGAACAAGAAAATAACAATAGGTAAGTATATCAACTATCCTACACACTAATGTTTGGTTAATCCTAAATAAGAACAATATAGCAAAGGTATCAATAGTAATCACAAGGCTACACTTAAGTTAAGGATGTTAAGAATACATACAACCAAATAAATACAAAAATACAATAATAAAATCAGGCAAATTAGTTAAAAAGCACAATAGTAAAAAAGCTGAAATAAAACTAATTAGGCAAGTGGTAGCTGCCCAAAAAATGACAGAGTCTACCTATGCAGACAGGTAATAAAGTGCGATTGACCGGTCATAGGTACAAGTGGTGATACGATCAAGTAAGGGCTTAATGCAGATTGTGAACAGTTCACTCTCATATGCTGTTGATCTTGCTCAGATGAGTATTGGATCACACTAGCATATGAGAGGGGTACCTGAGGTGGCCGGCGTTATGTCCGTTGGTGGGGGTGGCTGCCAGGAGCCGTGCACTCTTAGCAATACTCAAGTGCTGTGTGAAATCCCCTTGTTGAATCTTTAGTTTTCTGGGTCTTTGTCACCTATCGCAGGCTGATTTTCTTTACCGCTATCCTCTGTGAAAGCGGTGTGCGGTGCAGGCTGCTTAGACTATTCCGGTTACCTTGGCTGTATCAGAGTGACGTCTCCGCTTACGTGTATTGAGGTTTGCGTGCGGTCGTCAACAGCTGTGCTCAGGTTTGGGCTGTATCCAAAACAAAAGGAACCGATTCAGGAGCAGGGCTTACCAAACGTCTTTAAATTCACGCTTGAGGTAATAATGTTCTTTTCCTTTGAAGGTAAAACAGTGGGCCAACTTCAACGCGTTTCCCCCCTTCCTTGGGGCTTTTTCAAGAAGTGAGTAAGTACATATAACACCATGAGCAAACAGATTTTTGGAATTATCAAGAAAAATTGGTACCTCTTACGGGAAGCCTGTCCAGAGATAATGGAATTTAAGAATATACCTAGAGCCTCTTTAAAAAAGGAAAATACCATCAGTAAATGGTTGGTACGCGCTAATTTTAACTCTATTGATCAAAAAACACAATTTTTTGGCAAACCCAGGCATGGTACTTTTCCCTGCCTGGGTTGTGCACAATGTAATGGTGTTATTAAAGGTGGGTCCATCTCATCTATATACAGCCAAAAAAATGACATCCCTGGATACTACACATGTGATTCTAACTATGTAGTATATGCCCTCCAATGTCCTTGTGGACTACTTTATATGTGGGGGAGACCATCCAAAAGATTATGGATCGGATTTGTCAGCACAAATCCACTTTTAGAAATGAATCTATGGCCAACTTACCTGTTCCTGATCATTATTTAGTTATGGGCCACCAGGTGAGTCAGCTGTGATTTATCGTGATTGACAAAGCACATAAAAACTTAGAGAAGGTTATAGGATCAAGGATTTACTACATAAGGAAGCCAAGTGGATATGGAGGCTCAATACTATGCATCCTAAGGACCGCAATAGGAATTTTAACTTGCTTCCATTTATTTATATTATTTTAATTATCCTCTTGACAGGTATTTATAAATATAGATAGAATAATGTCTCTTTTAATTACATTTTCTTTTTTTTAAAAAATGACATTTGTACATTACAGTGTTCTCTGTATATGCCCCTTTAAATTTTTAGCTGATAGCTACTTTTGTTTTTAATAGGTATTCTTTTCACTGGTGGGTTATAGAGGGTTAAGGGTTATGGTGTCTGTGGTACCCTACCTACAGTATACTTGCAAAATAGCTCCTCCAATTTTAAGTTGATTGGATACCCTTTTACAGGTGTATGGTTTAAATAGTGTGTTGTGATCAGTATGTGTTAGATTGAGAAAGGGGCAGGAGCCCCAAAACGTGGATCTTTCATTAAAGGTTTACTTCTTTTTTGAGTGCCACCGTCTCCTTGTTTTCTTCAACAATATTTACCTGGGCTGTTGGAGAGAAAGCCTGGAAGGTGATGCACCTACTACAGGATACTATTTTGATGCATTGAAATATGGTGATGTGCTGATCCTGTTTGCTTTTTGTACTGATCTTCATCTTAGTCACAGTTATAGGCAAACACAATCTGACTAAACTAATAATACGTAAGCAGTTTTTGACTTTTTAAAATGTTATTGAAGACAAGAACATCCACCAAACACTTCGTTATCCTGCTTATAAGACTTGCACAATGTTGAGGATGAAATTTGGACTAGTGCTCCCTACAAATCTAATTCAGTTTATAAATATTTATGGGTTATCTTGATTGCACAGCCCTCTTCAGGTCATGCTACAGCATCTCAATTGGGTTAAGGTCAGAACTCTGACTTGGCCATTCCAAGACCCAAATCTTCTTATTTTTCAGCTATTCTTTAGTTGATTTACTTGTGTGCTTTAGATCATTATCTTGTTGCTTCACTCAACCTCTCTTAAGTTAGATGTCATAGACTGCTGCCCTGACATTCTCCTGTAAAATATCTTGAAACTCTTTTGAATTCATTGTTCTCTCGATGATTGTAATGTGTCTATGTCATGAGGCAGCAAAGTCACCCCAAACCATGATGCTCCCTCAACCATGATTCACAGTTGGGATGAGGTTTTGTTATTTGTGTGCAGTGCCATTGTTCCCCTGTAAATCGCATTGTGCTTTTTTAGCAAAAAGTTCAACTTTTGTCTCATCTGTCCACAGTACATTCCAAGAAGCATTGTTGAACATCCAGGTGGTGTTGGAAAAACATGTGATGTGCCAAAAATTGTTTTTAGACAGCAGTGTATTCCTTTATGGTACCCTTCTATGAACACCATTTTTGTGAAGAGTTTTTCTGATAGTGGACACATGAGCAAAGACTATTAAACTTGGGATTTTTCTCACTACTTTCAGGATTTCCTATTGTGTTCTTGGAATGATCTCTGCAGGATGTCCACTCTTAAGGAGAGTAGCAACAGTCATGACTTTTCTCCATTTGAATCATATTTGTCTTAATCTGGATTGATGAACAACCAGGTCTTTAGAAAGGCATTTGGAACCTTTTTTATATCCATGCATCTTTACTATATCTTCTAAGATTCTGTAAAAGTTGTTAGAGGCAAGGTTTACACAAACCAATCTATCTTGAGAAGAACAGATGTGTCATTAACCAGGCTTTGTATATCTTAATTTAAAGGGCAATGCACCTGTGCAACCCTCATTTCCAATCTTATCTCCTTTATTGAAAAATTTGACTCCAAATTGCTTATGGAACTTTGTTAACACAGAGGTTCAATTAGTTTTTCCAGCCTGCACTGTGAATGAAAATGGGAAACCTAAATGTATATGCTTAAAAATAAATAGAACTGGTAATTCTAAAATAAAAACTTAATCAATGTAAACTCAACCACTATAAGTCCTTGAAAAAGTGCTTCTTCATATAAACAGGATTCTCTGTATGTTGTCACTAGGGCCCTGATATTCAAAAAATTAACAGACCAACGAGAAACTGCCTTTATGGCCTCATCAGCCTCACAGTTTGTCAGCCTGTCGATATATTCTAAAAAAGGGGGTGGAACCACGAAGTGGCGATGTGTCTCCCATTGGAAATAATGGGGATTGCGGCGTCTGAAAAATTCTGCCAACATTGCCACTTGTCAGCACTTTTAGCGGGTGGGATACATATCCTTAATTTAACCAAACCTACACTACCTGCCTCACACTGTAAAGTCTCGCCACTGAAAAGGTGGCAAGACAAATATGGCTTAAACCCTATACCTAACCTGCAGCTAACCTGCAGGGCTGCCCTTGGAATATATCACACTACTGGTGATATATCCCAAGTAAAATGCAGGTTACTCCCACAGAATTCCTACACCTTCGTCATGTCTTTGCGATACCTGAATAATAAAGACAAAAACCTTCCTATTGTAATTATAGGAGATATGTCGATACATGTATATTCAATGTTAAAATTATATGCATTTTCCTGTTTATCCATATTAATTTAAGTAGTGTATAGATTTTATACATGGTTTTATTGAACACAGAAAAAAAATGTTTAAAATCTATACACTACTTAAATTAATATACATTACAGGAAAATGCATATAGTTTAAAAGTAGTATATTCATATACTGCTCCTCTAAACTTTTAACCCCTTACGTGCCCTCACCCGCAGCACATCCTAAATCTGCTACATTATTAACCCCTAATCTGCCATAACCTATTAACCCCCTAACCTATTGACCCCTAATCAGCCAATATTCACCAACACAAACACCCACTAACCTATTAACTCCTAGACCGCCACAAACCCCCACTGCAAGAAACCTCCTTACCTATTAACCTCTAAACTGCCACAACCCCCCAATGCAAACTAGCCCTACACTACTTAACTGCCTAACAGGTAACCCCCCCAAAGACCTCTAACCTAACACCGCCAAAGTTACACAAAATAACAAACACCAACATTACAAAAAATAAAAAAAACATATTACAAAATAAAACAAAGCACTACCAAAAATAAATATAAACCCAGTTATGCCTATCTTAAAACTAAAGTCCCCTTAAAAAAAAAAACCCACCCCAAAATAAAAAACCCTATACTAACACTAAAACTGACTTTATAATTACCCTGCAAATGGCATTTTGTATAGCATTGCCCTAAAGTGAATAAAGGGGCTCTCAAGTCAAAATTAAACTTTCATGATTTAGATACAGCATGCCATTTTAAACAATTTTCCAATGTACTTCCATTAAAAAGTGCAGTCTTTTTTTTGAGTCACCAGCTCCTACTGAGCATGTGCAAGAATTTACAGAATATACGTATATGCATTTGTGATTGGCTGGTGGCTGTCAAATGGTACAGGGGGAGTGGAAATAGACATAACTTTGAAATTTATCAGAAAATAATCTACTACTCCATTTGAAGTTCAGATAAAGTGCTATTGCATTGTCTTTGTATCATGCATTTGTTTATGTAAATCTACTGTATTTGCTGATCCTTTTAAAGTCTCTTACTTGGCACAGAAATCCCTAATCTAAAACCAAAGTAACCCCCCAAATCTTATAAAATATAAATTAAAAATTGCCCTGATGAAGGACTTTTGTAGGGCATTGCCCTAAAGTAATATCAGTTCTTTTGGGCAAAAAAAATAAATACATAAAAAACTCTATTCTATATAAAAACCTCATTTTCTTTCTCCCTTGCGGTGATCTTCTTCATCTTTATGTTAGTAGTTCTAATGATCTTCTTGGTGTCTGTCCTCTTCTTCCATCTTCTATCTTCCATATGATCCTCTTCTATCCGATCATTCTTCATGCGATCGCCGCACACCGAAGCTTGAATGTGTGGTTCTCCCTTATATAGTGGTGCCTTTGCATTTCTATTGGCTTTTTTTTTAATTTTTAGTCCAATCAACCAATAGAAGGAAGGCTTTTTCTATTGGCTGATTGGACTAAGAATTCAAAAATCAGCCAATAGAAATGAAAGGGCACCCATTTATAAGGAGGAACCTCACATTTAAGCTTTAGTGTACGGTGGTAACCGCATGATGAAGGATCAGATGGAAGGAAGAAGACAAAAGATGGAAGAAGAGTACTGCCACCATAAAGATGAAGCGGCTCCCTAGGAGGATCGCCACTATGAAGAAAGAAGAGGTGCACTGCTGTAGCTGATCACACAGGAGTCCAGTTGGGTGAGTAAAATCTTTGGGGTTTAGAATTAGGATTTTTTGGGGGTAGGTTTTTTTTTGGTTTTTATTTTTTTTTTTAAATAGTTTTTTAAATTTCTTTTTCCCAAAAGAGTTGTAATTACTTTAGGGCAATGCGCTATAAAATGCCCTTCTCATGGCAATCTTTTTTTTATGTTAAGATTTTTTTAGCATAGGGTTTTTATTTTTTATTGGCCAAAAGAGCTGTTAAACTTTAGGGGTAAGCTCTACCAAATGCCCTTTACAGGGCAATGCCCAACAAAAATCCATTCTCTGTGCATCTTTTATAGGAAAGTTTTTGTTTTGTTTTTAATTTTTTTTTTTTTTTTTTTTAGAAAAACATAATTTATGTACGAACTTACCTGATAAATTCCTTTCTTTCATATTGGCAAGAGTCCATGAGCTAGTGACATATGGGATATACAATCCTACCAGGAGGGGCAAAGTTTCCCAAACCTCAAAATGCCTATAAATACACCCCTCGCCACACCCACAATTCAGTTTAATGAATAGCCAAGTAGTGGGGTGATAAAGAATGGAGTAAAAAGCATCAACAAAGGAATTTGGAAATAATTGTGCTTTATACAAAAAAATCATAACCACCATTAAAAAGGGTGGGCCTCATGGACTCTTGCCAATATGAAAGAAATTAATTTATCAGGTAAGTTCTTACATAAATTATGTTTCTTTCATGTAATTGGCAAGAGTCCATGAGCTAGTGACGTATGGGATAGCAATACCCAAGATGTGGAACTCCACGCAAGAGTCACTAGAGAAGTAGGGATAAAAATAAAAACAGACATGTTTTGCTGAAAAATTAATCCACAACCCAAAATATAAGTTTATTCTCATGAATGAAAAGAAAAAACTTAAAACATAATCAGAAGAATCAAACTGAAACAACTGCCTGAAAAACTTTTCTACCAAAAACTGCTTCCGAAGAAGTGAATACATGAAAACGGTAGAATTTAGTAAATATATGAAAAGAAAACCAGGTTGCAGCTTTACAAATCTGATCAACTGAAGCTTCATTCTTAAAAGCCCACAAAGTGGAGACTGATCTAATAGAATGAGCTGTAATTCTCTGAGGCGGGGCTTAACCCGACCCCAAATAAGCTGAATGAATCAAAAAGCTTAACCATGAAGCCAAGGAAACGGAAGAAGCCTTCTGACCTTTCCTAGAACCAGAAAAGATAACAAATAGACTAGAAGTCTTCCTGAAATCTTTAGCAGCTTCAACATAATATTTCAAACTCTTACCACATCCAAAGAATGTAAGGATTTCTCCAAAGAATTCTTAGGATTAGGACACCAGGAAAGAACAAGAATTTCACTATTAATGTTGTTAGAATTCACAACCTTAGGTAAGAATTTAAATGAAGTCTGCAAAACCACCTAATCCTGATGAAAAATCAGAAAAGGAGATTCACAAGAAAGAGCAGATAAATCAGAAACTCTTCTAGCAGGAGATGGCCAAAAGGAACAACACTTTCCAATAAAGTTGTTTAATATCCAAAGAATGCATAGGCTCAAATGAAGGCGCCTGTAAAGCCTTCAAAACCAAATTAAGACTCCAAGGAGGAGAGAATGAATTAATGACAGGCTTGATACAAGTCAAAGCCTGTACAAAACAGTGAATATCAGAGAGTTTAAGCAATCTTTCTGTGAAATAAGACAGAGCAGAGATTTGTCCCTTCAAGGAACTTGCAGACAAACCCTTATCCAAACCATCCTGAAGAAACTGCATTCTAGGAATTCTAAAAGAATGTCAAGCGAATATAAGTCTTCCAAACTTGATAATAAATCTTCCTAGAAACAGATTTACAAGCCTGTAACATAGTATTAATCACTGAGTTAGAGAAACCTCTATGACTAAGCACTAGGCGTTCAATTTCCATACCTTCAAATTTAATGATTTGAAATGCTGATGGAAGAGGCCAAGGTTGGCAACTGGACATCCGAACAAGATACGCATACCAAAACCTGTGAGGCCATGCTGGAGCTACCAGCAATACAATGACTGTTCAATGATGATTTTGGATATCACTATTGGAAGAAGAACTAGAGGCGGAAAAAAATAAAAGCAGGTTGGCAACACCAAGGAAGTCTTAACGCATTGACTGCTTCCGCCTGAAGAACTCTGGACCTGGACAGGTACCTGGAAAGTTTCTTGTTTAGATGAGAAGCCATCAGATCTATTTCTGGAAGACCCCACATCTGAACAATCTGAGAAAACACATCTGGATGGAGAGACCACTCCCCTGGATGTGATGGCTGAGATAATCCGCTTCAATATTGTCTACACCTGGGATATGTACCACAGAAATTAGACAAGCTGGATTCCGCCCAAGAATGTATTCAATATACTTCTTCATAGCTAGGGGACTCAGTCCCACCCTGATGATTGACATATGCCACAGCTGTGATATTGTCTGTCTGAGAACAAATGAACATTTCTCTCAACAGAGGCCAAGCCTGAAGAACCTTTAAAATTGCACGGAGTTCCAAAATATTGATGGGTAATCTTGCCTCTTGAGATTTCCAAACCCCTTGTGCTGTCAGAGATCCCCAAACAGCTCTCCAACCTGAAAAGACTCACATCTGTTGTGATCACAGTCCAGGTCGGATGAACCAAAGAGACCCCTAGAACAATACGATGGTGATCTAACCACCAAGTCAGAGATAATCGAACATTAGGATTTAAAGATTTAAATATTCAGCATACAAAACTGGAGAGGGCTCACATAAAAACGAGAAAAGGGAAGTACATCTGATGCTGCAGTCATGAAACCTAAAACTTCCATGCACATAGCTACTGAAAGAAATACTAGAGACTAAAGGTTCCGACAAGCTGAAACCAATTTAAATTGTCTCTTGTCTGTTAAAGACAGAGTCATGGATACTGAATCTATCTGGAAGCCTAAAAAGGTGACCCTTGTCTGAGGAATCAAGGAACTTTTTGGTAAATTGATCCTTTAACCATGTCTATGAAGAAACAGTAGTTAATTTGTGTGAAATTCTGCAGAACTTAAAGACTGAGCAAGTACCAAGATATTGTCCAAATAAGGAAATACCACAATACCCCACTCTCTGGAATCAGAGAGTAGGACACTGATAACCTTGAAAAGATTCCTAGAGCTGTCGCTAGGCCAAAAAGGAAGAGCAACAATTGGTAATGCTTGTCTAAAAAAGAGAATATCAGAAACTGATAGCAATCTGGATGAATCAAAATATGAAGATATGCATCCTGTAAGTCTATCGTGGGCATATAATGCCCTTGCTGAACAAAAGGCAGAATAGACCTTATAATCACCATTTTGAAAATTGGTACTCTTACATATCATTTAAATTGTTTTAGATCCAAAACTGTTCTGAATGAATTTTCTTTCTTTGGGACAAATGAATAGATTTGAATAAAACCCCAGACCCTGTTCCTGAAACGGAACTGGCATGATTACCCCAGATAACGGCAGGGCTGAAACACACTTCAGGAGTGCCTGAGCCTTAACTGGGTTTGCTGGAATGTGTGAGAGAAAAAAAAAAACTTCTCACAAGCGGTCTTACTCTGAATCCTATTCTGAACCCCCGAGAGACAATTCTCTTGCCCATATTTATCAAGCTCCGTACGGAGCTTGAAGGGCCGTGTTTCTGGCGAGTCTGAAGACCGCTGCTCCATAACCCTGTCCACCTGCTCTGAGCAGGCGGACAGGAATCGCCGGAAATCAACCCGATCAAATACGATCGGGTTGATTGACACCTCCCTGCTGGCAGACGATTGGCCATGAGTCAACAGGGGGCGGCGTTGCACCAGCAGCTCTTGTGAGCTCATCAAATGAAAATTATTAAAAATAAAAATTATTAAAAATAAAATTAGAGGCACCCTCAAATACTAGCAATAATCCGCCAGTATTAATGTGCAATGTGCTGCATAACTGTCATAGAAAAGTTGTTAATATTGACAATAATACAACAAGAACAGTAATGATAACCTACAAATAGAGGTATAACTTGTTCGGTTAAGAGTATCTAAGTATGATGTAGTTTACTATAATGAATAAACTATCTCTCTAACAATGTATAATAAGATAGTCCACACTCTCAGAGGTGTTTGTAATCTCCAGGCAGCAATCTCATTCCAGAAAGGTGTTGGCAATCACAGGTTCTGTTCAAAAAGAGAAGAGAGAGAAGAGGCGCCAAATGGTGTGTATCGTTTTGAATTCAGTAGGCCTTGCCCCCAAATAAAAACTACTTACAAAATTTCCAGCACTTGAGAAGTGCCACAAATGCCTTCTGAACTGTTAGCAGCCGTCCAGCTAGCTGAAATGTATCAGAACTGCTTCTATACTGTGCTGTTCAAGACAAAAAACACAAAAGTGCCACAATAGTGTGTATCAGTGTGATCATTTGATGTAGCGCAACAAATGTAATATACTCACAAGATGTAGGGCACTTGAGAAGTGCCACAAAAGCCTCCTGGACACTTGTCAGCTGTCCAGCTCACTGATAGCATCGATATCCCCTTGGTTCACTTGTTCAGCTCACAAACGGGCTCCAATGCAGCACACTTGGATCTCCCTGCAGCTCAATGTTCAGATGAGTGAAAGTATGGCTACCAATGTTGGATGTGCAAAGTTGCTAAAAATTGCCGTGCTACTTGTACTGGTTAGTTAAAAATAGAAATTTATTAAAAACAATGTTACACTATGCGTTTCCCGGTTACTCAGACCGCTTCCTCAGGTGTAATTCCAGATACAAAGTAGCAAAGTTTTATAGCCCAATATCGGCGTCTATCCCGACCCAGGGCGCATGCGTGAGCAACTCAAGAAACATTAGCCAATCAGTGCCTTAGTTAAGTTCCTCTCTAATGTAATTGGTTCTCTCTTAGGGGCTTGGCCCATGACGGTGCCCGCTATCAGATGTGTAATGTTTGTCATCGGCACTCGTGTCAGTTTTAAACTGACAGATAAACATATCGTAAGTATTATAATACCAGAGTGGTACATTGTTATTATAATGTCTCCCCAATGTTTATAATATTGTCTACTTTGGCACCAATTTACTAAAGTTAGTTGATCAAGCATTTACAAATAAAAAATATTTAATAAAAATATATAGAAACAATATCACAATGCAAATGTTTATGTCGTGGCTCATTTCTAAACCTCTACATGCATTATCTGATTTTAAAGCCGCGACATAAACATTTGCATTGTGATATTGTTTCTATATATTTTTATTATATATTTTTTATTTGTAAATGCTTGATCAACTAACTTTAGTAAATTGGTGCCAAAGTAGGCAATATTATAAACATTGGGGAGACATTATAATAACAATGTACCACTCTGGTATTATAATACTTACGATATGTTTATCTGTCAGTTTAAAACTGACACGAGTGCCGATGACAAACATTACACATCTGATAGCGGGCACCGTCATGGGCCAAGCCCCTAAGAGAGAACCAATTACATTAGAGAGGAACTTAACTAAGGCACTGATTGGCTAATGTTTCTTGAGTTGCTCACGCATGCGCCCTGGGTCGGGATAGACGCCGATATTGGGCTATAAAACTTTGCTACTTTGTATCTGGAATTACACCTGAGGAAGCGGTCTGAGTAACCGGGAAACGCGTAGTGTAACATTGTTTTTAATAAATTTCTATTTTTAACTAACCAGTACAAGTAGCACGGCAATTTTTAGCAACTTTGCACATCCAACATTGGTAGCCATACTTTCACTCATCTGAACATTGAGCTGCAGGGAGATCCAAGTGTGCTGCATTGGAGCCCGTTTGTGAGCTGAACAAGTGAACCAAGGGGATATCGATGCTATCAGTGAGCTGGACAGCTGACAAGTGTCCAGGAGGCTTTTGTGGCACTTCTCAAGTGCCCTACATCTTGTGAGTATATTACATTTGTTGCGCTACATCAAATGATCACACTGATACACACTATTGTGGCACTTTTGTGTTTTTTGTCTTGAACAGCACAGTATAGAAGCAGTTCTGATACATTTCAGCTAGCTGGACGGCTGCTAACAGTTCAGAAGGCATTTGTGGCACTTCTCAAGTGCTGGAAATTTTGTAAGTAGTTTTTATTTGGGGGCAAGGCCTACTGAATTCAAAACGATACACACCATTTGGCGCCTCTTCTCTCTCTTCTCTTTTTGAGCTCTTGTGAGCTGCTGGTGCAATGTTAAATGCGGAGACACAGCTTTCTGTTTACTCAATTGTTTTATGACGGAAAAATTCCGTCATATGTCCTTAAGAGGTTAAGGTGTTTAATATATCTGTCTCAGAGATAGGTGCATTAAGCTCTATTCTATCATCCTCTGAAATTTTTGGAAGCTTAATATTTGTTAAAAACTTCTAAATAGTTTCTTTTTTAGGAGATTGAGAGGAGTATAGATCTACAAAATACTTCTGAAATAATATTTTGTATTTTACCCTCTGAATTAATCAGACCTATTGTTTTCCTTTTTTTAGTTCTATTAATCAAGTTCACTAAGTATTTACTGCCTTTATTACCAAATCTTTCAAAGTCTGCTGTACCTTTCAAGAGGGCTTTCCCCGCTATAGAGAGCAAAAAATCCCCTCTTTCTTTTTTAGCTTTATAATAAGCTTCTCTATTCCCCTTTATCGGAGATCTTCTCATTCTTGAGTATGCTAAAGATAGAGTTGCCGAGAATTTCACCTGACTAATTTGGGCTTCTTTCTTTGCTCTAATTACATACGTTGTGATGTCTGCTTTCAGCGTAGCTTTTGCTGCTTCCCAGTATGTATCTATATTGCCCATATAGTTTAGATGAATATACTTAAACTCCTGCCATTTTGTCTTTAAAAACTGAACAAACTTTGAGTTATTCAAATAACTAGGCATAAAAAATGAATTATAATTTTGGTTTATTGGGCTCCTTTACTGTTAGAACTATAGGGTGTGGTCTGATAGTGTAAACTCCAAAATGTTTGTATCCTCAATTCTATTAATCAATGTTCCTGATATCAGGGATAAATCTAATTGAGCTAAAGTCAAATGTGTTTTCGATAAACACGTGTACTCTAAGTTATTGGGATTTAAAAATCTCCATATATCCCTCAAGTTGTACAAATCTAATAGATTTGAGAATATCTTTTTTTCATATTTTGAATTACGCTTTGGAATTGTTTTTCTCTGGTTACCCCCCAATTTCCCTCTATCAAGGAGATAGTCTGGCGTTATGTTGTAATCTCCCATAATTATTGTCTCATACATTGAGAATTTATCTATAATTTTAAAAATATTCCTCCAAAATTTCCAATCTATTTTATTGGGACCGTATATGTTCCCAATAAAATATTCCCTACCTTCTATGTTTATATGTATAAAAACATACCTTCCTTCCTTATGAATAATTTTTTGCTTAATTACATAATTCAACTTCTGGTGTATTACAAATGCTACCCCCCTTGCCTATTTCTTGTAAGATGAGCTAATGACTTCAGAAATTTTTGATGTTCACATTCAGACAAATGCGTTTCCTGGAGGCCTATAATGTCCACTTTTTTCTTACTTAAAAAATTCACAATGGCTTTGCGTTTTATCAGGGAATTTATCCCCCCCCCCCATATTCCATGATAGTAGTTTAACCATTATGTTTCTTCAGAGTCTACCATCAACGACACGGGGAAAGAAAAAAACAAAACAAAAGAGTGTGGGGGGGGGCAGAAAGGGGGGGGAGGAGGACAAGCCCATATAGCCCAAATCACCTAAATCCTCCCCTTCCCTTATTATTCCCATATTTTTATCCTCTCCATGAGCCTTCACTCTATATATTTTTAGTTTGTTATACATTAAACAGTTACCCATCTCATTTCTAATCTTTGTTCTCCCAGCACTTCTCAATGCAGTATTCCTCCCTAATGGAAAAAAAAAAAAAACATGTTCCATACCCCTATAATTTATTTGTGTAATACATACTAAAATTATCTCACTAATCCACTCTTGTGTGTATTCAAAAACTACTAGCCAACCTCAATGATTTCTTCTTTTAAATAGAGAAGATAAATTCTTCTCATTGCACTAAATATTACCCTTATTGTGAATCTTCATATTTTCCCTTAACACATAATCGTACATTTCTCATAATTTCAATAAACAGGCTTATGTAATATTCCTATAAACTCTCTGTGAATATTTAAACAAATATAACATACTCATTTATAAAATAACTAACCCACTTGTGCAAAAACAAAAAAAAAAGGAAAAAAGAAAAGACAGCCATCTTGTTACACTGTACTATACCCTCATTGTGAATAACCATATTTTCCCTTAAAACTTAATCCCTTTCCTTTCAGACATTTTTTTTTCTTTTTGTTTGTCTTAAAATTTCCTTACCCTAAGTGCTTTACATATATTTCTCACAATTTCAGAAATCAAAATTGTATATTATACCTATAAACTCTCTATAAGTGTCTAAACAAATATAACATATTAATTTAGAAACAAACAATCCACTTGTACGAGAAAGAGAAAAAAAAATGGGGAAGCCATCTTAGTACATTATACAATACCCTTATTATGAATAACCATATTTTCCCTTGAGGCTAAATTCCTTTCAAACATTTCTCTTTCCCATTCTCCCCCCCCCTTTTCCCCTTTCATCTACATACATTTCTCACTTTAACAATAAGCAGAAATATATAATATTCCTATAAGTTCTCTATAGGTGTCTAAGCAAGAATAACATACTCATTTGAAACCAAGAGAGGAGAAAAGAAAGAAAAAAAAATAATAATAATAAAAAAAAAAAATCTCTCAGGAGGGAGAGACCATTAAGAAGTGATAAGAAACCCTTCAATCAAAAACTAACTGGGCTCTATGGCCTCTAGTTATCAAGCCGTCAACCTCAAATACGCTGGAATTCCGCAGCGTATTTGTGGCGAGGCTGATTCGCCTAAGTTATCAAGCCCTGCTGCCCGGCAAAAGTAGAATTTTGTGACGTAAGCTTCGATCCGCCAGACTCAGTCCGACACAGATCGATTCTTGCGTCACTCTAGATGTTCCGAACGCAAGTTCAGCACAATCTGACTACTTTTGCTAGTTATCAAATGACTACCAGGTACGCTCGGTATTTTTCCAGCCCAGCGTACCTGGTTTTCAATCCGCCCCCCTGAAGGCAGCGGATCCCAAAGGAATCAATGGGACTCTGACCATAGCGAAAGCTCATGTTCGCTGCTGCCAGACATCCCATTGATTCCTATGGGAAACGTCTGCACCTAACACCCTAACATGTACCCCAAGTCTAAACACCCCTAATCTGCCCCCCCCCACACCACCGCAACTAAATAAATGTATTACCCCCTAAACCGCCGCTCCCAAAGCCCGCCACAACTATAATAAACATGTTAACCCCTAAACCGCTGCTCCCATACCCCTCCACCACCTACATAATACCTATTAACCCGTATCCTGCCCCCCTATACCGCCGCCACCTATAATAAATGTATTAACCCCTATCCTGCCGATCCCGTACCCCGTCGCAACTAAATAAATTGTTTAACCCCTAAACTGCCGCTCCTGGACCCCGCCGCCACCTATATTAAACTTATTAACCCCTAATTTGACCCCCCTACACCGTCGCCACCTATATTAAATTTATTAACCCCTATCCTGCCCCCCCTATACCGCCGCCATCTATATTAAACTAATTAACCCCTAAACCTAAGTCTAACCTTAACACCCCCCTAACTTAAATATTATTTTAATAAATCTAAATAAAATTACTCTTATTAACTAAATTAATCCTATTTAAAACTAAATACTTACCTATAAAATAAACCCTAATATAGCTACAATATTACTAATAATTATATTGTAGCTATTTTAGGATTTATTTTTATTTTACAGGCAAATTTAAATTTATTTTAACTAGGTACAATAGCTATTAAATAGTTAACTGTTTAATAGCTACCTAGTTAAAATAAAGACAAATTTACCTGTAAAATAAAAACTAACCTAAGTTACAATTACACCTAACACTACACTATAATTAACTTAATTATTACTATTTAAAACTAAATACTTACCTGTAAAATAGACCCTAATATAGCTACAATGTAATTAATAATTACATTGTAGCTATTTTAGGATTTATATTTATTTTACAGGTAACTTTGTATTTATTTTAACTAGGTAGAATAGTTATTAAATAGTTATTAACTACTACTATTCCAATTGGCTGATAGGATTCTATCAGCCAATCGGAATTAAGGTAGGAAAAATCTGATTGGCTGATCCAATCAGCCAATCAGATTGAGCTCGCATTCTATTGGCTGATCGGAACAGCCAATAGAATGCGAGCTCAATCTGATTGGCTGATTGGATCAGCCAATCGGATTGAACTTGAATCTGATTGGCTGATTGGATCAGCCAATCAGATTTTTCCTACCTTAATTCCGATTGGCTGATAGAATCCTATCACCCAATCGGAATTCGAGGGACGCCATCTTGGATGACGTCACTTAAAGGAATATTCATTCGGCAAGTAGGCGTCGGTGGATGAAGATGGCTCCGCGTCGGCTGCTTTGAAGATGGCTCCGCTCCGGATGGATGAAGATTGAAGACGCCGCCTGGATGAAGACGGATGGAAGACCTCTTCAGCGCCCCTTGGATGAAGACTTCAGCCGCTGCGGATGTTCTCTTCTGTTTCATCGGTGGCTCGGCTGGCTGAAGACAGCTAAAGGTAGGATGATCTTCAGGGGGGTAGTGTTAGTTTTTTTTAAGGGGGGATTGGGTGGGTTAGAGTAGGGGTATGTGGGTGGTGGGTTTTAATGTTGGCGGGGTTTTTTAACATGCAAAAGAGCTGATTTCTTTGGGGCATGCCCCGCAAAAGGCCCTTTTAAGGGCTGGTAAGGTAATAGAGCTGTTAACTTTCATAATTTAGAATAGGGTAGGGCATTTTTTTATTTTGGGGGGCTTTATTTTATTAGGGGGCTTAGATTAGGTGTAATTAGCTTAAAAATCTTGTAATATTTTTTTATTTTTTGTAACTTAGTTTTTTTTATTTTTTGTACTTTAGTTAGTTTATTTAATTGTATTTAATTGTAGGTATTTGTAGTTAATTAATTTAATTTATTTAATGATAGTGTAGTGTTAGGTGTAATTGTAACTTAGCTTACAGAAAAAATCTGACAGCGCTCAACCTGCTTCCTCACAGCTCCTGGATAAAAGGGTATCTAGCTTACCCTGATAAGATTACAAAGAATTAATAAAATAATCCGAGAGCGCCAACTAGAGGCAAAGGAAGATTCTAACAGGAAAGTAAATAGCAGTCAAAACATTTATTTGAACATATATTAAAACCATGGATCCATGTAACATATACTAAAATGAGATGCGGTAAAACATATAGTTAAAAATACATAATCGGTACAGTAGAAAATACAATAAAAATACAATAAAAATACAATATTCGACAGATTAATATCACCAATTACGGGGATAAACAAAATAAGAGTCACATTAAATGATCTCTTAAGAAGAACAAAAGTTTCTAAAAAAATTGTCCAAAGGAATTGTGGTGCAATTCTTAGTTGTAACTAACGAGTCCAGAAATCCAGTGAAAAATCCAGTGGAAAAAACAGTGATGAAAAATCAAGTAGTGATGAAAAATCAAGTGAAAAATAATATATATAAAATCCAATTGAAATAATCCAAGTGTATATATAAAAGTGTAATATGAACGGGGGATCCCCCTAACACTAGTGATGAGTGTAAAAAATGTGTAAGGTTGTGTGAAAGTGTCTGAAAAAAATGAAAAAAATGAAAAAGTAAAAAATAATAAAAAATATATAAGTGATATTACTAAAATAAAATCCAAGTGATGTTTAGTAAGAAAAAATATATTAGTGAATGATCCTCTTTATGAATTTCTCCATATGGGTGATAATGGACTTATATGTGCTAGATGACTTTGCTTGGTCTTTGCAATGTAAACTTCGATTATCCCTGTAATTTAAAAAACAACAACATAGTGCAATAACGTTTTAACATATGAAAAGATATGAAATAATGCTCACCAAATTTGTCAACGCGTTTCGGCCTCTATAAAAGGCCTTTCTCAAGACTTAAATTACAGGGATAATCGAAGTTTACATTGCAAAGACCAAGCAAAGTCATCTAGCACATATAAGTCCATTATCATCACCCATTTGGAGAAATTCATAAAGAGGATCATTCACTAATATATTTTTTCTTACTAAACATCACTTGGATTTTATTTTAGTAATATCACTTATATATTTTTTATTATTTTTACTTTTTTTTCACTTTTCAGACACTTTCACACAACCTTACACATTTTTTACACTCATCACTAGTGTTAGGGTAATTGTAACTTAGGTTAGGATTTATTTTACAGGTAATTTTGTATTTCTTTTAGCTAGGTAGTTATTAAATAGTTAATAACTATTTAATAACTATTCTACCTAGTTAAAATAAATACAAAGTTACCTGTAAAATAAATATAAATCCTAAGATAGCTACAATGTAATTATTAATTACATTGTAGCTATCTTAGGGTTTATTTTATAGGTAAGTATTTAGTTTTAAATAGGAATTACTAATTTAATAAGAGTTATATTTATTTAGATTTATTTAATTAATATTTAAGTTAGAGGGGTGTTAGGGTTAGGGTTAGACTTAGGTTTAGGGGTTAATAATTTTTTTTTTGTTTGTTTCAAAAGTTTTTATTGAGGTAAAATGAACAGAGTGTATACATATCATAACAACTTTGTCCCATTGGTTACAGAGGGAACCTGAAATTCACTATCAACATATGCATACAACAACAAGTATAGTACCTGAACCAGCAGTACATTTCCAGTTATGTAAGACCACACAGGTGACAACATAGATCACCAGTATTTACCTCATTTTAAATTTTTACTCAATATAACATAGCCACTGCATTATCAAGTTTGTTCTCAATTACAACTTTGCCATTTTTATTTATAGATACCAACTAAGTACGCATATAGGGCGTCTCTTCAACCCCTGACCACCCTTGTGAATTATCATTAGTAGGTAGGGGATAGGAGATCACATTACAATCTTCATGCATCTCAATATGAAGATATACCTATGTTAGTAACCCTGCTTTAACAGAAAATTGGTAAACTTTAACATTATAATATGGTATATGGAGAATAGATAAAAAGTAGAGAGGTTCTAACAGAGTGACAGTGAGATTACTACATATAAACATTAACACAAAATCTTATTGAAATAGCAAGCCATGTCAGGAGTGTGAACAACATTACTGTGGTATTTCCCTTATCATAGAGGGGCTAAAATAAAATACTATCATTAATAAAATCTTTATACATGCCTGCAACTATTAATTGGTCATTTACTTTATGGGGATTCAGAGGGCCTGAAAATTCCCGGATTTGCTCCTTATACATAATACCCAGAGTCTACGTGTCACAGTACATAGACATGTTTTCTATCCCACTTAGACCTGTTAGGGGTTAATAAGAATAATTATTACATTAACTGAGGGACCTGAATACGTTATTTGCTTAGGGGATTCAAATATGTATCCTCTAGGGAATCTAGTGAGCTAGCAAGGCTACAATCCACTGCCTTATATATTGAGCATAGTATAAAGTTTGCCATGTAACAGAAGCATTATGGGGTACAAACAGGATTAAACAAATGGCAGACCTTCCATCTGCATAAGTCACCCATCAAGATACTTATATGTGATTGACCTATACAAGTTCCATATATAAGCAGTGTGCAATGGTAACGTACGTGAGAAACTCAAAACAACAACAAGAAAAAAACACAGAGAAAAACAAGTAAAAGCGAAACGTAATAAATGCCTATATGTTGCATATGAACTGGACCATATGCTTCAAATCGTTAGATTGCCATTGTCCAGATAATAGACCTCCATTTTCATACTCCAATCAGCTGTGAAATGTATTATACCCGGGGTACGCGGGCAGCTAGGTAATATTTCTTTGTGGTTCATCCGATCCCTCTTCTTCGAGAAGCTGCCTCTGGTCTGACATAATACTTGAGATTAGAGGCCCCCAACAAAGGTATGGAGTTGCTCATTTTCAAAGTTCCTGGGCATGCAACAGATATGGCCTGATGCAGCCTCATACTCCGCCCAGCATGAGCCCCACACAGCACCAGACTCACCTCGACAGGACCGGACACTGAAGGTACATTTATGGACCAAATCCCCATCATAGCTTGATCCTTAGGCAGAGGTAAGGGTTGTAACACCGTCATATGGTGAGCGTATTCACTATCAGGAGCGTTACCTTTCACAACTGCTACATTTTTTGCTAGGGTAAGAAACATCGCTCCCTCAGCACGATCAGATAGACCAAGCTGTTGTAGAACAATTAGATCAGCCATCCTAGCCTTCTGCTGTGAGTTAGTGACCTCACAAGTATCAGGAAGATCTGGTATGGCTGCCACAGAGGTGCAATTTGTCTGTGAAAACTCTAATAGCTGATTATGTTTATCTCCTGACTGTTTCGTATAATTTTCAGGTTGGGTAATAACACTGTCAGACTCTAGCACTTGGAGCAGGTGCCATTCTAATTCCATTAAGCGGTCTTCCAGGATCCAAAGTGTTGTAGACATCAGATCATCGTGAGCAGACGCCATTTTGAGTGTTGTCGACAGTAGCTTACACAAGTATAAGTTGTTATAAAGGCACATGCGGGTTGCAGCAAGATAGCTATAGTATAGTTAGAGTAGCACTTTTCACTACTTATAACCCAGGATCCCTTAAATCCTGGGGGGGAATGTGCAGCAGCCCCAGCAGCGTAGATAAACAGAGGTCCGTCTCCACGTTGCTTAGCTGAAGAGCATAGGAAGCATCATCTTTTGTGAGATATGATCACAAACTCTCCCAGGGTCTCCAAAGAGCATGTAGAGCAAAACTCTGTTGTTAAAAAACAATTTTGACAAATAAAATACTCTGCAAAACCTAGTGAGAATCAGGAGCTCCTCTAAAACATGACCTTCCGCAACAGCTGTAGGCTCCGCCCCCAGGGGTTAATAATTTTATTATAGGTTGCGGCGGTATAGGGGGGGCAGGATAGGGGTTAATAATTTTTTTATAGGTGGCGACGGTGTAGGGGGGGGTGCAGATTAGGGGTTAATACGTTTAATATAGGATGCTGCGGGGTCCAGGAGCGGCGGTTTAGGGGTTAAACAATTTATTTAGTTGCGGCGGGGTACGGGATCTGCAGGATAGGGGTTAATAAATGTATTATAGGTGGCGGCGGTATAGGGTGGGCAGGATAGGAGTTAATAGGTATTATGTAGGTGGCGGTGGGGTCCAGGAGCAGCGGATTAGGGGTTAATAAGTTTATTAGAGTGGCGGTGGGCTCAGGGAGCGGCGGTTTAGGGGTTAATACATTTATTATAGTTGCGGCGGGGTCTAGGAGTGGCGGTTTAGGGGTTAATAACTTTATTTAGTTGCGGGGAGCTCCGGGGGCGCCGGTATAGGGAGTAGAACAGTGTAGTTTAGTGTGGGTGCTTAGTGACAGCTTATCAATAAAGCTGTAGAAAAGCCGAAGAGCAGCGAGATCGGATGAAGGATAACTATCACAGTCCGCTGCTCATCGCCCCGTACTTGGTGCGCGGCTTTTTGACAGCTTTTTTGATAACTTTGGCGAGCTTATTCAGGTCTGCAGCGGCGATGGTAGGCGAGCTTAGGCGGGCATATTGGGCCGGCGAAGGCAGGTAAGTAGACACGTTGATAACTAGAGGCCTAGATCTCTGACTCAAAAACATCGTTCCCTGATCTGATTTTCAATTTAGCCGGGTACATTAAGGAAAAGTTCTTCCCTTCCTTCACCAACCGTTTACAAATAGGTGAAAACAACTTCCTTTTACTTGCAGTCTCATATGAAAAGTCTTGAAAAATTAACCTTTCCTTCTTTATAAGTAAGCTGCTGTAATTTTCTGTAGGCTCTTAGGATGGCCCATTTAATTTGGAAAAATAGGTATTTCACTACCACCGCTCTGGGTCTAACTGGTCTCGTCTCAGATGCTTCTATTATTCGTCCCACCCAGTGGGCTCTCTACCATGAATCTCGCCCCTCCTCCTTCCATTTCCAATAGTGAAGGCAGAGTTGTTTCTGCAAAGTATATCAAGTTCTCCGGTTTTACCTCTTCAGTTAGTCCAATTATCCTTAAATTGTTCTGTCTGCTTCTGTCCTCCAATTCTTCAACTTTAGCTTCCAATTTAACATTTTGTTTTAATAATAGATTGATTTTGGAGTCATAGGTATTTAAATTATCTTCACAGTATGAAATTCTTTGCTCCATTTCTGTGAGCCGCTCATTCTGCCTCTTCATCTCCTCCATGATTGCAGCCAATTTTGTATTTATTTCTTCCATTTTAGGAAAGATTAAGGCAGAAACTTGGCTAGCGATAATATTGGCCTCAGTTTCCTCATTTTTATCTTCCAATAATGAAGAGCCAGAGATATTGATATTTTTATTTGGTTTTCTTTCCCCTGTTTTCTGTTTTGGTTAAATTTTCTGGGATTTCAAGTATTTATCCATCCAGAACTTTACTTTATTCTTTCAGATGTATCAATTTATCAGTTTTATTATATATTTGAGGAAAATGGGGAAGGGGCTTGCACTCAGGTCATAGAATGCATTTCTCTGTATTTAAGAGGTAAGAGGTTCCAAATCTTTGAGGAACATGGGGAAGGGGCCTGCACCCAAACCATAAAATATATTTCTTTGTATTTCTTTGTAATTGACCTTTATTAATAAATTTCCATGTTCACTTTAACCGGGTGGAGAGTTGCAGACCCAGCCCCCTTTAATTCTACACCGGCCTCTAATGAGCAGTTTAAATAGAGAAATAACTGCAACTTAAAGTTCAAGCTAATGGGCCCGAAACTGGCCTCCTCTCCTTTCTTCCTTATTATTGATAAGGAGTTTTGCAGTAATAAAAGAGAGAGTAAATGCATGCGTAGGCTAAATTTTCTCATTATCCAGATACTTTCTTATGTATCACAGGCTTTTAATGACGACTTTAATGCCAATAGGATATTCACATATCGCATATCACTACTCATTTAATGCTTGATTATTAGCAGTAAGTCAAGGTCTTTCAAATGCTGCTAGCAGTACTTTCACTACTCCATTTTTCTTCAGAACCAAGTATACCACAGTCGCCATATAATACACTTTCTGATAGTAACAAGGAAAGATAAAAGAAAAGACTGATACCTTGTTCCTGCTGCTGTAATAATTTCCTTAGAGTACTCCTCTGTAGTCCAAAGCTTGGTCGGCTATCCTAGGGGGAGGGTCTCACCTGTTTTTGATGGTGATATGGGGTAGAAATTCTTGCCTGAATTTCAAAGGCAGACTCATTGCGTTGAGCCTATGCCATCCCTCCTGGCCATGGCTTATACCCAGGAACATCCAGTCCATCCTACCCAACATCACTTTGCCGACCTGCAGACCCACTTTACCTCCGTGGGTTTGATGATATGCAGCCTTGCTGCTAGCCGGAGCTTGCTTGCTGGTAGGCGCCCAGTACACGGCCCCTTCCCTCTCCGCCTTACTCTGCAGTCACGCAGATCCTAAGACAACTTCCTGCGTGACGTGTGATGGCACCACTATGCCACTCCTCCTCCCCGAGCCTCACTCAGTTAGAAGCTTTAAATTTACCCTTAGATCTTATTCTTGAGGCAAAAAAACTTCCTTCCCCCAGTGGCAATTGACATTTTTGAATCCAACTGTTGAACCAAATAATTTATTACCATGGAAGGAAGGAAATAGCAATTTCGACTTAGAAATCATATCAGCATTCCAAGATTTAAGCCACAAAGCTCTTCTAGCTAAAATAGTTAAAGACATAGATTTAACATCAATTTTGATAGTATCAAAAAAATGGCATCACAAATGAAATTATTAGCATGTTGAATCAAGTTAACAATGCTAGAGAAATCATGATCCGATACTTGTTGCTCTAAAGATTCCAACCATAAGGTTTGAAGCAGCTGCTACAACAACAGCCAAAGAAATTGCAGACCTAAGAAAAAGACCTGAAAATAAATAAACTTTCCTTAGATAAGATACAAGTTTCCTATCTAAAGGATCTTAAAAGAAATACTATCTTCCATAGGAATAGTAGTACGTTTAGCAAGAGTAGAGATAACCCCAACTTAGATTGGAGTTTTGGGAAAAAATCCCCAAACTGCTGGCACAGGATACAATTTTTAAAAAACCTTAAAGAAGGAATAAAAAAGTACCAGGCCTATTCCCTTAGAAATCATATCAGAAATAGCATCAGGAATTGGAAAAACCTCTGGAATAACCACAGGAGGTTTATAAACAGAATTTAAACGTTTACTAGTTTTAATATCAAGAGGACTAATCTACTCAATATCCAATATAATCAACACTTCTTTAACAAAGAACAAATGTACTCCATTTTAAATAAATAAGTAGATTTATCAGTGTCAATATCTGAGGAAGGATCTTCTGATTCAGATAGATCCTCATCAGAGGAGGATAATTCAGTATGTTGTCGGTCATTTGAAATTTCATCAACTTTATGAGAAGTTTTAAAAGACCTTACATTTATTAGAAGGCGGGATGGCAGACAAAGCCTTCTGAATGGAAACAGCAATAAATTTTTATAAATTCACAGATATATCTTGTACATTAGATGTTAAAAGAACAGCAGCAGGCAATGTACTATTACTGATGGACATATTCTCTGCAAGTAAAAGTTTATCATGAAAACTTATTACAAACCACAGCTGGAGATATAATCTCCACAAAATTACAACAAATGTACTTAGCTTTGGTAGAACTGTTATCAGTCAGCAGGATTCCAACAGTGATTTCTGAAACAGGATCAGATTGAGACATCTTGCAAATGTAAGAGAAAAAACAACATATAAAGCAAAATTATCAATTTCCTTATATGGCAGTTTCATGAATGGGGAAAAAATGCAAACAGCATAGCCCTCTGATAGAGAAAAAAGTCAAGAGGCATATAGGAATGGGGTTTAAAATAATGAAAATATTTGCCGCCAAGTATGACAGAGAACATTTTTTTGTGCTAATAACATCCGGAAATGACACATTTGCGTCATTGAAGACACAACCTTGTGAAAGGACTCCGGAAATAATGATTTAGCGTCATCGAACGTAACTTCGCGCCAAAAAAATCTCGCGCCAAAAATTACGCAATATAGTTTGGCATTTTGCTCCCTCGTGAGTCTAATTCTGCCCACGAGTTTAAAATGAGTCAGTTGAAAAAAAGACTATACCCCAGGTAAGAAATAATTTTCCTAAAAAGTGCATTTCCCAAATATGAAACTGACAGCCTGCAAAAGGAAATATACTGAAACCTGAATCATGGCAAATATAAGTATAATACATATATTTAGAACTTTATATAAATACATAAAGTGCCAAACCATAGCTGAGAGTGTCTTAAGTAAATGAAAACATACTTACCAAAAGACACCCATCCACATATAGCAGGTAGCCAAACCAGTACTGAAACAGTTATCAGTAGAGGTAATGGAATATGAGAGTATATCGTCGATCTGAAAAGGGAGGTAGGAGATAAATCTCTACAACCGATAACAGAGAACCTATGAAATAGATCCTCTGTGAGGAAAACCATTGCATTCAATAGGTGATACTCCCTTCACATCCCTCTGACATTCACTGTACTCTGAGAGGAACCGGGCTTCAAAATGCTGAGAAGCGCATATCAACGTGGAAATCTTAGCACAAACTTACTTCACCACCTCCATAGGAGGCAAAGTTTGTAAAACTGAATTGTGGGTGTGGTGAGGGGTGTATTTAATAGGCATTTTGAGGTTTGGGAAACTTTGCCCCTCCTGGTAGGATTGTATATCCCATACGTCACTAGCTCATGGACTCTTGCCAATTACATGAAAGAAAGGGCTTTTTTTATGGGCAAATGTTCATTTTAGGGCACTTCCCTACCAAATGCCCTTCTAAGGGCAATGCCCAACCAAATGCCTTTTTCAGGGCAATCTGTTAAAGGATAGGGTTTTTTTAGATTATTTTTAAGAAAGTGTTTTCTTTTTATTGGGCAAAAGAGCTGTAACATGTTTAGGGCAACTGGTTTTCAAACCTGTCCTCAGGCCTCCTCAACAGGTCAGGTTTTAGGGGTTATTTTTGATGAGAGCAAGTAAAATAACAATGTTTCCTAATCATCTAATTATTTCCCCTGTGCTCCAGTTCAGATATCCTCAAAAATGTGCCCTATCAGGGAAGCCTGAGGACAATTTTTAAAACCAGTGCTTTAGGGCAATGCCCTTATCAGGGCAATTTACAGTTTAGCTTTTACAAGATAGGCTTTTTATTTGGGGGGTGTGGACGTTACTTTTGGTTTTAGATTATGGATTTTTTTGTGAAGTAAAAAAGCTTAATCGCTTCAGGGCAATGCCCTACAAAATGCCCTTTTCAGGGAATTTTTAGTGTAGGTTTTAGTGTTGGTGTAGGTTTTTTTTTTATTTTGGAGTGGCCTTATTTTTAAGGGGATTTTAGTTTTGGGATAGGCATAACTAAGGGTTTTAATTTTTGGTAGTGCTTTGTTTGGTTTTTTTTTTGCAACATGTTTTTTTTTTTTTTTGTAATGTTAGTGTTTAATATTTTGTGTAACTTATGGGTGTCTTGGGGGGTTAGGTATTTAAGTAGTGTAGAGGTAGTTTGGGAAGTTGTGGTGGTTTAGGGGTTAATAGGTTAGGGGGTGTTTGCCTTGGAGGTAATGGCAGTATAGGGGTTAAGTAGTGTAGGTTTTTTTTGTGGTGGGTGGTTTCAGTGGTATAGGGGTTAATTGGTTAGGATGTGGTGGGCTAAAAGTTGCAAATATTTAATAAGATAAATAGCTGCCAAATAAGTTCCTTCATACACTGTCCTTCCAGTACAGTATTTGTAGCAACATCCCTAACAAAGTCCTAACATTTCATTTGTCAGTGTGTAGCCGACAAGGAACCCTATTGATAGAGAGAGATATATGTATTATGCAGACTCGAAAACATCCATCCCATACTCTGGCCCGCACCCTTTTTATATATTTTAAATGGGAATGATGTTCCTTGAGCAGCTATTAATCTTTTTTAACTGTTATTTTCTGTTATGTACGTTTGTAATTTTACTACACGTGATTTGTGCGCTTTGATGTTTTTGGGTTTCAATGATTACTCAATGTCTTCAGTAAAAAATGTGAAAAGTACACATTTTTTGTGTGGGTTATTAGCTAAGCCAGATTTTATTTGTGTATAATTGTGACTTGGATGAAGATCAGACCACATTTTATGAGTAATCAATGCAGAAATCCAGGTAATTCCAAAGGAATAATACCTTGACAAAGTCACGTTTCCTAGTGACGAAACGCGTCAGTTGGCGGGGCTAAAGGGGTAGCGTGCTTACTTATGTTGTTGTGATACAAACAGTGATTTCGTTATAACATAATATTGTTAAAAGAAATTTGGTTGCAACTAATTGATAGTTTGATTACCACAATATAAATAGGGCACATGATTATGGTCCGAATTGAGATTTGAGCGCATAGGAATGCCTGTGTTGAATGCTTGATAACGGATGTTAATGCTATACTTTTATAGCACCTATTATCCCCACTCACGCATTCCCCTTAGCTACCTGGCCCTGTTTTGTGTTTGTTTTTTTAACTTAGTGTTGGGTTCCAATTTGTTATAAGGATTAGATGTGATATTCCCTATTCCTTTAACCAACTTTAGATTGATGTTGTTGTTTTTGTTAAATTAATTGTTACATTTTAAACTACTTTCTAACGGTAACCCTTTACTTGATGATGAAGCTTCTCCCTGTATCACGCAACTTGACCCACATGACCCAAACCTTGCTCACTTATACCCTTACTAACATGCTACTTGTAAAACGTTCTTCAGCTGCAGAGCAGAAATAGAGGAAGCCATGCTCATTTGCTTCAACTATCTATGCAGAGCTACTTTGCAAATCCCATAACCACTCTGTCGCTAACATTTATGATTTACAAGTCTATGCTCCAATTTCAATGGAGCACTGCTTGCACCTCAAACTACCATCTACATCTCAGCATAAGATTTTGCTAAGTACATCAAAATCGACTATATTTGGCTAAAAAAAAAACTCACACTACACCCATCATGATTAGGCTATTCTCACCCACAAATACAAACTATACTATTTATACCAGTAACAGAGGATACGATATCTCCAGTTTATTATCCTCCCATCTTACTCCTATTTCTTTGCAACAGCTTTCATTCCTTTCATCAGCTGTTATACAAATCTTCACATGTATTCAATATTTTCCTTAAAACAGACATATCTTTGTCATCCATTAGACATGCACTAGTCAAACTTATACTTAGAAAATATTTTACTTGACCCAGAATACCATCAAACTAATCGCCTATCTTTCTATTACCTCTAAAATATTATGAAAGGCTTGAATTCAAACAAATAACACATATCATTACATCAAGGCAATCATGTCTTCTTTGCCAACACTTTGCAAATGTGGCGGTCCCCAATGGGACAAATGATCTGCTTACAAATACTAACTCATCTCTATGCTATTGTGATACATACTCAAAACATGCATCATCCATTTTAATAATCTTCTAAACCTATAATATATACTGTGTGTGTGTGTGTGTGTGTGTATATATATATATATATATATATATATATATATATATAAAAGACTTATGCAACGCTAAAAAATTTGTTTTGTTTTCATTAGATAAATAAATAATTCATTTTCGGGAAATTAGATATTTTGCGTTAAATCTTTTTTCGGATCTGTTCGTTATTTCAGATCCATTCTTTATTCATATTCATTATTCTATTCTAAAGTTTACAATAGAATTATGAATATGAATAGAGATTGGATCCGAAATAACTAACAGATCCAAAAAACGATTTTACTTAAAACATAACTAATTTGCCGAAACAAAATGTATCTAAACTGCTGCCCCCACATCGCCAACACTAACTTAACCTATTAACCCCTAAACTGCCGCCTCCATCGCCAACTCTAACTAAACCTATTAACCTCTAAACCACCATTCCCCAACATCGCCGACACTAAATAAAGCTATTAACCTAAATCACCGTCCACATCGCCAACACTTCTTCTTATCCCGGTGTCAATTGGAGTGATAGGAAATATCCCAGAGCAGAGAAAGTTTGTAAAATGAGGTAAGCAGTACTCACAGTAGGCAGGGCAGTCCTTAGCAGCAATAGGAAGGAAATCAGTCAGTATAGCAGTTCAGGGGTAAACCAATAGACGGAACAGGCAGGAATTGTCAATAAAGGGAAATCCAACATATTAGGGGTTAACTGGCAGAGTGGTCAGACAAGCAGAGTTCAGCAACAGTATATCAATCCAGCAGTTTAGGGGTTAACAGGCAAAGTAGTCAGACAAGCAGAATTCAGCAACAGTGTATAAATCCAGCAGACAGTAAAAATAACACCCAGGAGCACATAAAGTAACACCCATACTTGGGCATAGGTGAGAGGGACTGAGGCACTTACATAGGGAGTCTTCACGCCACAGGAGAAATCCGGAACCGGCATCAGAAGAGGGGCGAGCAGATGATGACAGCATGAAGAGCGCAGCAGCAGCATGACACAGCCCCCCCACTCAAGGGTTCCCTCCGGGAACAAGAGCCAGCAGCGTGAAACCTGGAGACCAAAGATGGTGCATTCACATCATGGGCAGGAACCCAGTAACGATCTGCCACAGAGTAACCTTTCCAATGCACAAGGTACTAAAGTTGTCTGCGTCAGTATCTGGAGTCCAGAATCTTGGCAACCTCATACTCAGGGTCACCATGGATCAGGAGAGGAAGAGGAGGAGGTCAGAGCTGAGTATATCTGTTCTTGATGTAGGGCTTGAGTAGAGAATGTGGAAGACTGGGTGTAGGCACAGGGTTCTGGGCAAGGCCACTTTGTAGGCAACAGGAGACAGTCTTTTAAGGACTTTGTAAGGGCCAATAAACCTAGCCTAATTTGATGTAAACAAATATGTCGAGTAGAGACCCAGACACGTTCACCTACTGAAAAAGCACGAACAGAAGCTCTATGATGATCAGCAAACCTCTTGTATCTGGAGACAGCTGAACGTAACTGAGAGCGAATACGTTGCCAATGAGTAGTGAGGTTAGTAACATGTCGGTCTGCAGCAGGAACCTCTGTGGACTGAGCAGAAAGAGGAAAGACACAAGGTTGGTAACCTGTTGCAGCTTGAAATGGAGAACATCGTAGAGAAGAGTGCCAATCAGTGTTCATTGCCAGCTCAGCTAGGTGTAACAATGGTATGGAGAGAATTAATAAAAGTTCTGAGATAGGCTTTGAGATCTTAATTCACTCTCTGTCAGCCCATTGGCCTGAGGATGGTAGTCAGAAGACAAGGAAACAGTGGTTCCAATCAACTTGCAAAAGGCTTTCCAAAAAGTAGAGATGAATTGTGGCCCTTTGTCATAAACAACATTCATGGGAATGCCATGCAGTCATACCAGATGCATCAGAAAAAGGGAAGATAATTCTTGGGCAGATGTCAGTTTCTTTAAGGGTACAAAATGAGCCAGTCTGGAAAATCGATCCACCACAACCCAGATAACCATATGATGGTCAGAAGGAGGGAGGTCCACAATGAAGTCCATTGTTATGTGTGTCCAAGGCTGTTTGGGATTCGGAATGGACAACAGTTGAAGTAAGCCAGAAGGGGTCGGGGGTATTATTGGCAGCACAAGTCGTGCAGGCTTTCACATAATCCTGTGTGTCAGACTTCATGGTAGGCCACCATACATGTTGGGAAAGAAGCTTAAATGTCCTTGTCAAACAAAGATGTCCTGAAAGTTTGCTATCATGAGCCCAGGATAGCACAGGTTTGCATAGGTTTAGAGGTACAAAGAAGATATTGGGGGCTTCAGGGACTTTCTAGACTGGGCACGTCTTTGAAGAAGAGTGGTGTTAAGTTGAGCAACCACACAGGAGGGGAGTATAATGTGTTCAATAGGAGCTTCAGAGGAATCATTAGACTGAGGAAACTGATGAGAAAGGGTGTCAGCCTTTTTGGTTTTGGTCCCAGGAAAATAAGAGACCACAAAGTTAAAGCGGAAAAAGAACAAGGCCCACCTGGCCTGTCGAGGATTCGACAGATTCTTTTGGTCAGTGAGACTCTGAATGGCATTGGCGGTACCTTCTATCCAATGACACCATTCAGTCAGAGCCATCTTAATGACTAAGAGTTAACAATTACCGGCATCGTAATTCCTCTCACTTGTAATGCTTGTGGGATATTCCTCTGTCAAACCAAACTTGGCCAGTAGTTTTCTTATCCCGGCGTCAAGTGGAGTGATAGGAAATATCCCAGAGCAGAGAAAGTTTGTAAAATTAGGTAAGCAGTACTCACAGTAGGCAGGGCAGTCCTTAGCGGCAATAGGAAGGAAATCCGGCAGTATAGCAGTTCAGGAACAGGCAGGAATCAGCAATACAGGGAAATCAAACAGATTAGGGGTTACCAGACAGGGAGGTCAGACAAGCAGAGTTCAGCAACAGTATATTAATCCAGCAGTTTAGGGGTTAACAGGCAGAGTGGTCAGACAAGCAGAGTTCAGCAACAGTATATTAATCCAGCAGTTTAGGGGTTAACAGGCAGAGTAGTCAGACAAGCAGAGTTCAGCAACAGTGTATCAATCCAGCAGACAGTAACAATAACACCCAGGAGCACACAAAGTAACACCTATACTTGGGCATAGGTGAGAGGGTCTGAGGCACTTACATAGGGCGTCTTCGCACCACAGGAGAAATCCGGAACCGACATCAGAAGAGGGGCAAGCAGATGATGATGTCATCGCCAGCGCCTGAAGCCACCGCAGCGAAGAGTGCAGCAGCAGCGTGACAACACTAACTAAAACTATTAACTCCTAAACTGCCGCCCCCCACATCGCCAATACTAACTAAACCTATAAACCTCTAAACCGCTTTTCCCCAACATCACTGACACTAAATAAAGCTATTAACCCCTAAACCCCCGCCCCCACATTGCCAACACTAACTAAACCTATTAACCTCTAAACCGCCGTTCCCCGAAATTGCTGACACTAACTTAACCTATTAACCTCTAAACCGCCATTCTTCAGACAGCACTGACATTATAAAGCTTTTAACCCCTAAACCTCCTTTCCCCCCACATCGCCAACACTAACTAAAATTATTAACCTCTAAACCACTGCCCCCCCCCATCGCCAACACTAACTAAACCTATTAACCTCTCAACTGCCGCCCCCAGGTTGCCAAACCTAAATACAAAGGTACCTGTGGTAAAAACCAAATTTAAACTAAAAAAATACCAAACATAAAAAAACTAGCATAACTAAAAATAATGAATCCTAACATTACTAAAAATAATAAACACTAAAATAAAAAAAAAATAAAAAAAATTACCATTACAAAAAATAACAAACGAAGTAATAGGGGGTGGGGGTTTGTAATGTTTGTGGTATTTGTTTATTATTTTTGGCAAAAGAGCTGTTAACTTTATAGGGCAATGCCCTACAAAAGGCCCTTTTAAGGGCTATTGGTAGTTTATTATAGATTTTTTTTTTTTTTGTGGTGTTTTTTTAATACATGGTATTAGAATAGGATTTTTTTAAAATTATTTTGTATAATTTCGGGGGGGTTTTGTAATGGTTTTTTTTATTTTTTGTAATTTTAGTGTTTATAATATTTTTTAATTGTAGTTTTCATTTTTTTTAGTAATGTTAGGTTTTATTATTTTTTTAGTAATGTTAGGTTTTATTATTTTTTTAAACAAGTAATTTAGTACGTTTTTTTTTTTTTAGTTTAAACTTGGATTTTATTTCTATTTCACAGGTAAGTTTGTATTTATTTTTAAATAGGTGGTTAGTTAATAATTGTAACTTTACTTTAGGAGAGAGAGAGAGAGAGAGAGAGATATCAAACAAACAAACAACATTTACAATTGGGAGAAAAACATTCAAAAACCTTTGATATATATAAATAAACCTAGATCGCAAGGGCTGATCCTAGGCCTGGTGCTGACCCCTTATTATAATATAGATTCAAATATTTTTGAAGAGAGGAAAAAATATGTAGATACAGCAGAGCTATATGAGATATTGTGTATAAAGTAGGGGGATTGCAGCACTCAAAATTAACTTATTATTGAGCTAATGTGTAGATTAAAGCCTGGTATATTGTATCAAACAATGAAACACAAACACACATTGGTCCAATCAACATGTAATGAATTTATTGCTATAACAACATATTATATGAATAAGGTAGTGCATACTAATGTTCCACCAATTGTATGCCACTGCAGTGGATAGCCTAAATCAAATATAACCGGTTCTGGCAGTAGGTGAAAAACCACAGATAAATTACTAATGCTATAAAACACATAGATGGACATTTCAACACTTAGCAAAAAACTTTAAATCAATAAGACAAAGTTCTCAGAGGAAAGTCCCAGATAGACAGACTTCTTTTCTTTATAAGTATCTCCTCTGAGAAAAGTGAAGCCGTAATGATCACTATTGCTAAATTGTACCGTGACCTTTAAAAAAGCTGACAAAACCGAGGTAAGAGCATCCTCCAAAATCAGCTTTTCCAAATATAAGGATTCGTTTGTTAAAGGCTTGTTAATCCAGAGCAGCAAATACAGTGCAACAAGACATACAACCTTATTCTAGTTGTTATAACTTCAAGCAGCAAAGTCCGGGTATTAAAGGCATTTTCTTGAGGCATAACAGTCAGATAACAGACCGGGACCACGCCTCCGACATCCAGTCTCACCCAAATTGTTCCGTCTCGTTCCTTTGCTCTGTGAGACACAGGTCGAACTTGAGACACAGTTTTAGACTTGATAGACTCTCCTCGCCTCCGCCAAATCACTTCCGGACTTGGTAGTGTGTAACAACGTTAGTTATCTATATATAATGTGTGTGTGTGTGTATATGTGTATATGTGTGTGTGTGTGTGTATGTATATATATATATATATATATATATATATATATATATATATATATATAAAGAACAAGGTGAGTACTGGTAAACTGTGTATTGAGGAGAGAATAACACACACACACGCGCATATATATATATATATATATATATATATATATATATATATATATATATATATATATATATATATATATATAAGAATCCATATAGTGAAGGGCACTCTCAGGTTTTATATAGAATCCAATTTATTTACTTTATCAATAGTATCAACAGAACATGGTTGAGGTTTCAGCCCTCAGTTGGGCCTTCATCAAGACAGTTACAATCTGAAAAATAAACAAAAAACACACAAACTAATAAACTAAGTACTAAAGTGCGAAAAAAAAACAACTAAACCACCCATCACCAATCTATACATTAAATGATAAAAACATAATCGGGAGAATTCAACAATATACCATAGAGAGACAGATAGTTAGCAGCCAGCAGAGATGGTAGTTTGAGCCATGAAGTCATACATAATAACCAGCATCAGGATGGCAAGGCAGGCCAATGCAGAGCAGGGAGAGTCAACAGCTGTGATGTCCCGAACTGTTCGCCCGCGAACAGTTCACCGCGAACATAGCTTGTTCGTGTTCGCCGCTGCGGGCTAACATATGCAATGTTCGATCTGCCCCCTATGTGTCATCATTGAGGAAATTTTGACCCTGTATGTCACAGCCTTCTGACACATTAGAGCCAATCAGCATCAGACACTCCCTCACAGACTTTTCCAGCTCCTTGGCAGCAGCCATTTTAGACTCATTACGACCTTGCTTTCTTAGTGAGAGGAGCTTTTATTGTTGCTGCTGCTGACATTATAGGGAAATAGATAGGTAGGCTAGTGTATTTAGTGTCCACTACAGTCCTGAAGGACTCATCTAATCTCTGCTGTAAGGACAGCACCGCAAAAAAACCTTTTTTAGGGCTATAACTTCAGTCGTTTTTTTTTTTTTTTTTTTTTTTTTTTGTATTTTTATTTGCATTTGCCTGGCTTTCAGCCTGTGTGTGAGGCTCACAGCATATGCTGTGATTAGTGCCACCCCTGATATCTGCTTAACATTAGTTTAAATTTAACCAAAAAAAATTTGAAATTATTTTGCTAGTGTAATTTATTTTCATTTTCTATTAGGCCTGTGTCTCTCAGGCTCACACATTTTAAACTGTGGTTCATTGCTCTGTGCCAGCCACCACTCATATCCGCTTATAACATTATTTTAAATTAAAAAAAAAAAGGTTAAAGGTTTGCTAGTGTAATCTAATTTCATTTTCTATCAGGCCTGTGTGTTTTCATGGCTTACAGAGCATACTGTGGTTAATTGCTTCCCTACCTTCGCTATCAGCCACGACTCATATGTGCTTAACCTTTTTTTAAATAAAAAAAAAAACTTTAAATCATTTTGCTAGTGTAATCTAATTTTATTTTCTATCAGGCCCGTGTGTATCTGACTTACAGAGCCTACTGTGGTTAATTTCTGCCCTACCAAGGCTAGCAGCCACGACTCATATGTGCTGAACCTTTTTCTTTAAATTAAAAAAAAAACCTTTAAATCATTTTGCTAGTGTAATCTATTTTTATTTTCTACCAGGCCTGTGTGTTTTGCTGACTTACAGAGCATACTGTGTTTAATTGCTGCCCTCCCTAGTCTATCAGCCACGACTCATATGTGCTTAACCTTTTTTTCAATTATATTCTTTTATTGGTAATCCAGTTCGGGGTACAGAAAGAAGAACAGGGTTTAACACATTGTTTACAAGATAGGGGATATATTACAAGTCAAGATTCCAAAAAAAAAAAAAGAAAAAAAAAGTAAGAATAGGGAAAAAGAACAAAGTTCAAAACCTTTTTCAGAGTCATTTTGTAAACTTAAGAATACTTCATAGTGAGCTCTCCCCTTGAAGAAAAGAAAAAAAAAATGTTTAAACCAGGTTAAATCTGTCACTAGTTCTAGCAAATAAAAGCCTTATAGCCTAACATAGAACCTGGAGCTCATCTTATTTACCCCTTGGCGGGAACCAATTTTTTTCTTTTTTCTTCCAAACAGTTGTGATCGAAAAAGGTTCCTTAATATAACAAAGTCGATCACAACTACATAAAGCAAAACCAAAGATTCCTACCAAAGTAGAGCATTAACATAAACAAAGACAGAAACAAACAGAACCATAATGAAAATAATAAAAAACAAGACAGAACAAAACAAAACAAACCCAAGAGAAAAAAAAACCACAAAACAAAACAAAGCAAAACAAAGCAAAAAAAAAAAAAAAAAAAAAAAAGGGAAAAGGGGGGTGGGCTACGTCAGTTCCAAGAAAAATGAGATAGATTTGGGATTTACCATATCCCTAGTAGAATAAGTTCACTATCCTTAAAAGGGTAGATTATATACTCAATCTCACTAGGGGTTAGTGCTTTGATAAATTGTGACCATTTGGAAAAGAAGTTTTTTATGTCTTTATCATTGTGTAAGTTAGTGTCGAGTTGTTCAATGATACATTGCTTCTTTAGGCAGTTTTTGACTACAGTTAAACTCGGAGTGGCTTTTAGTTTCCATTTCTTTAGAATCAGATATCTAACCGCTAAAATAGCCATGCTTATAATTTTGCTAGTGTGGTGTAGAGGGGTGAGATTATCAGCAAAGAAGACTATCCTCCTGGGAGTAAATGTAAAAGAAGGAACCCTGACTATATTATTAAGCCAAAATTGGACTTTTAACCAAAAGTTATGAATTTTTGGGCAGTCCCACATCATGTACATTAGGCCAGCAGATGGAAATGAACATTTGGGGCATTTATTGAACCCCACATTTCTGCATTTAGAACCTTTTTCTGGGGTGAAATAGGTCATATGAAGAAGCCTTAAGTGTGACTCCCTCTAGGTAGCTGAGAGAGTGACTCGAAGGGTCTCCTGAATCGAGAAGGTAAGAAAAGCTGGATCTAAGGAGTCCTTTCGAAGCGTTGAGGACCATTTGGAGTGGAGTTTCTCCAGGGTAGCAGAGCCTTTGGAAGCAGTCAGAGTTTGATAAATAAAAGAAATTGATGTAAGCCCATTTTTAAATAATATCAACCACTTCTCTAGCTCTCCAAGAGACCATTCCCATCCAAAATCAGCAATCTGTTTAAGAGCAAAGTGTCTCACCTGCAAATAGGCAAAGAAATTTTTATTTGGGATGTGGAACTCCTGTCTAAGAAAATCAAAAGACTTGATGCATCTCCTCTCAAAATTTAAGAATTGTTCGAGATTTACCAGGCCCAGTGATGCCCATTTGGAGAATAAAGCCGACTTGTACCCCTGCTGAAAACTGGGGATTGTTCAATATTGGAACATGTCCTGAGACCTCAGTGTTTATGTGAAGAGCAAGACCGATCTTTCTCCAGATAAAAATTGGGTTATGGATGGAGCTCATCTTCTTTATTTCATTGGGAATTGTTTTACTATTACAATGGATCAATGCTAGCAATGAATATGGGTATACCATATTACTCTCTAGTTCCCCGTTCGTAATATAATTACTATTGGTAAGCCAATCTGCTGCAATTCGTGCCAGAAATACTTGATTATATCAACGTAGATCGGGTAGAGAAAGCCCTCCCCGATCCCTAGGTAAAACTAGTCTGGCTAACGAAATTCTCAGTTTTCTCTTCTGCCAAATAAATGCTCGCAAAGCAGAGTTAAATGATGTAACATCTTTTGATCTAAGAAGCAGAGGAGTGTTCTGAAGAACATAGAGAATTCTAGGGAGGAGGGACATTTTGTATAAGGCTATACGACCCGACATTGAAAGTGGGAGATTCTGCCAGTTTTTTAGCGTTTCCTTAACACTGGCTAAAACCGGAAGTATATTCAAAGAGTACCAGTTGTCAGGATTAGGTGATATCCAAATACCTAGATATTTAAAAGAGTCCTGAACAACATTAAAGGGGATAGATGTGGATGAGTCCTGGGTTTGTTTAATCCAAAGAAGCTCTGATTTTGCAGGGTTGACACTGTACCCTGAGAACGATCCAAATTTTTGGATTATAGAAAGAAGCTTTGGAATATTTCTATGAGTGTTTGACATATATATTAGTACATTGTCAGCGTAAAGTGCTGTTTGCAGGACTTTTCTATTAATCTTGATCCCCTCTATTTGCTGGCGAATTTGATTTGAATTTGCTAGTGTAATCTAATTTTATTTTCTATCAGGCCTGTGTGTATCTGACTTACAGAGCATACTGTGGTTAATTTCTGCCCTACCAAGGCTAGCAGCCATGACTCATATGTGCTTAACCTTTTTCTTTAAATTTAAAAAAAAAAAAACTTTAAATAATTTTGCTAGTGTAATCTATTTTTATTTTCTATCAGGCCTGTTTGTTTTGCTGACTTACAGAGCATACTGTGTTTAATTGCTACCCTCCCTAGTCTATCAGCCACAACTCCTATGTGCTTAACCTTTTTTTAAATTCCAAAAAAAAATTTTTTAAATCATTTTGCTAGTGTAATCTAATTTTATTTTCTATCAGGCCTGTGTGTATCTGACTTACAGAGCCTACTGTGGTTAATTTCTGCCCTACCAAGGCTAGCAACCACAACTCATATGTGCTTAACCTTTTTCTTTAAATTAAAAAAAAAACCTTTAAATCATTTTGCTAGTATAATCTAATTTTATTTTCTATCAGGCCTGTGTGTATCTGACTTACAGAGCATACCGTGGTTAATTGCTGTCCTACGTAGCAGCCAGCCAGTGCCACCACGCATATCTGCTTAACATTATTTTAAATTTAAAATAAAAACTTTTAAATTATTTTGCTAGTGTAATTTAATTTCATTTTCTATCAGACCTGTGTGTTTCTCACTTACACAGCATACTGTGGTAAATTGCTGCCCTACCTACCAGCCACAACTCATATCTGCTTTACATTATTTTAAAGTTAAAAAAAAATTTAAAATCATTTTGCTAGTGTAATCAAATTTCTTTTTCCATCAGGCCTGTGTGTTTCTGGCCCACATCATATAGTGTGACATAGATTAATATTTTTTTTCCACCACTTATATCTGGTGTAACAACATTAGTGTAAATTTTATGTAAACATTTTTTTTTACATCAGTCCTCTTCTAGTGTTATTTAATTTTAGTTGCCAGGCCAGCCAGGCTGCCATTAGTGCCAGCCTGTGTGTCAGGTTGCCAGCATATACTGTGCCTACTTCCATCCTCAGTGCCATTCCACGACTCCTATCTGGTTTAACATAATATTAAATTTTGTAAAAAAAAAACTTTTACATCACTCTTCGAGTGTTATTTAATATTAGTTCACAGGCCAGCCTGCCACCACTAGTGCCAGCCTGTGTGTCAGGCTGCCAGCACATACTGTGCCTAGTTCTATCCTGAGTGCCATTACTCCTATCTGTTGTAACATTTTTGTAACTTTTTTAAAAACAAACTGTTACATCATTCTGCTATTGTTATGTAATTGCAGTTGCCTGCCTGCCAGCGTGTGTGCCAGGCCCACTTGCCAACTGGTGCCACCAATAATATTTGTTATAACAGTAGTTTAAATATTAAAAATAATACATTTTTGACTCTGAAAGATCAGTCTGCTAGTGTAATCCAATTGCAGTTGCCTGCCTGCCAGCGTGTGTGCCAGGCCCACTTGCTGCCAACTATTCCCACAAATCATATTTGTTATAACAGTATAGTAAATATTTAGAATAAATAATTTTTTGCCTGTGAATCATCAGTCTGCTAGTGCCTTTGAATTGCAGTTGCCTGCCTGCCATCGTGTGTGCCAGGCCACTTGCCAACTAGTTACACCAATCATATTTGTTGTAACAGTATTGTAAATATTCAAAATAAAAAATTGTTAGACTGTGAATCATCAGTTTGCTAGTGCCATTGAATTGCAGTTTCCTCCTGCCTGCCAGCATGTGTGCCAGGCCCACTAGCCAACTAGTGCCACCAATCATATTTGTTGTAACAGTATTGAAATTTTTTTAAATCATAACTTTTTTGACTGTGAATCTTCAGTCTCCTAGTGCCATTGAATTGCAGTTGCCTGCCTTCCAGCGTGTGTGCCAGGCCCACTTGCCAACTTGTTACACCAATCATCATTGTTGTAACAGTATTGTAAATATTTAAAATAACAAATTCTTAGACTGTGAATTATCAGTTTGCTAGTGCCATTGAATTGCAGTTTCCTCCTGCCTGCCAGCGTGTGTGCCAGGCCCACTAGCCAACTAGTGCCACCAATCATAAATTTTATAACAGTATTGAAAATTTTTTAAATCATAACTTTTTTGACTGTGAATCTTCAGTCTCCTAGTGCCATTGAATTGCAGTTGCCTGCCAGCGTGTGTGCCAGGCCCACTTGCCAACTAGTTACAACAATCATATTTGTTGTAACAGTATTGTAAATATTTAAAATAACAAATTCTTAGACTGTGAATCATTAGTTTGCTAGTGCCATTGAATTGCAGTTTCCTCCTGCCTGCCAGCGTGTGTGCCAAGCCCACTAGCCACTAGTGCCACCAATCATATTTGTTGTAACAGTATTGAATTTTTTTTAAATCATAACTTTTTTGACTGTGAATCTTCAATCTCCTAGTGCCATTGAATTGCAGTTGCCTGCCTGCCAGCGTGTGTGCCAGGCCCACTAGGCAGCTACTGCCACTAATCATATTTGTTGTAACAGTATTGTAAATATTTAAAATAAAAAATTGTTAGATTGTGAATCATCAGTTTGCTAGTGCCATTGAATTGCAGTTTCCTCCTGCCTGCCATCGTGTGTGCCAGGCCCACTAGCCAACTAGTGCCACCAATCATACATTTTATAATAGTATTGAAATTTTTTTAAATCATAACTTTTTTGACTGTGAATCTTCAGTCTCCTAGTGCCATTGAATTGCAGTTGCCTGCCTGCCAGCGTGTGTGCCAGGCCCACATGCCAACTAGTTACACCAATCATCATTGTTGTAACAGTATTGTAAATATTTAAAATAACAAATTCTTAGACTGTGAATCATCAGTTTGCTAGTGCCATTGAATTGCAGTTTCCTCTTGCCTGCCAGCATGTGTGCCAGGCCCACAAGCCAACTGTTCCCACCAATCACATTTGTTATAACAGTATTGATTTTTTTTTAAATCATAACTTTTTTGACTGTGAATCTTCAGTCTCCTAGTGCCATTGAATTGCAGTTGCCTGCCTGCCAGCGTGTGTGCCAGGCCCACTTGCCGTTTCCAACTAGTGCCACCAATCATATTTGTTCTAACAGTATTGTCAATTTTTGGTAAAAATAAATTTTGGACTAAGAAGCATGACTCAGCTAGTTTAATCTAATTGCAGTTGCCTTACTCCCAGCGTGTGTGCCAGACATGCCCATTTACCAACTAGTGCCAACAATCATATTTGTTGTCACAGTACTTCTAATATTTAAAAAATAAACATTTTTGACTTTGAAACATCAGTCTTTTTTTGTTGTTGTCAGTCTCACAGCGTACACTGTGCCCACTTGCCCAGTGCCACCACTCATAATTTGTGTAATAGTATTGTAAGTGTACATTTAAAAAAAAATGACTGGCAGAGGCAGGCCACCCTGCAGGTTCTGTGGTCGTGGTGCTGTGATTCCTTTAGACCCTAAAAATATGCACATTGTTCAGACGCCGGGTGCCAGGGTGGACACGAAAAGTTCTGAGGAGGACCTAGTTGAATGGCTAACACAGGACACCCAATCTTCTACAGCTTCCACTCCTAGTCCTCCTAACCTTGACGCACCATCTACGTCCAGCTGTGCTTTGGGCACGTCTCAAGTGACCGCCTGTCGCCACCACCAACACTAGCACCACAGCCGCTTCACTTGATCTGTCACAGGAGTTATTGACACATCAGTTGGAAGAAATGAGTGATGCGCAACCATCATTGACAGAGGATGTAGATAACAGTGATATGTCTGTCAGGCAGCATTACAGACATGGAGATACAGTGTGATGATGATGATGGTGTACCCGCTGCTGCTTCCTTTCTTGATGTGTCAGATACAAGTGAAGAGGTTGATGATGATGTGTCGGTGGATGTCACGTGGGTGCCTGCTAGAAGAGAAGAAGAAGAGGGGGAAAGTTCAGATGGGGAGACAGAGAGGAGGAGACGAGTTGGAAGCAGGGGGAGGTCGTCGCAAGGAGCTAGTGGCACAGTCAGACAGCATTCATCGGCACCCGGGGTCAGCCAGACAGCACGCCGACGCCCATCAACGCATGCTGTTGCCACCACCAGAATGCCGTCATTGCAGAGCTCAGCAGTGTGGCATTTTTTCTGTGTGTCTGCCTCTGACAACAGCGATGCCATTTGCAACCTGTGCCAAAAGAAACTGAGTCGTGGGAAGTCCAACACCCACCTAGGTACAACTGCTTTGCGAAGGCACATGGTCTCACATCACAAACGCCGATGGGAAGAACACATGAGTAGAACAGCACACAAACTGAAAGCCACCCTCCTCCTCCTGCTCCAGCATCTTCAGCCATGTCAACCACTGCTGTACTCCTTGCCCCCTCTCAACCATCCTCCACTGAGTCTCTCTTACGTAGCAGTTCCTGGTCATCTGCCCACAGTCAGGTGTCTGTCAAGGACATGTTTGAGCGTAAGAAGCCAATTTCTCAAAGTCACCCCATTGCCCGGCGTCTGACAGCTGACTTGTCTGAACTCTAGCCTGCTAGCTTTTACCATACAAGCTGGTGGAGTCTGATGCTTTCAAAAAATTTGTATCTATTGGGACACCGCAGTGGAAGGTACCTGGCAGAAATTTCTTTTCACAAAAGGCAATCCCAAACCTGTACTCTGTTGTGTGAAAGGAAGTAATGGCATGTCTGGCACACAGCGTTGGGGCAAGGGTCCATATGACCACGGATAGCTGGTCTGCAAAGCATGGTCAGGGCAGGTATATCAACTACACTGCGCATTGGGTAAACCTGCTGACGTCTGACAAGTATGGAATGCGTGGCTCTGCAGAAGAGTTGGTGACACCACCACGACTTGCAGGCAGGCCTGCTGCTACCTCCTTAACTCCTCCTACTCCATCCTCTTCCATAACCTCTTCCATAACCTCTTCCTCGGCTGAGTCCTCTTCTGCTTCTGCGTCTTGCTCCACATCAATGGCACCCCCCAGCTCCCCAGGTACTATTCCACATCCCGGATACGGCAGTGTCATGCCGTCTTGGGGTTGACTTGCCTGAAAGCGGAGAGTCACACTGCACCAGCACTCCTGACCGCCCTGAACTCCACACCAACTGGAAATTGGAAAGGTTGTTTCTGACAATGGAAGTAATTTGGTGGCGGCATTGAAATTGGGCAAGTTGACACATGTGCCGTGCATGGCACATGTGTGTAATCTGATTGTACAATGATTTGTGCATAAGTACCCAGGCTTACAGGACGTCCTGAGGCAGGCCAGTAAGGTGTGTGGCCATTTCAGGCGTTCCTACACGGCCATGGCGCACTTGTCCGATATCCAGCGTCGAAACAACCTGCCAGTGAGGCGCTTGATTTGCGACAGCCCGACACGGTGGAATTCAACACTCCTAATGTTTGACCACCTGCTCCAACAAGAAAAAGCTGTTAATGAGTATTTGTATGACCGGGGTGCTAGGACAGCCTCTGGGGAGCTGGGGATTTTTTTTGCCAAATTACTGGATGCTCATGCGCAATGCCTGTAGGCTCATGCATCCTTTTGAGGAGGTGACAAACCTTGTCAGTCGCACTGAAGGCACCATCAGCGACATCATACCATTTGTTTTCTTCCTGGAGCGTGCCCTGCGAAGAGTGCTGGATCAGGCCGTAGATGAGCGTGAAGAGGAAGAGGAAGAGTTGTGGTGTCCATCACTACCACAAACAGCCTTATCAGCATCGCTTGCTGGACCTGCGGCAAGGCAGGAAGAGGATTGTAAGAAAGAGGAGTCAGAGGAGGAATGTGGCTTTGAGGAGGAGGAGGAAGACCAAGCACAACAGGCATCCCAGGGTGCTCGTTGTTGTCACCTCTCTGGTACCCGTGGTGTTGTACGTGGCTGGGGGGAAGAAGATACCCTCAGTGAGATCAGTGAGGACGAGGAACGGGACATGATTAGCTCGGCATCCAACCTTGTGCAAATGGGTTCTTTCATGCTGTCGTGCCTGTTGAGGGACGCTCATATAAAAAAGCTGAAGGAGAACGACCTGTACTGGGTGTCCATGCTACTAGACCCCCGGTATAAGCATAAAGTGCCTGAAATGTTACCAAATTCCCACAAGTCGGAAAGGATGGAGCATTTTAAAAATAAATTAAAAAATATACTTTACACAGCGTATAAGGGTGATGTCACAGCACAACGGGAATGTAACAGGGGAAGAGATGAAAGTAATCCTCCTCCCACGGCGGCAAGGACAGGACGCTTTCCTGACGTCTTGTTGATGGAGGACATGCGGACCTTTTTAACTCTCATGCATCGCCAGAGCCTTTCGGGATCCAGCCTCCGAGAAAGACTCAACCGACAGGTAGCAGACTACCTAGCATTAACTGCGGATCTTGACACTCTGAGGAGCGATGGACCCCTTGACTACTGGGTGTGCAGGCTTGACCTGTGGCCTGAGCCATCCCAATTTGCAATTGAACTTCTGGTCTGCCCCACTTCAAGTGTCCTGTCCGAAAGGACCTTCAGTGCAGCAGGAGGTTTTTTAACTGAGAAGAGAAGTCGCCTAGGTCAAAAAAGTCTTGACTATCTCACCTTTATTAAAATGAATGAGGGATGGATCCCGAAGGGACTGACATTGGGCGATACATTTGAGTAAAAAAGGCCTGATGATGAGATGAGCTGCCTTGGGCTACAACTGGTACACACACTGGCTTTTTTTTTCTTATAATGCAGGATGACTTGCGTCACTTATCCGCCAACAACTAGTGTTCAAGCCGCAAGCTTTTAGGGCACTTTCTAAATGTTTTACAAACATCAATTTTTCTGGCCGCTGCTACAGCAGTGGCTGCAACAATACCCAATTTTTCAGTCATTTGTACATGCCTAATTTTTCTGGCCTCTGCTGTTGCTCTGTGGCTACAAAACTCAAAGCAAAAAAAAAGGCACATAACAGTGATTAAACTGTTAAGAATAGTACAACTTAACACACCACTCATATCTGGTGGACCATTAAATTGCACGCGCAGTGCCCCAAATTTGAAGGAGGAGGACCGACCAAGCATCTTTATCCGTCTCTTGGTTGCTCTAAATTATCTCCGGGTTCAATCTATGCCATACCTGTAGTTTATTGTGCAAAAGGGTGGCATATGTGGTGTTTCATGCTGTTGTGCCTGTTGAGGGTTGTGGCCCATCGTATAAAAAGGCTGAAGGAGAACGACCTGTACTGGGTGTCCAAGCACATTTTTTGTTAAATATTTCCGGTTCCTCTAAATTATCTCCGGGTTCCTCAAATCAATGCCATACCTGTACTCGATTGTGCAAAAGGATGGCATATGTGGCGTTTCATGCTGTTGTGCCTGTTGAGATTTGTGGGCCATCTGAAGGAGAACAAAGTGTACTGGTTGTCCAAGCATCTTTTTCCATCTCCCGGTTCCTAAAAATGATCTCCGGGTTTCTAAAATGTATGCCATACCTGTACTCTATTGTTGAAAAGGATGCCATATGTCCTCTTTCCTGCTGTTGTTTCATATGAGGGTCCTGGAGCCTCTTATAAAAAGGCTGAAGGAGAAAGAAGTGTACTGGGTGTCCAATCAATGTTTTTTTCTATTTCCCGTTTCCTAAAAATTATCTCTGGGTTTCTAAAATCAATGCCTTACCTGTACTCTACAGGGAGTGCAGAATTATTAGGCAAGTTGTATTTTTGAGGATTAATTTTATTATTGAACAACAACCATGTTCTCAATGAACCCAAAAACTCATTAATATCAAAGCTGAATAGTTTTGGAAGTAGTTTTTAGTTTGTTTTTAGTTATAGCTATTTTATGTTTGAATCTTTTTATTAAAGGTACACAGAATACATAAGGTATTAACACATCAGTGGAGCAATCATTTTACAGATGGCTTAACAATCAGGGCAAAGTGTTAAAGATAGGCACACTATATATCTTGAGTTCCTTATAGTCCTCTGTTTTATAAAGGTTGAAGATTCACCTTGCTTCCTCATCAGGACCTATATTAGTGCCCCTTGTCTGTTGGTCAATCAGTTTTTAAAGTCAGGCTAAACCCTCTTTTCTTACGGTAGCTCAGAGTATCCTAGATGTGATGTCTCCTGTATACCAGTTTTCTTAAGGGAACAGCGATAATTCTACCTTGAAATTTAAAACATTAACTAATTATAATGAAAAGAAGGAAAGCCTAATTTGCTTTTCAAGGTATCTCTCTAGACTATCTAATTATCGGATTAGGCTGAGAAAAAGATAACAAAAAGATGGAAAAAGAGAATAAAACATAACAAAAAACAAAGCTAAAAAAAAAGGATTGCCCAGAATCTCTCCCCTACTTCCCTCCCCAGGTCCTTTAATAAGTAGGAAACAGATCTAAGTTCTAGTGTTTGATGTTCTGTTTAGTGTCCAGTAAAACCAGACCTTCTCAAACTGTGTCTGTGTATCCATCACTTGGGATGCAGATTCATACATTCGGTATGTTAGGGAAATTCTATTGTATACTTCCTCCCAAGGAGGAGCAGAGGTTTTCCAGTATTTTGCAATACAGGTTCTAGTGACTGTGCAAATGATTCTGATAAATGTATTTATTTGTTTGTTGAACTGTGGTAGTGACTCATGCAGCAAAGCCTGAATCGGAGTTAGTTGAATCTGTTCCTCCAATACAGAGCTAAGCAGAGTGGATATTTTAGTCCAAGTTTCTTGTATTGTTTCGCATTCCCACCACATGTGACAATACGAACCTACTTCCCCACAACCCCTATAGCAATACTTATTATGACTAGATGACATGTGGGCAGTTTTAACCGGAGTCAAGTACCATCTAAACATGGTCTTGATTGTATTCTCTTTCATGTCTGCACTTAATAGTCCTCTACAGGCTGAGCTGAACATGTCATCCCACCATTCTTTATCTTTATTTATATTTAAATCTCTCTCCCAGTTCAAAAGCATCTTGGATTTAAGTGAATTACTGGATGTCTGAATCTGTATGTACAATTTGGATATGGCCCCTTTCGGTCTATGTGTAGAATTAAGCAGTCTTTCTAGTGCATTGGATATATTAGGCTGAAGGTCTCTAATGTATTCCTGTATTGCCGAATTGACTTGTAGATATTGGAACCAATGTAGTTTCTCTGTATCTAATTGGGTCTGGATTTGGTTAAATGTCTTAGTTTTTCTACCATCCATCCAATCTGCCACCCTATATAGGCCCTTATTGGCCCATTTATCTAGTGTTTGTTGTAGATCTGTGGGGAGTAGGTATCTGATTGGGTAAACTAGTGTTTGGCTAGATAGTAGGTTTTGTCTTTTGGTTAAGAAAGACCACATTTGAATAGTTTGTTTTGTGACATGTAGGCCTGGCTTTTCATCTACTTCTTTCATAATGTTTTTATTCCATAGAATATCATCAGGGTAGGCAGAATCTCTAAGTTTAGCCTCCAGGTTAGGCCATATGATTTCACCAAATCTCCCTCCCATTAGTGTCGTCTGCGCCAGTCTTGCTGCTCTATAATATTCTATTATATTGGGGGCTCCTATTCCTCCTAGCCCACGGTGTTTTGTAATGAGCGCAGTTGATATGCGAGCTATTTTGTTCCCTCTAATGAAAACTATTAATTCTTTTTGTAGCTTTTTTAAATCATTTATCGGTATTTTTATAGGGAGGGTCCTAAATAAATATAGTAACTTGGGTAGGATTGACATTTTAACCGATGCTAGTCTGCCTAGCCATGAGAAAGTATGTGTCTTCCATTTGCGGATATTATTCCTAATCTCTTTGTACATAGGTTCATAATTATGTTTATATAATTGGTGGATCTGTGGTGTTAAATGTATTCCCAAGTATTTAAGTGAGTGAGTGGCCCATTTTATTTCAAAGTTGATTTCTATGGATTTCCTGGTATGTTGTGGAAGCCCTAAAGACAGTGCTTCACACTTATCGAGGTTAATTTTGTATCCTGAAATTTGGGAGAATTGATCCAGGAGTTTGTATAAGTTGGGTAGTGATGTGAGGGGTTTGGATAGCGTCAAGAGGATATCATCCGCGAAGAGTGTCAGTTTGTATTCTCGGTCTTTGATTTTCACACCTGTGATGTCTGTTGCCAGTCTAATTTTAGCTGCAAGGGGCTCTATACAGATCGCAAAAAGGAGAGGGGAGAGCGGGCACCCCTGTCTCGTGCCATTTAATATGGGGAAAATCTTAGACTTATAACCTGATACAGATACTTGGGCGGAGGGGTTAGAGTAAATTGCGTCAAGAGCTTTAACAAAGGCACCTCCGAATCCCATATAGCGCATCACAGTCGACATGTATCCCCAGTCTACTCTATCGAATGCCCTCTCCGCATCCAACGAGAGGAGCAGAGAAGGCATCCGAGTCCCCCCTACATAATCTATGATGTTCAACAGCCGTCGTACATTGTCTGGTGCTTCTCTATCTTTTACAAACCCTACTTGATCTGGGTGGATCAGATTTGGGAGGATATGTTTTAGTCTATTGGCTAAGATTTTTGTCAGGATTTTCAGATCTTGGTTGATAAGCGATATAGGACGGTAATTTGCACATAGCCTGTGGTTTTTGCCTGGCTTGGGGATCACTATTATTTTTGCTTGTAACATATCTTTCGGTATACTGTGTCCCTCTAGAATAAAATTACATAAATCTGTAAGATGTGGAACTAATATTTCTTTGAAGGTCCTATAGTATTCTCCTGCAAACCCATCTGGCCCTGCTGCTTTCCCTATCTTGAGGTCCTTAATGACCGATAAAACTTCTGCCCTTGTGATAGGGGCATTTAGTGTATCAGTGTTTTCTTTTGAAAGTGTCTGTAAGTTAATATCCTTCAGAAATGTCGTCGTTTGCTGTTCTAGGGTGTCTGAATGTATTACTTTATTGCCGTCATACAGGCTTCCATAGAAATCTGCGAACGTGTCTGCTATGTGCTGTGGGTGGGACACGGAGGCGCCACTTGCCAGTAAAATAGAGGGGATAATGGAAGCCTTGCATCTTTCTCTTAATTTGTTGGCTAAGAATTTGTCAGGTTTATTCGCATGTATGTAATACTGTGTGTTCAGTCTTTGGATTGCTCTGATTGAGTGGTTATTTAATATGTTGGCCAGGTTGTCTTTCTTAGCTGTGAGGATGGCTAAAACTTCCTTCTTCTGAGTGAGTTTATGTTGTTTCTCTAGGTCAGATATTTCATTATGTAGCTGTGTTAGTTGTGCTTTGTGTTGTTTGAGCCTGATGGATTTATTTTGGATGAGTAATCCCCGCATGTAAGTTTTATGCGCCGCCCAAGGGGAAATTGGGTTGGATGTAGAACCTTTATTGATTTCCCAAAAATCACTTAGTGATTTGATAAATTTATCTTTATGTGTGGGATTTTTTAAAAGTGATGGATCAAAAGTCCAGGATCTAGTTCTCTGGGTGTCAACAAATCCTGTCAAGTGTAGGGATAGTATGGAGTGGTCTGACCACACGCATGTGTGAATTATCGATGTCTGCAAGAGTGGTTGTAGAATCTGGCTAATATAGATATAGTCTAGTCTTGTGTATTGTTTGTGGGCTGCCGAATAGAAAGTCGTGTCTGTTGTGTCTCCATATAAAGTGAACCATGAGTCAAAGAGAGCGTGTGGAGCTAAGTGTTCATAAATAGAGTTCACTAATTTATTGTGTCTAATTTGTTTAGCTGTAAGTTTGGTTTTGGACTCTATAAATTTGGACATAGTAATATTGAAATCTCCCGCCAATATAACTTTATGTTGGGACCAGTTGGTGAGTAAGTTGGAGACATGGCTGAAAAAAGAGTGTTGGTTGTCATTTGGAGCATATATGTTACATAGAATGATGTTAGTTTCAGCAAATTGGCCTTTAATTATGAGATATCGCCCTTCTTTATCTGCAATGGTGGATTCATGTTTGAAAGCTAAATTTGCGTGGATAAGGATCGATACCCCTCGCTTTTTAGTTTCAGTGGTTGCATGGAAGTGTTGTGTAAAGTTTCTAGCCCAGTATTTTGGGATTATATCTCTAGTAAAGTGGGTTTCCTGGAGAAATAAAATATTGGCCCCTAGGTGGTGATATTGAGACATGGCCGTTCGCCTTTTAGCATTGGAATTTAAGCCTCTCACATTGTGAGATATGAGGTGTATTCTTGGGATCATGTAAGAAGTGTATTATGGTGTACAATACTTGTCAGCTTGAAAGTATAGACCTTTGATACATACAGCTCTGGAGGGATGAGTAGCTCCACCGAGAGTTTAGTTATATATTGTTTTGACCTGGGGGGGAGAGTATTCCCGGCATCCTTAAAAGAAATAGAAAATGTTAATAACACAGTACTAATAAAAATCAAACATTGAAAACAAAAAATATAATAACATAGTTTACACCTAGCTATCAGGTAAATGTACATTATTCCTAATAATCGTATTCCAGGGCTAGATGTTGGAGCTGAGCAATAACATTAAGTAAATGGTTAACTAAAGTGTCAGTAGTTTGAAGACTTTTCTATCGTAACTGAACATAACTTTTAAACAAGAACTAACTGTAAACAATTTTCTTCCTCGTATTAAAGGAAGTACTCTAATAGCTTTGTTTCACTGCAGCGGGTGCATAGATAACTCTCCTTTAATAGGTGCTCCTTCTAGAGAGCACCTGATGTTACGGGCATTCAGAAGAAAATTCACATAGGAAGTTTCCCTCCCCATGTGTTGTCATGAGAGTAGTGAGCAGGGAACCCTTTCCCTGGTATCAAGATTATGTCATCTCTTTGTTCTTTTGTGGTTTACTTTTGTCCATTTCGTTTGACCAGAGGTCCCTTGAACCGGATGTGGCTTGTCCTCAGATGGAATCATCGGGGTTTCCATCCCCAATTGTTTGCAAGTAGAAGAGATGTCTTCTGTATCATGAATTGTAATGGTTTTGTTATCCTTGAGGATGTGGAGTGCGAAAGGGAAGCCCCATCTGTATTTGATTTGGTTTTTGCGTAGAAGAGAAGTTAAGGGGCGCAAGGAACTTCTTCTTTGGAGAGTCCTAAGGCTGAGGTCTTGGAAGAATTGAATGACGCTTCCTTGGAATTTGTAGGTTGGCTTATTTCTGGAGGCCTGCATAAGCTTCTCTTTCTCTTGGAAGAATGACAGTTTTATAATAACGTCTCTAGGGGGTGCTTCTCCTTTAGGTCTTGCTTTTAGCGCTCTATGGGCTCTTTCGATAGCAAATTCTGATTCTTCTGTCTCCCCTGTGATATTTCTGAATAAGTGTTGTAGATATGTGGGGAGGTCCTGGTTGGTGACCGTTTCTGGTATGCCCTTTAGCCTTATATTATTTCTGCGCGACCTATTTTCCAGGTCATCGACCTTGTCCTGCAGATCATTGATAGTTTGTTGTTGTGACTGTAAAGCTTGAGAGGAAGCTTCCATTTCATCTGCTACTGTCTCTCTGTGTTCCTCCAGAACTTCTAGTCTACCCCCTAGGTCCGCTAAGTCAGCCCGAATTTCTGTCAGGCTAGATGTGACAGCTGAGTGCATCGAGTCTATTTTACCCCATAGTTTTTCGAAGTTTGCGGCAATGTCCTGTTTTGAGACCAGATCTTTGAGGTCTGCCTTTGTTACTGGGGATGTCTCATTAAGGGGAGAGGGGTCTGCTTCTATATCTGAGTCCCTTTCCGTTGCCATTGTTGCTAGCTCTGTTGATTTAGTGTGGCGCGAGGGCTTAAAGAAGGTGCTCACGTTTGATGATTTATTAGTTTTCTCTCCCTTGCCAGGTTTTTTAACTGACATATTAGCTGCAAGCTGCTATAGTATGAGATACTTCTTGCAAAGGATTAGCAAATAGTTGTATGGAGGTCTCAAACTGTGGGTATTAGCTTATTGTTTGAAAAGATAAAGCTGTCTGGTTATATGCTTATGATGAAGTGTATTCAACTTCCAATGTCCGTTATTTATATAATTCTTTATTGCTGCGTGTGCATTTGTATCGAGGTTTGTGGTGACTTTATTAAGTTTCCTTTTGTAGCTGTGATTCCACCTCAGTTGTATGCAAGACTTTTTTTGGTGTTTATCTGATTAAAAGTGGCCTCAGATATTTTCTATGTTATTAAAAAAAAATGACCCATCTCTGAATTGTGGCTATATTATATTGCTGTGCCTCCAATGGCCCCTTCCAGTGTCTCTGTGTCTAAGATAAGTCAATCTGTGACATCTATTCTCTTATTTCAATGCTGCATTTCTTAAGTAGCTTTGTAATGTAAAGAGGCGCAATTTATCGGCAGGGTAGTCTCCCTTTCTGGCCGTTGTAATTTAGCATTGTCGTGTAGTCGTTACTAGGCCAGTTTATAGAACTTATGGCTGTTGCCTACCTGTGTGGCAATGGAGGGTCTGGTCAGGTCTGGTAGCGGGTCCTCTCGTGGTCGTTGTGACTGCCTTTTATCAGAATGCCTCCCGATCAGATTCTCCCAGGCAATTATATGTCGTTATCGTTGGAGCGCCATTTTTACTGCAGGGCCGCGGCTGGTTTCGGCGCGAACACACAGCGCCTTTGAAAGTCCTCACTGCATGTCCGATTTTTTATAGCGGCTATTCAGCTTGTGGCCCCAGTGTCTGGAACCCTCTCCTGATATTCTAAATTAATTCAGTCAGGTTTTTAAGTTGTAATACTGACTCTTTGTTATTCCTCAGCACGGAGCTCAGAGATCACACGTCCATCTCCGAGCTCTGTCAGGCTCCGCCCCCCAGTTATAGCTATTTTAGGGGGATATCTGTGTGTGCAGGTGACTATTACTGTGCATAATTATTAGGCAACTTAAGAAAAAAACAAATATATACCCATTTCAATTATTTATTTTTACCAGTGAAACCAATATAACATCTCAACATTCACAAATATACATTTCTGACATTCAAAAACAAAACAAAAACAAATCAGTGACCAATATAGCCACCTTTCTTTGCAAGGACACTCAAAAGCCTGCCATCCATGGATTCTGTCAGTGTTTTGATCTGTTCACCATCAACATTGCGTGCAGCAGCAACCACAGCCTCCCAGACACTGTTCAGAGAGGTGTACTGTTTTCCCTCCTTGTAAATCTCACATTTGATGATGGACCACAGGTTCTCAATGGGGTTCAGATCAGGTGAACAAGGAGGCCATGTCATTAGATTTTCTTCTTTTATACCCTTTCTTGCCAGCCACGCTGTGGAGTACTTGGACGCGTGTGATGGAGCATTGTCCTGCATGAAAATCATGTTTTTCTTGAAGGATGCAGACTTCTTCCTGTACCACTGCTTGAAGAAGGTGTCTTCCAGAAACTGGCAGTAGGACTGGGAGTTGAGCTTGACTCCATTCTCAACCCGAAAAGGCCCCACAAGCTCATCTTTGATGATACCAGCCCAAACCAGTACTCCACCTCCACCTTGCTGGCGTCTGAGTCGGACTGGAGCTCTCTGCCCTTTACCAATCCAGCCACAGGCCCATCCATCTGGCCCATCAAGACTCACTCTCATTTCATCAGTCCATAAAACCTTAGAAAAATCAGTCTTGAGATATTTCTTGGCCCAGTCTTAACGTTTCAGCTTGTGTGTCTTGTTCAGTGGTGGTCGTCTTTCAGCCTTTCTTACCTTGGCCATGTCTCTGAGTATTGCACACCTTGTGCTTTTGGGCACTCCAGTGATGTTGCAGCTCTGAAATATGGCCAAACTGGTGGCAAGTGGCATCTTGGCAGCTGCACGCTTGACTTTTCTCAGTTCATGGGCAGTTATTTTGCGCCTTGGTTTTTCCACACGCTTCTTGCGACCCTGTTGACTATTTTGAATGAAACGCTTGATTGTTCGATGATCACGCTTCAGAAGCTTTGCAATTTTAAGAGTGCTGCATCCCTCTGCAAGATATCTCACTATTTTTTACTTTTCTGAGCCTGTCAAGTCCTTCTTTTGACCCATTTTGCCAAAGGAAAGGAAGTTGCCTAATAATTATGCACACCTGATATAGGGTGTTGATGTCATTAGACCACACCCCTTCTCATTACAGAGATGCACATCACCTAATATGCTTAATTGGTAGTAGGCTTTCGAGCCTATACAGCTTGGAGTAAGACAACATGCATAAAGAGGATGATGTGGTCAAAATACTAATTTGCCTAATAATTCTGCACACAGTGTATTCTTCAAAAGGATGCCATATGTCCTCTTTCCTGCTGTTGTTTCATATGAGGGTCCTGGAGCCTCTTATAAAAAGGCTGAAGGAGAAAGAAGTGTACTGGGTGTCCAATCAATGTTTTTTTCTATTTCACGTTTCCTAAAAATTATCTCTGGGTTTCTAAAATCAATTCCTTACCTGTACTCTATTGTTCAAAAGGATGCCATATGTCCTCTTTCCCGCTGTTGTTTCATATGAGGGTCCTGGAGCCTCTTATAAAAAGGCTGAAGGAGATAGAAGTGTACTGGGTGTCCAATCATTTTTTTGGTTCAATTTCCAGTTTCCTAAAAATTATCTCTGGGTTTCTAAAATCAATGCCGTACCTGTACTCTATTCTTCAAAAGGATGCCATATGTCCTCTTTCCTGCTGTTGTTTCTGTTGAGGGTCCTGGAGCCTCTTATAAAAGGCTGAAGGAGAACGACGTGTACTGGGTGTCCAATCATTTTTCTTGTTCAGTTTCCCGGTTCCTAAAAATTATCTCCGGGTTTCTAAAATCAATGCTGTACTTGTACTCTATTGTTCAAAAGGATGTCATATGTCCTCTTTCCTGCATTTGTTTCTGTTGAGGGTCCTGGACCCTCTTATAAGAAGGCCGAAGGAGAACGACCTGTACTGTACTGGGTGTCCAAGCATGGTTTTTTTGTTCAATTTCACGGTTCCTAAAAATTATCTCTGTGTTCCTAAAATCAATGCCATACCTGTACTATATTGTTCAAAAGGATGGCATATGTGGTGTTTCATGCTGTTGTGGCTGTTGAGGGTCGTGGGCCATCGTATAAAATGGCTGAAGTAGAACGACCTGTACTGCCTTGCTGCTCCTTTTCGGCAGGCCAGCTCTTTGCATACATGCCCACAGACTCTGTAACGGATGCCTCTTTTAGGGAGAGGTGCAGCCATAATGCAGGGTCAGAACCTCTGCCTGCAACTGGTATACTCGATTGTGCAAAAGGAAGTAACCTTACCATGGTTCCCTGACTGCACGTCTTTTTGTTATATTTTGGTGAGGGTAATCATGATGGCCATGTAGACCACCCCCGAGAGGCCTGGAAGTAACAGGGATGAAAGTGCTAAGAATAGTACTTCTTTAAACAACTGAGTTAGCCATGGGTCTTAGTCCAACACCGCATGTCTTTTTTTTTGGTTTGGTGCGGCTAATCATGCATTCCATATAGACCTCCCACCATTAGGTGTTGTAACAGGTATTAAACTAATAAGAACAGTACTACCAAAATACAGCCAATTAACAGGCTTTCAAGAGCCAAGGTTTTATTGTTGTACTTTGTTAGGATAATCATGATGGCCATGTAGACCACCCCCAAGAGGCCTGGAAGTAACAGGGATGAAAGTGCTAAGAATAGTACTACTTTAAACAACCAAGTTAGCCATGGGTCTTAGTCCAAGACCGCATGTCTTTTTTTTGGGTTTGGTGCGGCTAATCATGCAGGCCATATAGACCTCCCACCATTAGGTGTTGTAACAGGTATTAAACTAATAAGAACAGTACTACCAAAATACAGCCAATTAACAGGCTTTCAAGAGCCAAGGTTTTATTGTTGTACTTTGTTAGGATAATCATGATGGCCATGTAGACCACCCCCGAGAGGCCTGGAAGTAACAGGGATGAAAGTGCTAAGAATAGTACTACTTTAAACAACCAAGTTAGCCATGGGTCTTAGTCCAACACCGCATGTCATTTTTTTTTTGGTTTGGTGCGGCTAATCATGCAGGCCATATAGACCTCCCACCATTAGGTGTTGTAACAGGTATTAAACTAATAAGAACAGTACTACCAAAATACAGCCAATTAACAGGCTTTCAAGAGCCAAGGTTTTATTGTTGTACTTTGTTAAGCTAATTATGATGGCCATGTAGACCACTCCCGAGAGGCCTGGAAGTTACAGGGATGAAAGTGCTAAGAATAGAATACTTTAAACAACCGAGTTAGCCATGGGTCTTAGTCCAACACCGCATGTCATTTTTTTTGGTTTGGTGCGGCTAATCATGCAGGCCATATAGACCTCCCACCATTAGGTGTTGTAACAGGTATTAAACTAATAAGAACAGTACTACCAAAATACAGCCAATTAACAGGCTTTCAAGAGCCAAGGTTTTATTGTTGTACTTTGTTAGGCTAATCATGATGGCCATGTAGACCTCCCCCGAGAGGCCTGGAAGTAACAGGGATGAAAGTGCTAAGAATAGTACTACTTTACACAACCGAGTTAGCCATGGGTCTTAGTCTAACACCGCATGTAATTTTTTTTGGTTTGGTGCGGCTAATCATGCAGGCCATATAGACATCCCACCATTAGGTGTTGTAACAGGTATATAACTAATAAGAACAGTACTACTTAACACAACCTAGTTGCCGCATGTCCTGTTATTATATTTTGTAAGGGTAATCATGCAGGCCATATAGACCTCCCCCGATAGGGTGAGTAACAGGTATTAAAATGCTAAGAACAGTACTACTTAACACAACCTTACCATGGGTCCCAGAGCATATGTCTTATTATTATATTTTGTTAGGGTAATCATGCAGGCCATATAGACCTCCCCCGATAGGGTGAGTAACAGGTATTAAAATGCTAAGAACAGTACTACTTAACACAACCTTACCATGGGTCCCAGAGCATATGTCTTATTATTATATTTTGTTAGGGTAATCATGCAGGCCATATACACCTCCCCCGATAGGGTGAGTAACAGGTATTAAAATGCTAAGAATAGTACTACTTAACACAACCTTACCATGGGTCCCAGAGCATATGTCTTATTATTATATTTTGTAAGGGAAATCATGCAGGCCGTTTAGACCTCCCCCGATAGGGGGAGTTACAGTGATTAAAGTGCTAAGAATAGTACTACTTAAAACACAACCTAGTTACCATGGGTCCCAGACTGCATGTCTTATTATTATATTTTGTCAGAGTAATCAGGCAGGCCATATAGACCTCCCCCGATAGGGGGGGTAACAGGGATTAAAGTGCTAAGAAAAGTACTAATTAACACAAGCTAGTTACCATGGGTCCCACACCGCGTGTCTTATTGTTATATTTTGTAAGGGTAATCATGCAGGCCATATAGACCTCCCCTGATAAGGGGTGTTACAGGGATTAAAGTGTTAAGAATAGTACTACTTAACACAACCTAGTTACCATGGGTCCCAGACCGCATGTTTAATTGTTATACTTTGTCAGGGTAATTATATATCTAACAAATCTATCTATTTCTCTTCTATCGATTCTATCTTACTAATAATCTTTGTATATCTGTCTATCCTATCTATCTATCTATCTATCTTCTGTCCAGACTGTTTTGAGACAGCCACTTGTGTTTTGGACAAATTTGAAGTAGGAGGACAGACCAATCACAGGGATTAAACTGTGAACAATATTAATACTTAAGAAAACCTAGTTATACCAGAACCACCATGGGTCCCAGACCGCATGTTTGGTTGTTAAACTTTGTCAAGGTAATCATGCAGGCCATATAGACCTCCCCCAATAGGGGGAGTTACAGGGATTAAAGTGCTTAGAAAAGTACTACTTAACACAACCTAGTTACCATGGGTCCCAGACCGCGTGTCTTGTTGTTATACTTTGTCATGGTAATAATGCAGGCCATATAGACCTCCCCGATAGGAGGAGTTACAGGGATGAAAGTGCTAAGAATAGTACTACTTTACACAACCGAGTTACCATGGGTCCTAGACCGCATGTTTCATTATTATACTTTGTCAGGGTAGTTATATATCTAACAAATCTATCTATTTATCTTCTATCGATTCTATCTAACTATCAATCTATGTATATCTATCTATCCTATCTATCTATCTATCTATCTATCTATCTTCTGTCCGGACTGTTTTGAGACAGCCACTTGTGTTTTGGACAAATTTGAAGTAGGAGGACAGACCAATCACAGGGATTGAACTGCGAAGAATAGTAATACTTAAGAAAACCTAGTTATACCAGTACCACCATGGGTCCCAGACCGCATGTTTTGTTGTTATACTTTGTCAGGGTAATCATGCAGGCCATATAGACCTCCCCCAATAGGGGGAGTTACAGGGATGAAAGTGCTAAGAATAGTACTACTTAACACAACCTAGTTACCATGGGTCCCAGAACGCATGTTTTGTTGTTATACTTTGTCAGGTTAATGATGCAGGCCATATAGACCTCCCTTGATAGGGGAAGTAACAGGGATTAAAGTGCTAAGAATAGTACAACTTAACACAACCTAGTTAACATTAACTGTGGTTCCCAGACCGCATGTCTTGTTATTAGATTTTGCCAGGATTATCAGCCAGGCCATATAGACCGCCCCCGATAGGGGGAGTAACAGGGATTAAAGTGCTAAGAATAGTAAAAAATTAACACAACCTAGTTAACAGTGGTTCCCAGACCGCATGTTTTGTTATTATACTTTGTCAGGGTAATCATGCAGGCCATATAGACCTCCCTTGATAGGGGGAGTAACAGGGATTACAGATCTAACAATAGTACTACTTAACACAACCTAGTTACCATGGGTCTCACACCGCATGTTTTGTTGTTATACTTTGTCAGGGTAATCATGCAGGCCATATAGAACTCCACCGAAAGGGGGAGTAAGAGGGATTAAACTGCTAAGAAAAGTTTTACTTAACACAACCTAGTTACCATGGGTCCCAGACCGCGTGTCTTGTTATATTTTGTCATGGTAATCATGCAGGCCATATAGACCTCCACCGATAGGAGGAGTTACAGGGATAAAAGTGCTAAGAATAGTACTACTTTACACAACCTAGTTACCATGGGTCCCAGACCGCATGTTTAATTATTATACTTTGTCAGGGTAATTATATATCTAACAAATCTATCTATTTTTCTTCTATCAATTCTATCTAACTATCAATCTATGTATATCTATCTATCCTATCTATCTATCTATCTATCTATCTCGTGTCCGGACTGTTTTGAGACAGCCACTTGTGTTTTTGACAAATTTGAAGTAAGAGGACAGACCAATCATCTTCTTCTATCTCCCGGTTCAAAAAATGCAGGCCATATAGACCTCCCCCGATAGGGGGAGTATCAGGTTGTAGTAAACTGCTAAGAATAGTACTACTTAAGACACCACAGGTCACAGACCCCATGTCTTATTGTTATACTGTCAGGGAAATTATATATATTTCAAATCTATCTATTTATCTATCAAATCGATCTAACTATCAAACGTATCTATGAAATGTATATTGCATCTATTGATCGATGTAATTTGTATCTATAGAATGTATATTATATATTTTGGTTGATGTAATTTGTATCTATCAAATGTATATTGCATCTTTGGATCGATAACATTCGTATCTATCAAATGGATATTTCATCTATTGATCGATATAATTCGTAACTATCAAATGTATATTGCATCTATTGATCTATGTAATTTGTATAGATCATATGTATATTGCATCGATTGAGCTATGTAATCTATGTATCTATCTATCCAATCTATCTCGTGGTTGTGCAAATGGACTGTTTGCGGTTGTTTGCGGTGCGTTACACTTGGAGCTTGGTCTGTCACTGTGAAGCGGCCGTAACCCTTACACTACCTGATAGATACGACATCATAACTGATGTTTAAAAGCACGTTATTGCAAACAATTTAGGAATGTTAGGTGATTTAGGCCCTTTATGGGTTAAAAGCAGACTCTGCATCAACTATGTAATTTTCCATGGGAGTTTTGACATGGATCCCCCTCCAGCATGCCACAGTCCAGGTGTTAGTCCCCTTGAAACAACTTTTCCATCACTATTGTGGCCAGAAAGAGTCCTTGTAGATTTTAAAGTTCGCCTGCCTATTGAAGTCAATGGCGGTTCACGAACAATACCGTAAGTTCGAGTCCGCCGTTCGCGAACCGAAATTTTTAAGTTTGCGACATCACTATCAACAGCCAAGTAAATAACAAAATTACATAAATAGGCAGCAACTAGGCAAAGTCAATTTCAACATAGTGTGCAACCATTGTGGTCAGATTATTCAAAACAGGTAGGAAAAACAACACATTCTGATAACCAATAAATACACAAACATCATGGAATAACACATAGATAGCATGATATATATATATATATATATATATATATATATATATATATATATATATATATATATATATATATATAATGTGTGTGTATGTGTATATATATATATATATATATATATATATATATGCTGTACTTAATTATTAATGCAACGCTATTTTTTTCTAGCTGTATGCATCTGAAAGAGTGTTGGTCATCCATTGTGTGGTGTTTGAGATTTATAATTTATTTATCTAACACACACACTCATAACTATAAATATATTTTCTCTATGAAATCTATAGGAATGTCTATATTAATTATATATTTTCTGTTAGTTTTGACTATTTTAAATGTGAGACCAACAAAATGGAAGGCAAATAGGCAAGTTTCTTCAAATAAGGTTTTGTAATTTAACATAATTATGTACTTAAAAAGTTTCCACAGTACAAAATAAAACTGAAGCCTATTATAATATTTCAACTACATACTAGTATTTGTGACATTTTTTTCTCATTAAAATGAAAGATGACAATGTCAGGGAGAGTGCAGTATATGCTTGCTTTGTATCTGAAGTTCAAAAGCTGTCTATGGAAAGCGTCCCAGGGAGCCTGCATATTAAGCAATGGAAGTGTGGTACTGCATGCAATTAATTTTCTTCTCTTTTGGGCTGTCAAGGTTCTTAGGTCCATATGACTGAAATATGGCATCTGAGCCCAAAACTGTCATTTCTACACAACAATTCAAACTTCAATAAGAAATACCTTTTTGTTGCATTGAAAGTAAAGTAGTGTTAATAATATTGGTAAAATTATAAAATGTGTAATTTAACAAATATTAAAGAAACTAAACCATATAACCAAATTATGTTTTATTTAACTGCAAATGTTTTTATTTAATGAATTTAAAAATAGCTCATAATTTCTTTATACTTGCAATAATCAGGGGAAATAAAAAAGATTCACTGAAGTGCTTAATGTTATATAATGTATTGAACAGATTAATGTTTCACATGTAGATGTCAATTATTGGTAATACTTAAAATGTAAAAGGGTAATGAAACTTTAATCTTTATTATTAATTATATGATGCAAGCAGTGCCAGCTCAAGATATTGTGCTGGCTGGGTCAGTGAATTAAATTGACGCCCACCCCCCCAATTAGTAACATTACTGATTAGCATATTAATCTTTTCGTCTGGCTGCTGACCTTACTAAGCCTGCCTGCATAGAGTCGATGCTTATGCACAATTGGGAAATAAGTTGGAAGTTAGTTAAGGAAGAGATACATTTGTCCAAACCAATGTCACCTCTGACTTTTCCTTGTCTTTGTGCATGATAAGGGTGTGCTGCTTGGAGCCTGCGACTTCACCCACGGAGACAGAGGATAGGAGTATACAGAAAGATTGGGATATATTCCCTGGAAAGAAATGCTATGTAGCACTCTCTGCCCAGACTGGGGTAGAGCCACTAGTACCTTTTAAAATTTAACTTTTATTTTTCACTTTAAAAAGAATGGGTGAACACAAACAAATTAAAATATCTCTATCTCTAAATGGCTAGTGTCAAATATTTCTGGTTGTTATCAAATTGTTCAAGTGACCGGCTGTTTTTCTGATACTTTTATATGTAGTTTTGTTAGATCAGTCGGTACTTTGTTATATTAGTCAAATCAGGTTAATCAGAGATATTTTAATTTGTTTGTGTTCACCCATTCTTTTTAAAGTGAAAAATAAAAGTTAAATTTTAAAAGGTACTAGTGGCTCTACCCCAGTCTGGGCAGAGAGTGCTACATAGCATTTCTTTCCAGGGAATATATCCCAATCTTTCTGTAAGTTCAGTATTAGATGCTAGCACCACTCCTCAAAGGAATATAGAATACAGATACTAAAATTAAATACAGTATCTCAAACAATTGAAACTAGTGAGGAGCTTGCCTATATAGTGCCCTTGTTATCCTTGTGTGTCGAAGAGGATAGGAGTAGCCTGGGCCTGACAGTGACTCATTCAGGTACTGAAGTGCTGCCCCTTGTCCGTTGGACCCACTTGGTCCCATGGTTGAGCCGGCCCTGGATGCAAAACCAATGCAGAGCTATCTGCTAAAGCAAGCATACATACTGCTGCTTAGCTCTGCTTCATGATATTAGTGTAGGCTTCAAAGATGGTCTTTTGTGCTCTTATTAAGCTCTATTTGGGCACTGTAGAGCAGACATGCTTTCTTACAAATGCCTTTCCTATTTTTTGACAAGAGATTTTCCTTAAGACTTCACTAACTGATGTGCCATTCTACCTAGAGGAGATAGTATCCCCTGGGCTTCCCCCGTACAGATACAACTCCAGTGCCCACACATTGTCAGCAAGTACTTTTAAAGACACTGCTCACTTTTCGAACCAGAACCACAGGTAATTGGAACTGTCCAAGTAGGGGAACTCAAGCTACATTCAGGCCTTCTTCACCTTCTTAAATGCTAAGCTGGATCCTGCCCAACTGGTCACTTAACACCAACAGCAGGGACAAGTGAGGTATATGGATGACTTGAGTATACATCTTCTGCTTTCTTTATCCAAGAGATAAGATATGCAAGCTGTAGTACTTATGAGCCTGCCTTGCCATCTTGCAGCTTGTCAGACTGACTTGTAACTATTATTATGGGTATACTCTCCCTAGGTACTTGGTACTATAGTAGACCGGCTCTTTATAATAGCCCCTTTCAACTTACAATATCACTCATCTTAGAGGCTGAACTTTACATAATATTTCTTTACTGGCAGCTACATTTAATGGGCTTATACCAAATTAAAGACAACAGATACAAATAACACAGCAGGTAAGCAAAAGTATGAACCAGATTTCAGACTGCTATCTAAGACTACGACCAGAGGGGCCATATGACGTCACTAAACCAATCACAGTGTCTTTGCAGATAATAACTGTCACAGAAAGTCCACAGACCTCCTCTTTTTTTTGCTGCTCAGTGGAAACTTGAGTATCATTTTGTCTGTTCTACATATGTTTTAGTAGTTGCATACAGTTTTTTTTTTTTCACCATTGTATCACTGTTTATTGTGCCAGTCAGGCATCACAGACTCTGAACAGGAGTAGCGTTTGATGGTACATGGTGTATACACTTTATATAGACACACATACCAGTGAAACAGTGCTAGTTTTTTAAAAAAAATATTTTTATTAAACAAATCAAACGATACATCAAGGTGCAGTTTCATTGTCATACAATCGTCATCAATACAATATGGTAATATCACTTTTGTAAGACATTCTATGTTTCATCACAATTGTAGAGTATTGCTAATAGTCCATCAAGTGTACATATTCCTCCCATATAAATTTAATGGAATAATAGTCCTCCAGTTTATGTATCAGGAAATAATTATGCTTTTCTGAAGATAGCGTCAAAGTAACACTTTCAGTCCAGTCCCTTATGGAGGTAATTGTCTCTTTTTTTCCACAATCAAGGTATCATCTGTTTAGCACAATTTAACATGATAAACAAAAGCGTGGATCTCAGGTTACAGATCAATTTAGCAGATTTGTGGAAAAGGCACTTCAAGGGGTCAAGGGGTATAGTATTGTGTAATACCTTATTTATTTCTCTAAGCATGGATTGCCAGTATTCGACAATCTTGGGGCACTCCCACCTTATGTGTATTGGCAAGCCTACTTGGCCACATCCCATCCAGCAATTAGCAGTCATTGCTGGGTAGATCTGAGCTAATCTTTGGGGCGTAGAGTACCATCTGCTGAGTAATTTCATGTTAGTTTCACAAAATCTCATAGATGTGGCTGAGAAGTTCATCTGAGAGATGATGGTGAGCCACTCTTTCTCAGTGAGTTTAGTGTTTAATTCTTTTTCCCATTTCTGTGTATACGTAAGGGAGTGTGTGAGAGTTACCCTGCCAGATTAGCTTATTTGAGATGGACAAGTGGCCCTTAGTAATATTAGACTGATAGCAAAGAGTCTCATATGGTGTAAGTGGTCTACTAATTTTAGATTTTTCCGGGAGAGAGGAGATTATGTGGTTTAATTGGTGATACTTAAACCAATAGCTAAAGTATGGTATGTCAAGTTTTAGTATATCTATCCATGGACGTAGCCTGCCATTGTCAAGTACTGTGCGGTAGGGGATTAGAGTATGTATAAAGTGCAATGAGTTTGGAATGATACTATTTCCACTATCGAAGATCTGGTTCGTGATAATTAGGGTTAATGGGGAAGGGTTTGATGAGAGTGCTTTGTCTCTTTTAAGTACACGGTTCCATAATTTAAGTGTTTCATTGGTGAAGGTGGATGTGGTGTGTAGTGCTTTCCGCTGTGATGGTGAGGACCAGCAGGTACTACCAAGATTAATGGAGTTGGCTAGGGCCTGTTCCAACGCTACCCACGTTTGATCCCACGAGCAATGATGCATCCATTAAGACTTTTTCTAGATTTCTGCTACATGAGACATCGCTATCTAATACTCAAAATGAAAGATTTAGACACAATCTAACCGACGAGGAGGGAATGGCAATAAAAAATCTACAGGAGGACAAAACTATTATACTCAGGGAAGCTGATAAGGTTGGTGTCAGTCATCCTTAACTATGCTGATTACCATAAAAAAGTAATGTGACAGCTGGATGATGTAAACACCTGTAAGAAATTGAGATGTGATCCCACCAGTGTCTTCAAGATAAAGATACACCATGCTACAAACCTGTATGGATAAATGACTACATTGATAGCAATACCAAGGCATATATGATGACACCGTACCCCAGGATACCAGTACTATATGTACTGCCCAAGATCCACAAAAGCCTAGTGAACCCACTGGGAAGACCAATAGTCTTGGCTATAGGATCTTTACTACAGCCCATCCCGACCATCATAGATCACCTGCTACAACCAATAGTATGCAACACAGGATCTTTCCTTCTGGACTCAATGATAAAGATATTGAAAGAGGTGACTGGCATCCAACAAGAGACTCTTCTAGTCACATTGGATATAAGGAGTCTATACACCGTGATCTCACAGGCGGAAGGTATAAAATCAGTTGAAAGACAACTAAAAAAATATCCCTACATTGGCCCACCTGTAGAGATCCTGGTGGAGTGGTTGGCAGTGTGTCTGGAACTATATTATTTCCAATTTGAAAATATCTTTTACTTCCAAGTTGCAGGGATGACCATGGGATCTAATGTGGCACCAGCCTATGCCAACTTGTTCATGGCCGAATATGAGACCTATGGAACAACACTGGTTGCAGATAATAGAATTAAACTATTCTGGAGTTTAATAGATGACCTGTTCATGGTATGGACAGGTACGAAGGATGACCTGGAAGATTGGTTAAAAGAACTTAACAAGGTACATTGGGCAATTCAATTTAAGATTTCCTATAGCTGAGAGTCTGTTGAGTTCTTGGATTTGAAGGTTTACAAAAATAACTATGGTCTAGCTACAACTCTATATAGCAAAGATACAGATCCGGTCTCTCTGCTAAATGTGGAGAGTTGCCATCCATCAGCCTTAAAAAAGGCATTGCCCATCTCCCAGTTTAAAAGAACTGCAAGAAACAATACAGAACATGAACTACTGGAAGAACAGATCCAAGAGATGGAAATACGTTTCTTACAACGCGGATAAGAAAAAACTTTGGATGAATGTGAGAGCAAGATTCAAGGCCAGACCCTGCAGGAATTGCTGGAGAGTAAGAGTAGAGAAAAGGACAATAAGATGACCTTTACCACCACCTTTATGAAGGGGAAACAGGGATTTATCAACAACCTACAGCAAGACTGGCCACTCCTGGAAACAGTGTAGAGGTGGGTAGAGCTAGCACTAAGACTCCCCTAAGGCCAAATACAAAGGAACTTCTTCAAAAAAGTTCTAAATTAGACTAGTCTAATTAACAGAAGTAGGGATTATGGAGTATTGGTGCTCTGGGTTAGGGGTAAAATAATATTAACCACACTATGGGGATACAATGTAGTAACGTTTAAGTATATGGTATGTAGAAAACAAAAAAGGGGTAAAAATTGCTTGTGCTCACAGTTATGATATGACTAATCTGATCTGGAGGATAAAGCTTTTGGTGTATATGTTCTTTACGCTGGATAATATAGTAATAATGTCCATTATTTATATAGAATTTTATATTCTTGACAATGCGAGATAGTCAAATGTATAAGGGTGATACGGAATATAATCTATAGTATTAGAATATATACTAAGGATTAGCTCGAACTAAACAGATTACAAAAATATAAATTCTTTAATATATGATTATATTAAAATAACACATAGAATACAATAAGTAATATGATACAAATCTAGTGCAAACTGGTATAAAAAATCAGTGTGGGGATGACAAATTATCTCACTAAATTACTAAAACATAATGAGGTCAAACACAAAATGACAAATTATATTACGTTAGGAAAGTTATATAGCTAATCTAAACTGGACGTCCAGTATAATTAAAAAAAAAAAAAAAAAAAAAAAAAGTTTAAAATGAGAGGTCATAAAAAGTATACATATATATCAAACAATATATATATATATATATATATATATATATATATATATATATATATATATATATATATATATATATATCCAAAAAATATATATGTGCAGTAAAAAAAATGTAGACCACAAAGTATGTGTCTGCATATATGCAAAGGAATATGTCTGAAAAGTCTTATTTAAAAATAATAATGCATTAGTCTTTTTAGAAATATATATATATGTTTCACAATATGGAATGTTTAGATCCTTATAGATCCTTTGTTTAACAAAAAGCCTTTCTGTGACAAGTAATCTTTTAGACCTGGTCTGCCTGGTTTATGGTACAGGACTTTTAGTAACTGATACATTGGTGCAAATAAAATACAGGAACCTGTACGCCACGCACTCTCCGTTAGGAGGGAGGCGTTTTTAAAGATGGTAGAATGGATTGTCTCTCATATATATGGTGACTCCAGTCATTATGATCATCCGTCTGTTGTGATGATAATTCGTCCACTCTCAATGAAGTCCAGAGGTCTTCGAAGACCGCTCCTGCGGTGTAAACTGTAGAAATACTGGGTACGTCAGGAGAGCAGGGTGCTTTCGCTTCTCATATGTGCTGTGGGCGTCTGACATCACTAGGTATAGTACTGTTTGACCATCTATTGCTGGCTATACACATTGATCATTTATCAGCAGTGGTAGTCTTGTATGGAGGGTGTTAGAAACGCCAAGAGTTGGGAGTATAGCTCTTCTGTAGTAAGATGGTCGTATTAATGCTCTCAGATTACTTCAGATGATTAGTATTTCAGATGATTAGTATGCATAAAGCATACCAAAGGTCCAAACAGTTTCTGTTATCTTGTAAGAAAATGGGTTAAACAATGGCACTATTATAGGCAATACCCACTGATTTTGTATTTGTGAAATAGTGTAAAAAACACCTGAGTGTGGTTAAACACTATTTATATTATATTCTATTATTTGTAGGTTGGTGCTTGTGCATATAATGTAAATACATTCAAAAATTGTGAAATTGGAGTTGTTCCACATGACAAAATGCACCTATAGCACTCTGATGCCCAGACCCTCTAGGAGGGGCTTTACGGGAATATAATAAAATATAACTTTTATTGTTGAAAGATTAAAATTGTACACAAACATACATAAAAAACTCTCTCATATAAAATCAAACAAGTGGGAATGAACTGAAATAATTCATAATCTGATACTATTTCAGTATTTGGAGCCTGCGTGATAAGGTTTGCAAGTATCACAATCTGAATTGAAGTTACTGGTGAAGTTTAATATCTTATACCTAATAAATCTGCCCAGGTGATGGGAATGGGAAAATTAGACTAGTTATAGCATGAGTTAACAAAGGCAAGGTAGGTAGTCCCACTGTAGTATAGACACCATGGGTACCTATCTGTTTGTGGAAATTCCAGCTATACTACTTCTGGTATCATGGCCTCTAGTTTGTAACCTACTATTAGGGGTTAGGGGGGTGAACCTACATAAATAGTCATATTAAAAGATAATGACAAGGTAGGAAAGCTCACCCTGTATAGGGGTTGGTGTTAATGGGTAACACAATCTGTATTGCTCTGCAATCAATTATTATATCCAGTAGACAGTGTACCAGTGGCTGGTATAATTATATTGCTGTGTTTTAGTGTTAATAATATTAGGATAGTAATAAAATTTCATTTAAGGTAATAATACTATATAGCTTATCTTATAAATACAGGCCCAAAAATACCCAAATGGGTAAAATTGTTAACGCTCATGATAATATTATTTCAACAATTAGGGCTTTGTATGCGTCTGTTGTATATGTTACACATTTGTAGAAACGTTCAATATAAGTACAATTGGCTTGTGTTTTGACTGTAGTGTGTCCACAGTGTACATAGGTTTATAATATTTCAATTTCTCACTGCGTGACCGATATCTGCAAATGATTACCTTATGTGGTTGTGTTTCAGTTACCACTAAGTGATTGTATCAAGCCTTGGTAATCACTGCCTGATCGAAATCTGCAAACGATTACTTGATGTGGTTATATTTTAGTTACCACTATGCAATTGTATCAAGTCTTTGTAATCACTAAGTAGCACATAAATACCGCTGGTGCCAACAATATTGGCGTGAACTCTTACTGTGTTCGATAAATAATCTGTCAGATCTAATGAAATAGTTTTTTCGGTTAAAGAAAATTATAATAGTATCATCTGACTGTTTTATATTAATTCTTACTGATTCCTTATCCCATACGTTATGACATACCGTAACAACTCAAATATATGTTTTAGTAATCTCTAATGCCGACAACTACAATATGGATGTAGGCGTGACTCCTTGTTACATTCTGGAGTTCATCAATCAAATCATATACATAAGTCGTGAGCAAAAATGTGAATATGTAGAGCGCTGGATATAAACAGAGAATTCCAAACACCTCACTTTGAGAAAGATCCTTCAATCTATTCAAACCGTTTACTAGGTGTGAAGATGAAGTGAGGGCGCTAACAATAGCTAAAGGAATAAGTGGAAAATCTAATTTTATAAAACTTCCTAAATTAGGAAAGTGCGATGTGTGTTTGTGAAGCAAGAAGTGCAAAGATGTATGAATATTTTCCTTATTCTGTAAAGGAGTTTAATATAAGAAGATTAGAGCACATGTTTAAAAAGGTAGGATACAATAAAGTGCTGAGTATAATATGGGGCGTGCAATTCAAAGTGCAAGTGCTAAAAAAGGTATGTAGATATTTCCATTGATATACAGTGTGGTCTATATTTTAAATAGAATAAAATGTGCCGTAAGTAGTGAATGTGTAATGACCAATAATTGGTTAGAAAGAAGTACAAAATATATATTTCATTACAAGTTATATGGCCGTTATATTAGATGCAATGTGTAATGGGGGATTAAATATACCTATAGGATGTACTACAGATTAACTACAATTATTTAAAAGACCCAGTATTTAGACAGAAAAAAAGATTTATTTAAAATACAAATAATGAATTCAATAACCTTATAGGATATTTGAGACGTCTCCCAATATAGTGATCACAGTATCTTATTGGTTTACCTATATATTAAACTTTATAGAAGCATCAATATGATCAAGCAAGAGTGAAATATCTCACAATAGTCCCAATATCAACAATTGTGGCAATTTCCACCTTAAACAAGTTGTAATGTGTGGTACACCGAATGCTGAGGTAAACAGTTCTTTGGTACTTTGTAAAACACTGCCCTTTGTGTCGAACACGCAGTGATATCGAAACAAATAGACACATTAAAATTTTCAGAGTAATATGTTTCTATAATGTACCATCGGTTTTGAGTTACTTTATATATTTTGTGAACAACTGCCCTTAGTGCTGTGCACGCAGTTTTAATGTAGCCTTTGTTTTGTTAACATTTAACAGAGTGAATAGTCTTTAAAATGTACCATCAAGTTCAAGTTACCTTTTTTCTTAGAGGTTATGGTTCTTATGAAGTCTCTGACAAATGTCTTTATTGCTTCTTTGTAGAAGCAGTCCGTTTTACCGCTTGGCTGACAGTGCTCTCATCTCTGCCTCATGTGTTGGCGTCTGACGTCACACTCCCTATGGGAGGAAGTTATGCGATTAAACTTTTTTTTTCGGTTTGCTCCAGTGTCACTTTGTTTGCAGATAGTGATATAACACATAAAATAAAACTGCACTTAGTGCTATGCACGCAGTTTAGTTTGGTTTTCTGTAGGTTAGTTGGTAGTAGAAATATGCAGTAAAAAAAGTATATTGATAACCCGGGTTAAAAGTGTACAATCTGTTCCTGAGATTGACAGAGTTTAAAAAGTTCTAAAAAATTGTAAACAATCAAGTCACACAGCTCGACGCGTTTCACTCTATCCAGAGCTTTATCAAGATGCTTGTGACTTGTAACTTCTTCCTTTTTAAATGTGGTGCCAAATCCTGATTGGTTGCTCCTGATTATTGTTAAGGTGGAATTTTCAGAATGCCTCATAGCTCTGCTTGTATTGTTTCTTGGTTCAATTAATGACATAAGGTAGAAAGATCTTAATGTTTGTTTCAAATATCAGTTTGTAACTTCCAACATATATTCTGTCTTTTGGGAAAGCATGTAACCACAGTAAGAAACTAAATAATCTAAAGATTAATGAATCAGAAAAATGTGTTATCATAAAAGATACTATAAGGTGTTCCACAAAAAATGTAAAATATATCTTAAAATGTTCATGTAATTTATTTTATTTCGGGGAGGCAAAAAAAATGGTGCTATGCACGCAGTTTAGTTTGGTTTTCTGTAGGTTAGTTGGTAGTAGAAATATGCAGTAAAGAAAGTATATTGATAACCCGGCTTGTTCCTGAGATTGACAGAGTTTAAAAAGTTCTAAAAAATTGTAAACAATCAAGTCACACAGCTCGACGCGTTTTGCTCTATCCAGAGCTTTATCAAGATGCTTGTGACTTGTAACTTCTTCCTTTTTAAATGTGGTGCCAAATCCTGATTGGTTGCTCCTGATTATTGTTAAGGTGGAATTTTCAGGATGCCTCATACCTCTGCTTGTATTGTTTCTTGGGTCAATTAATAACATAAGGTGGAAAGATCTTAATATTTGTTTCAAATATCAGTTTGTAACTTTCAACATATATTCTGTCTTTGGGGAACCGTTACATATAAAAGTTACTATTTACATTAGGAATTAAAACATTTCATGATCTGCATCATACATGACTAATTTTTAAAATTGTTCTAAAAACTAAATAAATTAGATATTAAGTCTAGGTATTAGATATAGGTTAAACATAGATAAACACAGGTAAATGAAAATATAAAGTCTAAAACCTACGATTTGGACATAATTCCATGTCCTCTTATTAGGTATATAAAAATCTAAAAAAGTGAAATAGAACAAATTGGATGTAAATAAAATCGAATTAATTCTAAGTACTAAATATAAGTTAAATACATAGATATACACTGGTCAAGGGAAATAGGTAATCTAAAGCCACCAAGTTTGGACATGATCCCATATCCTTTTGTAAGGTATCTAAATACTGATCCAAAAGAGGTAATTTGGAACAAAATGGATATGTGTTAAAAACAATTTAATAGATAATGAAAATGGAATGAACCTTATATCGTTAGTATTATATGTATATATTATGTCATAAAGGGGAAGATGACAGGTGAGCCTTGGTTATAATGGTACAGTAAAAAGATCTTGTTCTAATCTATTAAAAAAAAAAAGGAGTGAGGTCTAATTCAGAGTTTAGCCCATTTGGGAATAATGTATTGTATTTGTATATCAGTTCAGCTTCTTTTATTAATAGCTTTTTTTCTATATTGCCTCCTCTCCAATTTTTTTTAACCTTTTTAATTCCCCAATATAACAAGTCTTTGGTATTACTTTTATGTACAGTTTTAAAATGTTTATACAGATGGGTGTTATCGATGCCATTCTTAATATTATTCAGGTGCTCCCTAATCCTATCTTTAACCATGCTTTTTGTCTCCCCAAAATAAAATAAATTACATGAACATTTTAAGATATATATTAAATTTTTTGTGGAACACATTATAGTATCTTTTATGATAAAGCATTTTTCTGATTCATTAATCTTTAGATTATTTAGTTTCTTACTGTGGTTACATGCTTTGCATGAGTAGCAAGGAAATAACCCTGTAATGTTCTTTCCCATTAGATCTTTTTGTATTAACTGACATTTTTTAGATTGTTTAAGGTCGCTTGGGGCCAAAATTGCTTTTAAATTAGTTGCTTTTTTAAAGATAAAGTTGGGATTATCAGAAATCTTTTCCCCTAAGACATCATCCTCTTTGACCAAATGCCCGTGTATTTTTATAATTTTTTGATAATATTGTGATCCACATGGTAATCTGTAATAAATGGTATTTTTATTTTGTCTGAGTTTTCTATTTGTTTTTCTTTGTAAGTTAGCAGGGTGTCTCTATTTGTGTTTTTAGCTCTTTCTATTGCTTGTTTTGTAACTTCAGTTTTATAACCTCTAGAATTGAACCTTTCTTCTAACTTTTCTGTTTGTTTCTCAAAGTTGTTTTCTTTATTCGTAGGAATTGTCCTAACTGAATATTTCTTTTCCATGAATCTAAATGGTGACTGTTTGAGTGTATATAATTGTTGGCGTCAGTTTTTTTAAAATGAGTCTTTGTTTCTATTTTATCCTCTATGACTAATATTTCCAAATCTAGGAAGGTTATTGTACTTCTACTCCAATTTGAGGTAAATTTCAAACCCCAGGTATTAGTGTTCATATCATTTAGCATTTTACTAAGGTTATCCTCTGTACCCTCCCATATAATTAGCAGGTCGTCAATGTATCTTTTGTAGAGCACAAGGTTTGCGCCATAGTTACCCATTTCCAAAAATTCAGTCTCTCAAAAGCCCATGAAAAGATTGGCGTAACTAGGTGCAAACCTTGTTCCCATAGCCGTACCTTCTATCTGGAAAAAAAAGTTTTATTCAAAGGCAAAATAATTATTTTCCAATATATATTTCATACTTTTTAGATAAAGTTCCTATGTTGGTCTGTCATGTTTTTATCCATTTTTAGGTAAGAATTAACTGCTGAGATACCCTTTGAGTGATTAATAGTAGTGTAAAGCGATGTAACATCTGCTGTAGCTAAGATCATATTTTTATTCCATTTAATAGAGTTTAACATTTTTAAGACTTGTGTAGAGTCTCTAAGATAGGAATCTAGTTTTTTTACATGGGTTTGTAGGTAATTGTCAACATAATTGGATAGATTAGCGGATGGTGAATCTATCCCGGAGATAATAGGTCTGTCAGGGGGATTGATCAGGCTCTTATGGATTTTTGGCAAAAATTAGAAAATGGGAATTTTAGGGAATTGTAGTGTTAAAAACTCCAGTTCTTTTTTGTTTAATATTCCTGATTTGTCACCATCCATTTATTTAGAGTTTTTTTTAAATTTTTCTGTAGGGTCGAAATCTAACTTTTTATAAGTTTTTTGGTCACCAAGTAATCTATATGCCTCCTTCAGATAATTTTGTGTGTCCATCAGGACAATCCCTCCCCCCTTGTCTGCCGGTTTTATTGTGATCTCTGCATTTTTTTGCAAATTTTCTACCACCATTTTGTCCTTTAGGCTCATTATATCTCTTTACTTTCGGTAACTTACATTTCCTAACTTCTTTACAGACTAGTTTTTCGAAGGTTTCTAAATAATTTCCCATTGCACAGATTGGATTAAATTTTCAAATTTGTGTGTGTGACATTATCTGTAATTGTTGGTTTAGGATTTAATTGTCTCTCCACGTTTTTTTTTAGAAAGAATCTTTTTAAAGTTAGGTTTCTGACATTTTTTTTTAATGTGGATATGTGTATTGAACTTATTAATTCTCACTGTTGGAGTGAATGACAGACCTAAATTTAGAACCCTTTCTTCTTCTTTGTTTAAAATGGTGCTGCTCAAATTAAAAATGCCGTTTTTTTTGTATCAGTTACCTCAACCTTTTAGCCTCATTTGGACAATTCTCTTCCCTCTAGATTTCTTCTCTTTTTTTAATTGAAATCTTTCTTGTCTGCTTAAATCTTTTGAAGTGCCCTCTTCTCTAAAAAAAAAAAAAAAAAAAACACCTCATCATTGGTTAATTTTTCTTTAGTGGAAATGGGGTCTCAAAGTGTTTCATACCTATTATATGTTGGTGTTACCCAATCATCATCTTGTTTATGGCTGTTCCATCTGTTAGTTCTTCTAGGATATTCCCAGTTATTATGTCTATTGTCTCTGTGTGGATAGTGTCTGAATGTATTGTGTCTGAATTCTGAATAGAAATGTTCCCTATTTCTGTATCTGGCATATTCTGGTCTCTCATAAGTTGGGTGCCTATTGTGATGTCTATCTTGTTCATAATTGTTGAAAGTGTTACTCTTATAAGGTTGATTCCTGTTGTAAGATTAATCCTGCTCAAAATTGCTAAAGGAGTTGTGATAGGTATTTCTATTGTAAGACCTGTCTTGTTCATAATTCTGATTATGAGTATTTACATTTCTCCTATTATCATATTCATTATAGTTATATGAATATGTGGTTCTTATTGGTTTAAATTGTACAGATTCCTCTTTTGATTCTCTTCTATTTTGATTAATTCCAGATTCTTTATCATTACCATCTACTGTTGGTGTGTTGTCATTTATATCTCTTTCCATTTTTCCCCATTTTGTCCTTAGGAGGTCCTTATTTAGTTTAGTTAGTTTGTCAATGATTATTTTTTGTTTTTCTTTATATTCATTACTATCTTTTTTATCCTTTAATCTTTCTTTTATTTTTTTATTTTTTTATTTTTTTAAATTAGCTTTATTAAGATAGTAAAAAGATGGATTTACAGGTTGGGGAGACGCAGCTCCAAATTTGTACATATTAGACGTAGCAGTACATGTTATATATTGGGCTAATTTAAATTTACTATCGTAACAACAACAACACAACATTGGACTGGACCGGCTAACACTTACTAGGAAATCTGGCCCTCAACAAATGGGAAAGAAATCTAGAAAAGAACAAGGTAAAGCCGTTATAAAATTCTGACACTTCTCTTTTATTAAAATATCTCAGGAGAGAACTCTAATTGTTAGACTCCATTATTTCTCCGTACAACTAATGTATGATATTGGACCCACCTATCTATCTTTAAGGTATATTTCCCATAGTGATACAACTTGTGCATAAACTTCCATTCTATCCATTTGTAAATAGTAGAGTTCCTCGAGGTGAACCAATTTGGAGACTCTTTTAACCCACATCTCTATAATAGGGGGATCTTTTGACCTCCAGTTCTTAGCTATCAAAAATTTTATGCTATTTGACATAATAAAGAACAGTTTAAGGGAGGGCTTATGCTTATTTTTTTCGGGGTTTATTTAGTAACCAGAGTAGGGGATCCAAGGGGAATTGTGTTTCAAGTATGTCTTATATTTCTAAGATAACTGATCTCCAAAGATTTTGTATGACTGTGCACCACCACCACATGTGGGCCATGCCACTGTTGGCATGGCCGCAACACCAGCATTTGTTTTGGGATTTGTGAAATAGTCGGTGAAGTTTATTAGGTGTGTAGTACCATCTATGGAGCAATTTTAAGTTAATTTCCAAAGTAGCTGTGGAGAGAGAAGTCTTGAGTGTTGTGTATATTATTCTCGATCTGACATGTTGTGGGATTATTATCCCTAAATCCCTTTCCCAACTTTCCATGTAGGGAATAGGGTGTCCCGGAAAAGGTGTGATCAGTATCTTATATATTAGTGATAGGGTATGTCGAATTGGTGGGTCTCTGATGCATAACTGTTCGAATGAGGTTAATGGTCTGTTCATGTTGGAAGATTGGACATGAGTTGTGAGGAAGTGGTGTATTCGACGGTATGTGAACCAATTAGTTAAACAGGAGAAGCCTTGTTGTATCAAGTCTGTTTGTGGTTTGATCTGTTCGTTGTGGACAAGCCAGTAAACTGGAAAGTCATGGAGATGTGAAGAATAGGAGTGTTTATTTATGTTAGGTCCTAGATCTAATTCTCCATTTTTTACCAGGGATGTCAATGGAGAGGGCCTAGAGGAGAGGTACGGGAATAAAGTTAGCATTTTATGCCATGACAGATAGGTTTCTGTGATAGTAATAGTCGACTGGGGGGCCTTGTCTCTGGGATGTTTAAAGGCCCAACATGGCCTGCTAAGGTTTTGGGATCGAGCAATTCTATGTTCCATATCAACCCACCTCTTGTGTTGTTTATGAACATTCCAGTCCATGATTCTCTGCAGGAATATTGCGTACCTATAATAAGTTAAGTTGGGTAGGCCTAGACCTCCCTGTAGCTTAGGGAGGGACATAATAGTTTTATTAATTCTAGAATGCTTTTTATGCCATACAAAATCACTAAGCACACGTTGTAGAGAAGGTAAATATCTTTCTGGTAGGGGGATAGGTAGGGTTTGAAGGATATATAAAATTCTGGGGAATACATTCATTTTTATTAGGTTAATGCGACCCAGCCAAGATAGTTTTTTGGATCTCCAAGTCGAGAGGTCTCTAATTACTTCAAATTTAATTTTTTAATAATTAAGTTGAATCAGTGCCTCCGTAGATGTGGCTAAATGTATTACTAAGTACTTAAGATGGCGTTTGTTCCATTTAAATGGGGATACATTTTCTAGTTGTTCTGTCTCTCGCGGCCCAATGGTAATATTTAGTATTTCGGATTTTGTAATATTGACCAAGAAGTTGGACATATCATGGAAAACTTGAAATTCCCTAACCAGTAGGGGTAACGAGGTCATGGGGTCAGTCAAAGTAAATAACAAGTCATCAGCGAACAAAGATATGGTGTATTGCTGATCATCTATTGTAACTCCTGCAATATCTGGATGGGATCTGATCCTAATTGCTAATGTTTCGCTTACGCAAGCGAATAGCAGGGGGGACAATGGACACCCCTGCCTTGTCCCATTAGATATTGTGAACAGTCTTGATAGGGTTCCATTTATTAGTACCTTAGCGCTAGGGTTAGTGTATAGAGATATTATTCTTTGTATCACTTTCTCCCCAAATCCCGTGGCCTGAAGTGTCATCTGTAGATAATCCCAGGCAACACAGTCAAAAGCCTTATCTGCATCGATAGAGAGTGCTATTAGTGGCAATTTGTGGTCTTGGGCATAAAAAATAGTATTTAAGGCTCTGACCGTGTTGTCTTTCGCTTCCCTCCCCATAACAAAGCCCACCTGGTCGGGGTGTATGAGATCAGGTAACAGGCTATTGATTCTATTTGCTAACAATTTCGAATATATTTTTATATTGGTATTTAACAAAGATATTGGGCAGTAGCTAGTGGGTTCATCAGGGGGTTTTTGGGGTTTCAATAGTATAGATATATGGGCTTCTAGGGCTGATCCTGGGAAAGGGTGAGTAGAATCTATAGAATTAAAGTACTGCAATAGATGCGTGGATAGCTGCTCTGTAAAGGTTGAAAAATATTTATATGTATAGCCGTCAGGGCCTGGAGCTTTACCGGTGGGTAGATTTTTAATTACAAGTTGTAATTCTTCTAGTGAGAAAGTCTCGTCTAGCGCTTCCCTTTGTAACTGGGTTATTTGGGGAAGTTTTAATTTAGAGAGGTATCCTGATATTAATTGTTGTCAAGATTGACTAACTAGATCTTTGTTTTGTGAGCGTGTAGGAAGATTGTATAGTTTTTGGTAGTACTTTCTAAATGTTTCTGCAATTGCCTGTGTAGCTCGGTGGGATCTCCCCTCACTATCTTTTATGTGAAGAATATAGTTAGATTTTGTTGTTTTTCTTTATGTATCTGGCTAGAGAACGTCCTTGTTTATTTAAATCAATATATGAGTGCTGTCTGAATTAAAAAGCTTTTCTACTTTGTTCCTTCCCCAGGATTGAAGCCAGTTTAAACCGTGCAGTCGGAAGGGTTTGCAAAATGGACTCGTCTTCTGGCTTTGTTTTATGGGTCTTCTATAATTGGGATATTTCTGTAAGAAGGGTAGTGGTTGTTTCTCTCTGTAGCTTGGAAAGGTATGCTTTGCAAGCCATCAACTCACCCCTAATGGTACATTTATGGGCTTCCCAATTGGTTTGTGGGGATGTGTCTGTGTATTTATTATGTAGAAAAAAGTCTTCTATCCTGTTTTGTATTTTTAACTTAATAGTGGGGTCTAGTAGTAGGCTGTCGTCTAGTTTCCAAATGTAGTTTGTGATAGGCTTAGAGGGCCACTCCAGGGCACAACGTACCGCCGCATGGTCCGACCATGTTATCGGTGAGATATCTATGGACCTCACCAAGCTCATACTTGTTATGTCTGTGAATATATAATCAAGCCTACTGTACATTTTATGAGGAAAAGAATAGAATGTATAATCGATGGAGTCTGGATTCGCCTCTCTCAAGACGTCTAAGCAACCCATTTGTTGCAGAATATTATTCACTTTCTTGATGTTATTTTTGGACATAGAAACATTATGAGTGGAACCGTCTATATTAGGGTTTAATGGAAGGTTAAGGTCGCCCCCAATAATTAATGTACCTTTTTGGATATCGAGTACCACGTTTGACTCTTTTTTGAGGAAGGAGTGTTGTTTTTGTGCGGTGCATATACTGAGGTTATTGTGATGGGGAGGCCATATAGAAGGCCTGTTAGAATAATAAATCTGCCTTCCCTATCTCTGTTGACGGAGAGCTCTTGAAAAGGGATTCCCTTTCTGATCAAGATGCCAACTCCATGAATTTTTTTTTTTGTGTGTGGGATGCGTAATAGCTTTTCCCAAATTTATAATGAAATGACCTAGGTTCTCTTCCCTTTAGAAAATGAGTTTCCTGAAGAAGTATGATATCCCCTTTTTTCCTTTTAAAATCAGCTAAAGCTGTTGTTCTTTTCCTAGGTGAGTTTAGTCCCTTAGTGTTTATAGTTATAACATTAATGTTTCTACTTTCACTTTTCTTATTATGTAGCGCCATATATAACTGTTTTGGGTGTGATTTAGTATGACTGAGAGCTCCCCCAAATGAACGTCAGTAGAACAGAGAGAGAAATACATGTAATATGGTGTGTTGCCGTCCAGTCCTGAACATTAAGTAAACTTAAAAACAACAAGAAACAATACATAACAATCATAATAACATACTTTAAAACATAACAAAACCATATTTTGTCGTAAAATCGACAATTTGCAAAGAGGAATGATCCCTCCTCCCCAGCAGCCCCCGACTGTAATGACCAATCCCCCCTCTCTATACCCATGGGTGGTGATATGAAGGATCTTATGTGGTCAGGGGGGGGTGGCCTCCATCATACTTTGTTTATTTATACAACTTTCCTTGATATAGGTGAAAGACGAATTGGCAATGAGATAAAGGGGGAGTACAGGGTACCCAGAAAGGCGAGTGCAAATATGGGTCGGTGAAAAGCATGCACGGGGAGCATTAAATCTTGTCAGCATGTAATTCACTTAACTAGTGGTTAATATATAAACCCAATACACACATAACCTAAATCAAGGTACATTTGAGTATCAAGGCCATCTGAATGATGGGATGATAAAAGAATATTTTTATCGTCTTTTGACAAGTCAAGTAAAAGCAGCTTCTTGGTGGTAAACAATCAGCATTGGTCAAGAAGAGAAGATTATACTTATCTGCAGGTTTGTGTCCAGAAATTACTCTATCCGAGCCAAGGAGAAAGTCAAGGTGGAGGACCCTGATGAGTAGACAGGTCACGTTGTTTATGCTTGGAGGAGACTGTGGTCCATCCTGCTCGCAAACTTGGGGGTACATTGTTCTTCTTGGAAACTTTGGAACTTCCATCTTCATCTGTTAGTGTGGGAGGGGCGTTGAATGTAAGGCCTAGTGCTTTTCAGAGAGTGTCCAAGTCCGAAGACTCTCTGTATATCATTAATTTGCCCCATGAGGTATGAGAAGGCTGAAAGGGAAACCCCATCGATAGCGAAGATTATGTTCTTGTAACACAGATGTGATGAACTTTAAGGATTTCCTCTTTTCTATCGTTGTTGGGCATAGGTCTTGGTAAATTTGTAATTCTTTATCTTGGAATGAGAGAGAATGTATGTTTCTTGCAGCTAGCCAGATAGATTCTTTATCCTTGTAATGTAATATCCTTGCGATCACGTCCCTTGGTGGCGCAGAGGGATTAGGACGAGGCCTCAGAGCCCTGTGGGCCCTTTCTATGGTGGAATCTGTGAAGGTGGAGGATTTGGTTATAAAGTGGAAGAGATTTAATATGTAGGAGTGGAGGTCCTCAGTTGATATCTCTTCTGGAATACCGCGTATCCTTAAATTGTTCCTCCTACTCCTGTTCTCTAAATCCTCCACCTTATTCTGCAGATCATTGATCATGGAAGCCTGTTGAGCTAGGCCAGATTCTGTATTGCTTAGCATGGAGTTGATCACCTCTTGACTATCTTCTAGGTCCTCAATTCTGTCTCCTAGTGTGTTAATTTCTATTTTGACCGTAGAGATCTCTGATTGTATAAAATATTTAAGGTCAGCAATATCAGATTTTGAGGGTAATCTATCTATGGTAGCTTGCAGGGTAGAGAGTTGTTGCTGGGTTATAGATTGCTCTGTGCTGTACATGGTTGCTTGGTTAGGGACATCATCTGAATGTCCTTTTGGTGAAGGGGGGGGGGGGGTATTCATTTTCCCTTGGTCTGAGGGAGAGAAAAAGGCAGATACTGAAGTTGTCTGTATGGCAGGTTTTCCAATTTTGTCAGATTTAGATGGCCTCCTGGATGACATCTCTACAATCAGTTGTAATTGTTTAGAAGTGATTGAAGATTGAAACAAAGTGGCCCAATTTGTGTGATTCAAATATATATACAGTTCTCACCACCTCTCACCACCTTTCCCTCCTCCTATGTTAGTGTTTCCTGGAAAGGTATATATGATGATTCTTTTCCCCTTTTGGTTTCAGTGCTTCTTTTCCACATAAATGTGAGAGCCAAATTGAGCGATATATATTAATGTTCTGTGTTATCAGAGTGCTGCATCTTTGGCAGTTTAGATATTGTTTTCTGACAATACTGCCTGTCTTTAAGCTATTCCCTGCATCCTTCTATTTTGTTATATATGGTGTGTAGATATCGTATCAAAAAGTATAATGAGCATTTGATCTATTTCAGGGCTGTTCTGAGCTGTGCTGACCTGCTTCTCATTCACTTTTAACTTTTCAGGCCGTTGCGCTCTCTGTGTCGGTATGCCACGTGGGGATGCAGGCCCAGAAGGCCTAGGAATCAAAAATGGCGAACAGGGTTTTCAATGTCTCCTGCCCCTCACCCCTACATCTCCCGCCGCTTAATAACTTAGTATAAGGCGGTATTTTATAAAGTTCCTTACCGCCGACACGCCATCTATTAGAATATGTCTGCCAGGTGCTCCATGTCTATGGGACTGTGCAGCGGTATCACAAATCAGCTGTTTAGGGTTGTTTGAGTGCACCGGCTCTGTGTTCGGATATTCCGGTTAGGCAGTTCACCCCATACACCCCTCCAGCTCGACCTCCGTTATGGGAAAGTGTCTTAGGGCAGCTGCTAGAGAAGAGCGGTCCTGGAGCTCACATACTACTCGGCCATGTTCAAGCATGGCCAAGCCCGCCTCAATCTTTCTTTTATTTCTAATATATTTGATTCAATCTCTGTTAGTGTTTTTTCCTTGATCTTTTTAGGATATCTATTAGCGTGTTGGATGCCCTTTTTAGGGTATCAGTCCATTCGGTCTGCAATTTGTCTGTTAATTTAAAGGTACAGTTCTTATTCCATTTTTAGGCCTTTAGGGATGATATCTTTAGCTGTATATCTGTTAAGGAAAACCAATTCCATCTTTTGTTTTAATTCCTTTATCATGTAGGTTTCTAATTTATACATTAAGTCTGAAGTTTTTTCAGATGAAATGTAACTTGCAGGAGGGTTATTATCATCTTTTAGTTCTAAGTAAATCTGATCTCTATATTCAAAAATGTCTTCCATATCAGAAACTAATTAGATTTATATAAAGATCTATTTAATTATATCTTATTACTGCTACTTTTAGAATTATTTGGGGGTAATGTCTGTGATGGTATATCCTGCTGCAACTACTTGTGAAGGAAAATAAACAGTGAGCAAAAATGTGAATATGTAGAGCGCTGGATATAAACAGAGAATTCCAAACACCTCACTTTGAGAAAGATCCTTCAATCTATTCAAAGCGTTTACTAGGTAGTGTGATGATGAATTGAGGGTGCTAACAATAGCTTAAGGAATAAGTGGAAAATCTAATTTTATAAAACTTCCTAAATTAGGAAAGTGCGATGTGCGTTTGCAGTCAAGAAGTGCAAAGATGTATGAATATTTTCCTTATTCTGTAAAGGAGTTTAATATAAGAAGATTAGAGCACATGTTTAAAAAGGTAGGATACAATAAAGTGCTGAGTATAATATGGGGTGTGCAATTCAAAGTGCAAGTGCTAAAAAAGGTATGTAGATATTTCCATTGATATACAGTGTGGTCTGTATTTAAATAGAATAAAATGTGCCGTAAGTAGTGAATGTGTAATGACCTATAATTGGTTAGAAAGAAGTACAAAATATATATTTCATTACAAGTTATATGGCCGTTATATTAGATGCAATGTGCAATGGGGGATTAAATATACCTATAGGATGTACTACAGATTAACTACAATATTTAAAAGACCCAGTATTTAGACAGAAAAAAAGATTTATTTAAAATACAAATAATGAGTTCAATGACCTTATAGGATATTTGAGACGTCTCCCAATATAGTGATCACATTATCTTATTGGTTTACCTATATATTAAACTTTATAGATGCATCAATATGATCAAGCAAGAGTGAAATATCTCACAATAGTCCCAATATCAACAATTGTGGCAATTTCCACCTTAAACAAGTTGTAATGTGTGGTACACCGAATGCTGAGGTAAACAGTTCTTTGGTACTTTGTAAATCACTGCCCTTAGTGTCGAACACGCAGTGATATCGAAACAAATAGACAGTAAAATTGTCAGAGTAATATGTTTCTATAATGTACCATCGGTTTTGAGTTACTTTATATCTTTTGTGAACAACTGCCCTTAGTGCTGTCCACGCAGTTTTAATGTAGCCTTTGTTTTGTTAACATTTAACAGAGTGAATAGTCTTTAAAATGTACCATCAAGTTCAAGTTACATTTTTTCTTAGAGGTTATGGTTCTTATGAAGTCTCTGACAAATGTCTTTATTGCTTCTTTGTAGAAGCAGTCCGTCTTACCGCTTGGCTGTTACAATCTGTTCCTGAGATTGACAGAGTTTAAAAAGTTCTAAAAAATTGTTAACAATCAAGTCACACAGCTCAACGCGTTTAGCTCTATCCAGAGCTTTATCAAGATGCTTGTGACTTGTAACTTCTTCCTTTTTACATGTGGTGCCAAATCCTGATTGGTTGCTCCTGATTATTGTTAAGGTGGAATTTTCAGGATGCCTCATACCTCTGCTTGTATTGTTTCTTGGTTCAATTAATGACATAAGGTGGAAAGATCTTAATGTTTGTTTCAAATATCAGTTTGTAACTTCCAACATATATTGTGTCTTTGGGGAACCGTTACATATAAAAGTTACTATTTACATTAGGAATTAAAACATTTCATGATCTGCATCATACATGACTAATTTTTAAAATTGTTCTAAAAACTAAATAAATTAGATATTAAGTCTAGGTATTAGATATAGGTTAAATGCATAGATAAACACAGGTAAATGAAAATATAAAGTCTAAAACCTACGATTTGGACATAATCCCATGTCCTCTTATTAGGTATATGAAAATCTAAAGAAGTGAAATAGAACAAATTGGATGTAAATAAAATGGTATTAATTCTAAGTACTAAATATAAGTTAAATACATAGATATACACTGGTCAAGGGAAATATGTAAGCTAAAACCACCAAGTTTGGACATGATCCCATATCCTTTTGTAAGGTATCTAAATACTGATCCAAAAGAGGTCATTTGGAACAAAATAGATATGTGTTAAAAAAACAATTTAATAGATAATGAAAATGGAATGAACCTTATATCGTTAGTATTATATGTATATATTATTTCATAAAGGGGAAGATGACAGGTGAGCCTTGGTTATAATGGTACAGTAAAAAGATCTTGTTCTAATCTATTCAAAGAGAAAAGGAGAGAGGTCTAATTCAGAGTTTAGCCCATTTGGGAATAGTGTATTTTATTTGTCTATCAGTTCGGCTTCTTTAATTAATAGCTTTTTTTCTATATTGCCTCCACTCCAATTTTTTTGAATCTTTTTAATTCCCCAATATAACAAGTCTTTGGTATTACTTTTATGTACAGTTTTAAAATGTTTATATAGATGGGTGTTATCGATGCCATTCTTAATATTATTCAGGTGCTCCCTAATCCTATCTTTAACCATTTTTTTTGCCTCCCCGAAATAAAATAAATTACATGAACATTTTAAGATATATATTCAATTTTTTGTGGAACACCTTATAGTATCTTTTATGATAACACATTTTTCTGATTCATTAATCTTTAGATTATTTAGTTTCTTACTGTGGTTACATGCTTTCCCAAAAGACAGAATATATGTTGGAAGTTACAAACTGATATTTGAAACAAACATTAAGATCTTTCTACCTTATGTCATTAATTGAACCAAGAAACAATACAAGCAGAGCTATGAGGCATTCTGAAAATTCCACCTTAACAATAATCAGGAGCAACCAATCAGGATTTGGCACCACATTTAAAAAGGAAGAAGTTACAAGTCACAAGCATCTTGATAAAGCTCTGGATAGAGTGAAACGCGTCGAGCTGTGTGACTTGATTGTTTACAATTTTTTAGAACTTTTTAAACTCTGTCAATCTCAGGAACAGATTGTACACTTTTAACCCGGGTTATCAATATACTTTTTTTACTGCATATTTCTACTACCAACTAACCTACAGAAAACCAAACTAAACTGCGTGCATAGCACTAAGTGCAGTTTTATTTTATGTGTTATATCACTATCTGCAAACAAAGTGACACTGGAGCAAACCGAAAAAAGTTTCATCGCATAACTTCCTCCCATAGGGAGTGTGACGTCAGATACCGCTTGAAAAAGGCTGCAGTTAGCAGCTGAAACGCATAGCGTTTAGAACATTGTTTTTTTTTCCAATCAAATTGGAGGACGAAGTCTGGGGATAGTATCTGCCTGAAGATCCAGTCACTAGCAAAAATGAAGGTGACAGAAGACTGCAAGGCACCGACCTGTGGGCAATCAGAGCTCATTCTGCAGAGCATGATTAATATGCTACAGACATGAACAGCAGATCTATTGGAGCCTAAAAAAATCCAGGTTTCTGTTTGTATCTATTTTCCCCTTAAACAAAATATAAGAAGTAAGACCTCGTTTAAGACTTCTATAATTACAACATTGACTTTGCCCAGTTAAAAGGATTTTACAGTAGCAATTACTGGTATTTGCTGAAGAAAAACTTTTAAGAAAAACTTTTAAGAAAAACTTTTAAGAAAAACTTTTTGAAACATTCACATGTTGGATATATAGAAAGATTTGGAAAAAAACTCTTTGCCTTCTATTTTTACATAGGACCACAAATCTGCTTACTAACTATATGATAATCATCTGAAGGCTTAAGATATCTTTTCTGTTAATTATAATACATCCTGCCCTCTTGGTTACTGTTCTGTATATAACACACATATAGTTTACTGTACCTTATTTATTGTATCAATTTTAATAATAGTTTTTTCATATGATTATAAGTATATATGTTTTTAATCTAGTATTAAATATTGCTCGAATGGTTCCCTGATGGTTACTGATGTAATATACTGGTTCTTCTTTGAAAATAAGATATACTTATTTATTTAGTTTTTTATGATAGACTGGCCAGTCTTTGAGTGATTCATTTAATTTGTATTTATTTATATATATATATTGTTATCGTTTTTATTATAGACTATTATACTAACTAAAGGTTATTTCTATTGAATAAAATTATATTTATTTTACAATATCCATTAATGGTCGTGCATGAAGTACTAATATATATAAATAGACATAGTGTATACATTTCTTATTTCATTTTCCAAATATAATTTAGAATTGTATATTCCACTTTCAGACCTATTTTTTGACCCACTAAGGTTAAATAAATATCGGGCGCAACCACGCTTTCTCCTTTTTTCCCCCCAATACTTATCTTTCACCAATTTTTCTAGGTTTTATTGGTTCAGTTTGGTTGCTTAGTGGAGTTACAAAGACACTATTTTTAATATCTTTTATTTGATTTTGTGTGACGTCAGACGCCAACACATGAGGCAGAGTTGAGAGCACTGTCAGCCAAGCGGTAAGACGGACCGCTTCTACAAAGAAGCAATAAAGACATTTGTCAGAGACTTCATAAGAACCATAACCTCTAAGAAAAAAGGTACAATTTGAAGACTATTCACTCTGTTAAATGTTAACAAAACAAAGGCTACATTAAAACTGCGTGCACAGCACTAAGGGCAGTTGTTCACAAAAGATATAAAGTAACTCAAAACCGATGGTACATTATAGAAACATATTACTCTGTCTATTTGTTTTGATATCACTGCGTGTTCGACACTAAGGGCAGTGATTTACAAAGTACCAAAGAACTGTTTACCTCAGCATTCGGTGTACCACACATTACAACTTGTTTAAGGTGGAAATTGCCACAATTGTTGATATTGGGACTATTGTGAGATATTTCACTCTTGCTTGATCATATTTATGCATCTATAAAGTTTAATATATAGGTAAACCAATAAGATATTGTGATCACTATATTGGGAGATGTCCCAAATATCCTATAAGGTCATTGAATTAATTATTTGTATTTTAAATAAATCTTTTTTTCTGTCTAAATACTGGGTCTTTTAAATAATTGTAGTTAATCTGTAGTACATCCTATAGGTATATTTAATCCCCCATTGCACATTGCATCTAATATAACGGCCATATAACTTGTAATGAAATATATATTTTGTACTTCTTTCTAACCAATTATAGGTCATTACACATTCCCTACTTACGGCACATTTTATTCTATTTAAAATATAGACCACACTGTATATCAATGGAAATATCTACATACCTTTTTTAGCACTTGCACTTTGAATTGCACACCCCATATTATACTCAGCACTTTATTCCTACCTTTTTAAACATGTGCTCTAATCTTCTTATATTAAACTCCTTTACAGAATAAGGAAAATATTCATACATCTTTGCACTTCTTGCTTCACAAACGCACATCGCACTTTCCTAATTTAGGAAGTTTTATAAAATTAGATTTTCCACTTATTCCTTTAGCTATTGTTAGCGCCCTCACTTCATCTTCACAGTATCTCATATACATAAGTCACCATACATAGGAAACATGTGACGATAGTCAGATAAACTTCTATATGTAACAACCGGTATATATATTAGGCTATTATCCCCCACAGTGAGCCCCATAGGATAGCGTTATATCAACATACAGGTATAAGTTAAAGATTCTGTAGATATGTATAAATTGGTTCTATTTCCACATGTAAAATTAAAAGGCGTCCTACACACTACACTGATGTGTTTCGCCCGTTACGGGCTTTCTCAAAGGCAGCGAGCCGCCCGATGTGCGCGGATTTAAGTGTTCCGATACCCGGAAGTTCCTCCTCCTTATGTTCTTAATTGGTTACATGGACTGTCCATCAACGTGGGTTCCATAACCTTAAGGTGGTATATACTTATTGGTATTAAATATAATACGATTTATGGGTGATGGGTGGGCTGGACATTATAATTTGAGTTATCAAGACTAACTCGAAGTTGTTCATAAGGAAATATGAAAGCATATATAAAAAGATATTTGTCATTCAAATATTTTGATTGTTTAGTTCTAATGAATTTATTGTTGTGATCCCTTTATGTATTGACTCATTAGGTTAACATTTCCAGTTTCATTTTTTCTTTTTCTTTCTTTTTTCTTTTTGTCTCTTTTATTCTCTTCTCTCATGCAGAGAGTATAATTAGTTCTCATCATTATTAGATTATTTTATATCAATAATCTGGATGATTCTAGATTTTCCCAATCAACTTTTATACAATTAAACAGAAATTGAGATTAATTATGATTATTTTAACACATATTTAAAAAGAATTTTAATTTACACATCACGTTCTGTCTTCACAGTGAAACACAGGAACATTAACAATAATCATTAGTGAGGACCACCAAAATAAAATTGTTCTCTTACCAATAACACTATTATAATAATTTTCTATGCTATTTAGAATAAAGGCTTAAATGGATATACAAATAACAGTGCACATATGTTAGCTAAATGTAGATATTAACTAACAATTATGATATAATAATTAATTTAAAAATGAAAATGGTTCACAATTGAGAAAACAAGTTCATAGTATCTAGATAACTAAGTCCATAAAACCAGTAGCCCTATAAGAATATACAGAGTGAAGAATAGATACATTAACTTAGCAACCCTGAGAGGCTACGAAACAATAGAAATGTTGATTGGTAAAATCTAGAATCATCCAGATTATTTATATTAAAGAATATAATAATGATGAGAACTAATTATACTCTCTACATGAGAGAATAAAAGAGACAAAAAGAACAAAAGAAGGAAAAAGAAAAAAAGAAACTGGAAATGTTAACCTAATGATTCAATACATAAAGGGATCACAACAATAAATTCATTAGAACTAAACAATCAAATTATTAGAACGACAAATATCTTTATATATATACTCAAATTATAATGCCAAGCCCACCCATCATCCATAATTCGTATTATATTTAATACCTATAAATATTTAAGTATTATGAAGAACTTTGAGTTAGTCTTGATAACTTAAATTATAATGTCCAGCCCATCCATCACACATAATTCGTATTATATTTAATACCAATAAGTATATACCCCCTTAAGGTTATGGAACCCACGTTGATGGACAGTCCATGTAACCAATTAAGAACGTAAGGAGGAGGAACTTCCGGGTATCGGAACACTTAAATCCGTGCACATCAGACGGCTCGCTGCTTTTGAGAGAGCCTGTAATGGCGAAACGCGTCAGTGTAGTGTGTTGGACACCTTTTAATTTTACATGTGGAAATAGAACCAATTTATACCTATCTACAGAATCTGTAGCTTAAACTAGCATGTTGATATAACGCTATCCTACGGGGCTAACTGGGGGGGGGATAATAGCCTAATATATATACCGGTTGTTACATATAGAAGTTTATCTAACTATCGGCACATGTTTTCTATGTATGGTGACTTAAGTATATGATTTGATTGATGAACTCCAGAACGTAACAAGAGGTCACCCTACATCCATATTGTAGTTGTTGGCATTAGAGATTACTAAAACATATATTTGAGTTGTTACGGTATGTCATAACGTATGGGATAAGGGATCATTAAGAATTAATATAAAACAGTCAGATGATACTATTATAATTTTCTTTAACCAAGAAAACTATTTCATTAGATCTGACAGATGATTTATCGAACACAGTAAGAGGTCTTGCCAATATTGTCAGCACCAGAGGTATTTATGTGCTACTTAGTGATTACAAAGACTTGATACAATTCCATAGTGGTAACTAAAATAAAACCACATCAAGTAATCATTTGCAGATTTCAGTCAGGCAGTGATTACCAAGGCTTGATACAATCGCTCAGATTTCGGTCAGGCAGTGATTACCAAGGCTTGATACAATCGCTAAGTGGTAACTGAAGCACAACCACATTAGGTAATCATTTGCAGATATCAGTCACGCAGTGAGAAATTGAAATATTATAAACCTATGTACACTGTGGACACACTACAGTCAAAACACAAGCCAATTGTACTTATATTGAACGTTTCTACAAATGTGTAACATATACAACAGACGCATACAAAGCCCTAATTGTTGAAATAATATTATCATGAGCGTTAACAATTTTACCCATTTGGGTATTTGTGGGCCTGTATTTATAAGATGAGCTATATAGTATTATTACCTTAAACAAAATGTTATTACTATCCTAATATTATTAACACTAAAACACAGCAATATAATTATACCAGCCACTGGTACACTGTCTACTGGATATAATAATTGATTGCAGAGCAATACAGATTGTGTTACCCAATAACACCAACCCCTATACAGGGTGAGCTTTCCTAACTTGTCATTATCTTTTAATATGACTATTTATGTAGGTTCACCCCCCCATATCCCCTTATAGTAGGTTACAAACTAGAGAACATGATACCAGAAGTAGTATAGCTGGAATTTCCACAAACCAATAGGTACCCATGGTGTCTATACTACAGAGGGACTACCTACCTTGCCTTTGTTAACTCATGCAATAACTAGCCTAATAATCACATTCCCATCACCTGGGCAGATTTATTAGATATAAGATATTAGACCTCACCAGTACCTTCAATTGTGATGCTTGCAAACCTTATCACGCAGGCTCCAAATACTGAAATAGTATCACATTATTATTTTGGTTCTTTCCCACTTGTTTGATTTTATATGAGAGTGTTTTTTGTGTATGTTTGTGTACAATTTTAATCTTTCAACAATAAAAGTTATATTTTATTATATTCCCGTAAAGCCCCTCCTAGAGAGTCTGGGCATCAGAGTGCTATAGGTGCATACTGTCCTGTGGAACAACTCCAATTCCACAATTTTTGAATGTAGTTTCTGTTATCTCTTGATCTTGATAAAGCCCCCAGGGGTGAAACACGTTGATTGTGTTTGGATACTATCCATCTCCCAACGTATTCTAAGAGATAACAGAAACTGTTTTGACCTTTGGTATGCTTTATGCACATTAATCATCTGAAATACTAATCAGCTGAAGTAATCTGAGAGCATTAATACAACCATCTTACTACAAAAGAGCCATACTCCCACGTCTTGGAGTTTCTAACATCCCCCATACAAGACTACCACTGCTGATAAATGATCGATGTGTATAGCCTGTAACATATGGTCAAACAGCTGATCGTGTGTATACCTAGTGACTTCAGACGCCCACAGCACATGTGAGAAGCGGAAGTACCTCGCTCTCCCAACGTACCCAGTATTTCTGCAGTTTACACCGCAGGAGCGGTCTTTGAAGTCCTCTGGACTTCACTGAGAACGGACGAATTATCATCACAACAGATGGATGATCATAGTGACTGGAGTCACCGTGTATGCAAGACGATCTATTCTACTATCTTTAAAAATGCCTCCCTCGGAAACGGAAAGTGAGTGGCGTACAGGTACCTGTATCTTATTTGCACCAACGTATCAGTTACTAAAAGTTCTGTACCATAAACCAGGCAGACCAGATATAAAAGGTTACTTGTCACAGAAAGGCTTTTTGTTACACAAAGGATTTATAAGGATCTAAACATTCCATATTGTGACACATATATATTTTTCTAAAAAGACTAACGCATTATTATTTTTAAATAAGACTTCTCAGACATATTCGTTTGCATATATGCAGACACATACTTTGTGGTCTAATTTTATTTTTACTGCACATCTATATTTTTTGGATATATATATATACTTTTTATGACCTCTCATTTTAAACTTTTATTTTCATTTTTTCTATTTTTAATTATACTGGACATCCAGTTTAGATTAGCAATATAACTTTCCTAACGTAATATCATTTGTCATTTTGTGTTTGACCTCCTTATGTTTTAGTAATTTAGTGTGAGATAATTTGTCATCCCCACACTGATTTTCTATATCAGCTTGTGCTAGATTTGTATCATATTACTTATTGTATTCTGTGTGTTATTTTAATATAATCATATATTAAAGAATTTATATTTTTGTAATCTGTTTAGTTCGAGCTAATCCTTAGTATATATTCTAATACTATAGATTATATTCTGTATCACCCTTATACATTTTACTATCTCGCATTGTCAAGAACATAAAATTCTATATAAAGGACGTTATTACTATATTATCCAGCGTAAAGAACATATACACCATTGTATCCCCATAGTGTGGTTATTAATATTATTTTACCCCTAGCCCAATACTCCGTAATCCCTATTTCTGTTAATTAGACTAGTCTAATTTGGAACTGTTTTAAGGAAAATTTCTTGTATTTGGCATTAGGGGAGTCTCCATAATCCCCACTCCTGGAAACAGACAAAGAACTTCCACTAAGTAACACCCATCCACCAATGGTGGGCTACAGATGGGCAAAATCAATTCAGGACCAGTTAATCAATATAGATCCAAAGCAATGCTATTCTAAGGAAACATGGCTACAGAACAAACCTGGGTGTTACCGATGCATAGGATGTACAACATGCAATGGATTATCAACAGGGAAAAGATTCCATCATCCTTACAAGAATAAGTGCTATCCAATTAAGTACAAAGTAACCTGTACCACTGTGTTTGTGGTATATATGCTGCATTCTGTATGTGGCTTTTTTTACGTTGGCAAGACTGTGGATAACCTCAGAACGAGAATGTCAAACCACCGGACTGCGATCAGAACTGATCTAAATAAAGATCATCTGACAAACCGGTGGCGAGGCATTTTGCCATGTCCAAACACAATGTAGCAGATTTAAAATATATCATAATTCACCATGTTCCCCCTCTGGCTAGAGGGGGGGACAGAGCTAAACTCTTGTTTCAGCATGAGTCCAGATGGATTTATTCAATTGGTACGATTGCACTGCAGGGTTTGAATGTACATCTGGATTGGCGCTGTTTTCTGTAAAGATATCCAGATATTCTATATTCAAAAGACTTATGCAATATAAAGTCTACGTAGATTATGTACATTTGGAGCTATGGAATTAGTAACAGGGCAATGTGCAAAATTCTTAGTATGCATTCTTTTTGATAGATTAATTGTGGGACAATTTGTTATAAGTAGTTAAAATATACTATATATTGCGGTCCTTTTCTTGTCCTTAAATATCCACTTATGGTATACTCAGTAAATATGTACTTAGCTCTGCCTTTCTCCTCTCTGCTTTATACGTTGAATAAATGTAGACATAATAGGGATAAATGTAGCAAGTGTCTAGGACTATACAGGATGTCTAAAATGACAGCGGTCTTCACTTGTCACAGGGGCTTTAAATGGTGGTGAGTAACTTGTATGTAAATTGTAAGTTCTGTCTGAGGACGGGGGAATCCCCAAAACGTCACAGCAAAATACATTTTGATTTACCCGTTAAGTGCCTTCACTTTTGCTGCTATATACCTGTTAAGTGCACCGTGGGAATAAAGGACATACAGAGTTTTCGTGACTGCTGTACCCTGGCTGGATTTATATGTATATATGTGCATGTGTGTGTGTGTGTGTAAATATATATATATATATATATATATATATATATTATATATATATATGTGTGTGTATATATGTATGTTTATATGTGTGTAAATATGTATTTATATGTGTATATACAACCAAATAGGAAACGGCACACACCAAACAGTCCAACCACCTGGTGCATTGCTAGAAGTATCCAGATCCCAAGTATATATGAGGAATAAAAAAAGCAGGCAAACAGGAATTCAAACAGCAAGCCTTTTTATTTGCATAGAAAATCCAAACAGAGAGCCTTAAGTCATGACTTTTCAGCTCACACACAAGCCTTTCTCAAATGGAGGCCACAATGACATACAGAACACCCACCTTATCCCCCTTATGTACCTATTACCTCTGGCGTTATGCTGCTAGATCACTCAATCAATACACACAATGTATTTGGAGCAAAAACGTTGCGCCGTCCGATGACTTCATCAGTCACGTAACGGTAAACGTTGCCATGGTGATAATGTAAGCAAACAAGTTAGATTCACGCAAAGTGATTTTTGATTTATAGTGAGCTGCAGAAATCGTTGGTAAATACTTTGACATTGAAATACCAATACAAAAACAAATACAAGAAGGCATATATTATATACATTGATATTTACATAGATTATCGCCATATTTTAGACCCCAAGTGCCACACTCAATACCCATTGGTATCAGTGTTGCTAAGGTGGATAACAGATTATATAAATTAACATACAATCCTGAAATCATATACAATTTACAATTGCAGCATGTCCCAAGGAGTAGGTAGAAACTATGTATATGGTTATTTGAGGAGATTCTCGCAAGGTCCCTATTGCTTATAGCAACAACCAAAGTCCACCATAGTGTTTAGACTTTTCAGAGTCACATTGTCCAAATCAAAAATCCATTTGGCTTCCAGTCATAACAGGGCTTGTGCCCTGTCCCCTCCCCATTTTAGTTGAGGTATATTATCAATCAAAATGGTCCTCAAGGATGAGATAGCATTTCCAGCCTGCAAGAAATGTCTTGCAACAAGTTGATCAGAGCGTCCATTTTTTAAAGCTTGGTGAATAGGTGTTTTGTGATTAGCCAGTTGTTCCCTGAATGTAGTAACCATCTTCCCGATGTAATAAAGAGAACAGGGGCAAATAATAAAATAGACAATGTATTTTGGTCGGTCTGTTTGATCGCGTAGTTCCTATTAGTGTGTGGGTGATGGAGACTTTTGCCAGTTATCATGCTGTGTTGCATGTAACACATTTCCCACACAGATAGCAACCATTTTTTGCCTGTGACAACCATGTCCTCTTCTCGTAGCAATGTGTTGGATCATTGAGTACCAAAAGATCATGAAGATTATTGGATCTTTTATACACCATGCGTGGGGGAGGTTAATCATGGATAGGCAAACTTGTATCCTAGAGTACTATGGGCCAATTTTCTTTCTCTTTGATTGTTTGGATGGTTACTAGAATTAGTCTGTTGTTTTCTTACAGTCAAGCTCTCCTTTCTTTCATGTAATTATCAAGAGTCCATGAGCTAGTGACGTATGGGATATACATTCCTACCAGGAGGGGCAAAGTTTCCCAAACCTCAAAATGCCTATAAATACACCCCTAACCACACCCACAAATCAGTTTTTACAAACTTTGCCTCCCATGGAGGTGGTGAAGTAAGTTTGTGCTAGATTCTACGTTGATATGCGCTTCGCAGCAGGCTGGAGCCCGGTTTTCCTCTCAGTGTGCAGTGAATGTCAGAGGGATGTGAAGAGAGTATTGCCTATTTGAATTCAATGGTCTCCTTCTACGGGATCTATTTCATAGGTTCTCTGTTATCGGTCGTAGAGATTCATCTCTTACCTCCCTTTTCAGATCGACGATATACTCTTATATATACCATTACCTCTACTGATTCTCGTTTCAGTACTGGTTTGGCTTTCTTCTACATGTAGATGAGTGTCCTGGGGTAAGTAAGTCTTATTTTCTGTGACACTCTAAGCTATGGTTGGGCACTTTTATATAAAGTTCTAAATATATGTGTTTAAACATTTATTTGCCTTGATTCAGGATGTTCAATATTCCTTATTTCAGACAGTCAGTTTCATTATTTGGGATAATGCATTTGAATAATAAATTTTTCTTACCTTAAAATTTGACTTTTTTCCTGTGGGCTGTTAGGCTTGCGGGGGCTGAAAATGCTTCTTTTTATTGAGTCATTCTTGGCGCGGACTTTTTTGGCGCAAAAAAAAATTCTTAGTCATTTCCGGCGTCATACTTGTCACCGGAAGTTATTTGTATTTGCGTAATTTTTTTGACGTTTTTGCACCAAAGATGTCGGCGTCACCGGATGTGGCGTCATTTTTGGCACCAAAGCATTTAGGCGCCAAATAATGTGGGCGTCTTTTTGGCGCTAAAAAATATGGGCGTCATTATTGTCTCCACATTATTTAAGTCTCATTGTTTATTTGCTTCTGGTTGCTAGAAGCTTGTTCATTGGCATTTTTTCCCATTCCTGAAACTGTCATTTAAGGAATTTGATAAATTTTGCTTTATATGTTGTTTTTTCTATTACATATTGCAAGATGTCTCAGATTGACCCTGGATCAGAAGCTACTTCTGGAAATTCGCTGCCTGATGCTGGATCTACCAAAGTTAAGTGCATTTGTTGTAAACTTGTGGTAACTGTCCCTCCGACTGTTGTTTGTGATGAATGTCATGATAAACTTGCTAATGCAGATAATATTTCCTTTAGTAATGTTCCATTACCTGTTGCTGTTCCATCAACATCTAATACTCAGGGTGTTCCTGTTAACATAAGAGATTTTGTTTCTAAATCTATTAGGAAGGCTATGTCTGTTATTCCTCCTTCCAATAAACGTAAAAAGACTTTTAAAACTTCTCATTTATCAGATGAATTTTTAAATGAACATCATCATTCTGATTCTGTTTCTGATGATGATTTCTCTGGTTCAGAGGATTCTGTTTCAGAAATTGACACTGATAAATCTTCATATTTATTTAAAATGGAATTTATTCGTTCTTTACTTAAAGAAGTCTTAATTGCATTAGAAATAGAGGAATCTGGTCCTATTGATACTAAATCTAAACGTTTAAATACGGTTTTTAAACCTTCTGTAGTTATTCTGGAAGTTTTTCCCGTCCCTGATGCTATTTCTGAAGTAATTTCCAGGGAATGGAATAATCTGGGTAATTCTTTTACTCCTTCTAAAAGGTTTAAGAAATTGTATCCTGTGCCATCTGACAGATTAGAGTTTTGGGACAAAATCCCTAAAGTTGATGGGGCTATCTCTACTCTTGCTAAACGTACTACTATTCCTACGGCAGATAGTACTTCTTTTAAGGATCCTTTAGATAGGAAAATTGAATCATTTCTAAGAAAAGCTTATTTATGTTCAGGTAATCTTCTTAGGCCTGCTATATCTTTGGCGGATGTTGCTGCAGCTTCAACTTTCTGGTTGGAGGCTTTAGCACAACAAGTAACAGATCATAATTCTCATAGCATTGTTAATCTTCTTCAACATGCTAATAACTTTATTTGTGATGACATCTTTGATATCATTAGGGTTGATGTCAGGTATATGTCTTTAGCTATTTTAGCTAGAAGAGCTTTATGGCTTAAAACTTGGAATGCTGATATGTCTTCTAAGTCAACTTTGCTATCTCTTTCTTTCCAAGGTAATAAATTGTTTGGTTCACAGTTGGATTCTATTATTTCAACTGTTACTGGGGGAGAAAGGAACTTTTTTACCACAGGATAAAAAATCTAAAGGCAAATATAGGGCTGCTAATCGTTTTCGTTCCTTTCGTCAGAATAAGGAACAAAAGCCTGATCCTTCCTCTACAGGAACGGTTTCTGTTTGGAAACCATCTCCAGTCTGGAATAAATCCAGGCCTTTTAGAAAGCCAAAGCCAGCTCCCAAGTCCACATGAAGGTGCGGCCCTCATTCCAGCCTAGCTGGTAGGGGGCAGATTACGATTTTTCAAAGAAATTTGGATCAATTCGATTCACAGTCTTTGGATTCAGAACATTGTTTCACAAGGGTAGAGAATAGGTTTCAAGATAAGGCCTCCTGCAAGAAGATTTTTTCTTTCTTGCGTTCCAATAAATCCAGTGAAGGCTCAAGCGTTTCTGAAATGTGTTTCAGATCTAGAGTTGGCTGGAGTAATTGTGCCAGTTCCAGTTCTGGAACAGGGTCTGGGGTTTTACTCAAATCTATTCATTGTACCAAAGAAGGAGAATTCCTTCAGACCAGTTCTGGATTTAAAAATATTGAATCGTTATGTAAGAATACCAACATTCAAAATGGTAACTATAAGGACTATTCTGCCTTTTGTTCAGCAAGGGCATTATATGTCCACAATAGAGTTACAAGATGCATATCTGCACATTCCGATTCATCCAGATCATTTTCAGTTTCTGAGATTCTCTTTTCTAGACAAGCATTACCAGTTTGTGGCTCTGCCGTTTGGCCTAGCAACAGCTCCAAGGATTTTTACAAAGGTTCTCGGTGCCCTTCTATCTGTAATCAGAGAAAAGGGTATTGTGGTATTTCCTTATTTGGACGATATCTTGGTACTTGCTCAGTCTTCACATTTAGCAGAATCTCATACGAATCGACTTGTATCGTTTCTTCAAGAACATGGTTGGAGGATCAATTTACCAAGAGTTCATTGAATCCTCAGACAAGGGTAACCTTTTTACATTTCCAAATAGATTCAGTGTCCATGACTTTGTCTATGACGGATAAGAGACGTCTGAAATTGGTTTCAGCTTGTCAAAACCTTCAGTCTCAATCATTCCCTTCGGTAGCCTTATGCATGGAAATTCTAGGTCTTATGACT